>NC_133123.1:95233298-95833298 GCF_033568475.1 Henckelia pumila | reverse complement strand
AAAATTTAATTTAATGGATAAAATTTATAAATTTTCCAAAAATTCAAATTTATCCAAAAATCAATTTTAAAATTTTCGGACTCGAACAATTCGATCCGATGCCTCGTGAACCAATCAAAAACAATTTTTGATCGGATCAAAAACTAGAATTTCAAAAATTAAAATTTTAATTAAAAATTAAAAAAATAATTTTTCCGGGCTGCCCGGGATGCCCGCGCCCCAAAAAGGGGCCCGGGCTGGGCAGCCCGTTGCTGCCCCTTGCGCAGCGACGATTGCTGCCCTGGGCAGCGATGGACTTGCTGCCCTTGGGCAGCGCCCAGCGCTGCCCTGGGCAGCGATCTGCCCGATTTGCCCATTAAAATTTAATTTTAAAATTTCGTTTTGTTTCAAAAACCGAGGCTTAAAAATTTTGTAAAATCGATTAATTTAATCGTTTGATCTGTGCAACCTGGCTCTGATACCACTGTTGGAAAACAGTGTTCAGATCAATTAGAATTGATACCCGGTGCAGCGGAAGTTTAAAAATTTTATTTTATTAATATGGAATGATTCCATATCTGGGTATCAAAACTTTTACGATTAAATTTGTGTAAGTAAAATAAATAATCACAATTAAATGTTTTACCTTAAATCTCGAAACGAGATTATGGACACCAATAGAATTTAATCTGTTCTTCTTGTATATCCCAGGAACCGATGGCGTCAAGATCAATCACCGGAATAAGGTCCACGAATAGAAAACAGAAACCCTCTGATTGACTGCACTAGAAATCAATCAGAAGTTTGCGTAGAGAATAAATAGATATGATCTGTTAATTCATATTGTAATTTTTCATAAAAATCACAAGCCGAATTTTCTCCGAAAGGGACAGAGGATTTCGAAAATCCTCTTGAATAATCTAGACTGATTTTTGAAAATTCAAGACTGAATGCTATATGATTTTCGAACACTGCAGTCCTATTTATAGATAATTTCTAGACTGGATTAAGTTATAATTATATTTGGACTCTAACTCCTTAGGGCCCATAATCCATAACTTAAGCCCAACAAGCCAAGCCCGTTGTTCTAAAAATTAATATAAAATTAATCGTGACTCCGATTGATAAACTGATTTTACCAATGTCCACAGAAACCATTTCTGCATCTTTTAAAGTCAAGATAATTTTTCCGAATCCGAATTCAGTGATTTCCAAAAATGCCCATCCCTGTGTCATTTTAGGAAATCTCACTCCCTTTAGTTAAGAAGTCCAACTTCTCTTTCATTAAATTTAACTCTTTAAATTTAACTATCTCTACGGGGTTTTAGTAATCCATTACTTGTGTAACCCTCAATGGTTCAGGAATACAGCTAGCCGTGGGCTCACAACTCCTTGTGACTCGGAACAAAAATTTCCGACTTACCCATCGAATCATGGTAAGAGCGTCTAGAAACATCGCCCCATGATTCCCTAGGTATTACTGATAGTGCCTGCAAGAACCAGTAAATTTTGGTTAGCGTACAGTACGGTCCCTTCATCCATATATCCCGATCGAATCAACAATCATTGGTGCATCGAGAGTCGTTCGAGATTCGATAACTATGCATAACATCTTGAAGATCAAATAGTGACATCGCATGTGTTACTAGGAAAACCCATTAACCTAAAACACATCATGTACTCTGGCCAGAGATTCGTCACACTAATATCTCCTCAGATAGCATAGGATATCCACACTCGCAAGTATGTGGTGAATCCTTGACAACAAAGCATCGACTCCTATATGTGTTGTAACTGTACCCAATCCCGACACCTGATGACCCCAATAGAGTCAGTAAACGAGTCAAAGTACAGTACTAGCATATAGAGTCTCAATGATGTTTCAAGTAATAAGGACTAATGGTGTACAACCAAAACCGCGGACTTTATCCACTCGATAAGTGATAACCACTTGGAAAGTCCGGATAGGGTAGTTCGATCATTCATCATATGAATATCCATTTGCATGCTTTGAACATCTCTATGTTCCATACCAATGAAACGTGGTACTCGGAATCGCAAATGCTAGTCTCAATCTCGAGCGATCCTTATCCTTATTTGCGGACGGCTCAATTGACTAGGAACAGTTTAGAATATACAGTGACTATAAGATGTGTTTCATGATAGCCATCCACATGTGCTACCATATCTTACATACACTATAGTATATTCAAGGTCTTTATCAAAACAACAATAGTATATCATAATATAACATTATGAAGAAAGATAAAGTCAATGCCATTATAAAAGTGTAAATTATATTAAACAAAAGATTGTTTTACATAGAGTCATAAAAGCCCTTAGCCACAAGTTGGCTAACCGGGCACCCACTCTTTCAGAAACCAATAATATTTTTTTTTTAAAAGAAAGCTCGCACGCCCGCGCTGATGCTGCGCAAAAACTAGCGCACCCGCGCTCTAAGCAAGAGCGCCTGCGCCCATACCTCGCAAAGAGGCCGCGCGAACGCGCCAACAACCGCGTGCCCGCGCCGTCCTCTCGCCCAGAAGAGTTAAGGCACTGAAATAAACTCAATCAAAACCTAAACACTTGCATTAAAAGTATTTGACATGCCAATAACAATACAAATAATGTTTAGGGAAGATAAACATTCAATACGGTAGTACCTACATCGATTCTTGCTTACAAAACAAATACGAGAAGTTCGAATGACTAAACATGTTCGCAAAATATAACTAGGTTGACATGCTGATTCGACTTCTAAACGAGTCTCACTTCTATCTCTTGCTCTGGACGCTAACCAGGTCTATGCTGACTTGATCCTGCCCTTCCTGTTGCCAAGTACACATACAAAACAAGCAACAGCCGGATAAACCGGTGAGAATGATAATCCCAGTAAAATCAACATATCAAGTAATACAACAATAAACATGCTTTCAAGACAACAACACGATCAATAACAACATAATGAAATGCATGTCTTTAAACCGGGATATCAAATCTGATAAACGAAGGATTGCTACGTGCTTTTGGGATCCCGAGGATGAGATCATGTGACGACTCACCGACTCTCCCAATCGAGGTGGTGCCACATATCTCACTCCTCTAGACTTTGAGCAACCATAATGAGTATGCTAGCACTAGACGATACGACTACGACCTAGGCCACTCAATCATAGTTCCCAAATGTCCAAACAAAAAGAGGGCGGTTCTGCCCGCTAGAAACAAGATTGGCTCAAGATGAATGCATAACAAAACATAAACATAAGCCACATAAACAACTCAAATAACAACCAAAATACAAGTTCCACATGCTAGAACAAGTATTGATGCAATATGTGATTTGAAAGGGAAACTCGAGAACCAACAGTCCCGAGTATTCTATCCCGCTACGATGACTGCTTTTACCTTTCAATGCAGTAGTTCCAACTCTGGAAAAGCTACAACAAAAGATTGTATCAAAGACTATACAATCTAAACAACAACTACGGTTCAAGGTAATTCTCTTTACCGTTCTTCGTCCAACTCTCGATGACCAAATGCTGCTAACACAAGGCTCGACAAACTCCAACGAATCTGTACGAAGATAAGAGATGATCAACAACAACGATTACTCACGAGCCAAAGTGCAACAACTCAAAGGGTTCGAAATCTCGAAACTCAAACCGACGGCATAACGGCTATAAACTGAACAAATCAGAAACGCAGACAGCAGTTCAATAACGATATAACCTCATAACAATGCCCAAAACAACAATAACAAGGCAAACCCACCAATCTCAAAATCCACATTTTCGAAAATGGCTTCCAAAAATCATAACAAATCCGAACGTCGCTCTAATTCAAAACCGACAGATAATAAACGATCAGAACTCCGCCAAGAACAACATACTAGAATCTAAATCGATTCTAACAACCTCCGAAAAACAAAACATATCCGATCGTAGAAATACTTATGGTATAACGGAGCTCTCGCTGCAGTGATCGCTAATCTGCCTTCAGAATTAATTTCTAATGGACGGATCGAGCTCGGACTGGATTTTGAAAGCTTGAAGAGGGTTTGAGGCGTCTCTAATGGTGGATATCGGTTTGGAGAGGAAGATGAAGACTTTTCCCAATCAATTCCAAGTGTAGATAATATATCAAAAACAATATTTGCGTTTTAGTCCCTAAAAAATCCAATTTTGGCAAAAAGGACCCTAATCAAAATCAAGTCGGCTCGTGAACTCTGTAATCTCCGATTAACTCAAATAAACTCATTTAAGATAAAAACGGGGCGTTACAATTCTCCCCCATTAAGAAGAGATTTCGTCCTCGAAATCAATAAGAACCACAACTCATAAGATAGAATAAAGAACTAAAGACAGTAAGAAGAACTCACGTCATCCGAATAAATCCGGAAATCGCTGTCTCATGTCAGATTCTGTCTCCCAAGTCGCTTCCTTGACTCCGTGACGGCTCCACTGCACTTTCACCAACGGAATCAACTTGGTTCTGAGCTGTTTCTCCTTTCGATCAAGGATCTGAAGCGGTCGCTCAAAGTAGCTCAGAGTCTCGTCTAACTCGGCTTCGTCAGGCTGAAGAATATGAGAAGAATCTGGATGATACTTTCGCAGCATAGAGACGTGAAAAACGTCGTGAATACCAGATAAAGATGGAGGAAGTGCAAGTCTGTAGGCAAGATCGCCTATCTTCTCGAGAATCTCGTACGGCCCGATGAATCTCGGAGATAACTTCCCTCTCTTACCGAATCTGACAGTGCCTCTGAACGGAGAAATTTTCAGAAAGACTCGGTCTCCCTGATCAAAACTCAGAGGTCTACGCCTGACATTCGCATACTTCGCCTGCCTATCTTGAGCTAACTTCATTCTGGTCTGAATGATCTTAACCTGCTCTGCCATATCTCTAAGCATCTCCGGTCCCAAATCTGGTGACTCGGACAAATCATCCCAAAACAACGGAGATCGGCACTTCTTACCATACAAAGCATCAAAAGGCGCCATACCGATACTCGCTTGGAAGCTGTTGTTGTAAGAAAACTCGATAAGAGACAAAGAATCCTGCCAACTAGTGCCAAAGTATAGCACTACCGCTCGCAGCATATCCTCTAACGTCTGGATAGTCCGCTCTGACTGTCCATCAGTCTAAGGATGATAAGCTGTACTCAGATGCAATCGAGTACCAAGTGCCCCCTGAAGACTGTGCCAAAAGTGAGAAGTGAATCTAGGATCTCTGTCTGAAACGATCGACTTCGGCACACCATGAAATCTCACAACATTGCTAACATACAACTCAGCCATCTGATCATGACGATACGTCATCCTGTACGGGATAAAACACGCAGACTTCGTCAATCGGTCGATCACTACCCAAATGGCATCGCATCCTCGAACGGATCGTGGTAGCTTCATGACGAAATCCATGGAAATGTGATCCCACTTCCATTCAGGAACAGATAGACTGTGCAACAAACCTCCTGGTCGCTTCCGTTCTGCTTTTACTTGCTGACAATTCAAACACCGAGATACAAACCTTGCAACATCGCTCTTCGTTCTCTTCCACCAGAACTGGTTCTTCAGGTCGTTGTACATCTTACGACCTCCAGGATGAATACTAAACCGACTGCAATGAGCCTCTCGAAGAATACGCTGACTCAACTCCAAAATATCAGGCACAACAATACGGTTATTCACAAACAAAACATCATCTCTAACCTGGAATTCAGACTGATGCCCAGATCTGACTTTCTCTACTGAAACCTGAATGCTCGGCTCAGACTTCTGTGCTTCTCTGATTGCAACAAACAACTCCGGTTCGGCTTGAATAGCAAACACTCTGATAGTCTCCCTATCTGTTTCAAACTCTAAACCAAAAGTGCAACAATCATCGATCAACTGAGAAACACCAATAGTTGAAAGAGATAAAGAACAAAGCTTTCGGCTCAAGGCATCTGCAACTGCATTCGACTTTCCCGGATAATACTTGATTTCACAGTCGAAATCCTTCAACAGGTCTAACCATCTTCTCTGTCTCATATTCAGCTCTGCCTGTGAAAACAAGTACTTAAGACTCTTATGGTCATAAAAGATCTCGAAAGACTCACCATAAAGATAGTGACGCCAGATCTTCAGAGCAAAGATGATCGCAGCTAGTTCAAGATCATGAACCGGATAACGAGTCTCGTGCGGTTTCAGCTGCCTCGATGCATACGCCACCACATGCTTATGCTGCATAAGAACACAACCCAAGCCTCGGTTATAAGCATCACAATAGACTGTGAAACCTCCAGTACCCTTTGGAATAGAAATAATCGGAGCACTGGTCAGTCTCCTCTTCAGATCAACAAAGCTAGCCTCACAATCTGCAGTCCAGACAAAAGGCGCATTCTTCTGAGTCAGCTGGGTAATAGGCTTGGCAATAGACGAGAAACCCTTGATGAATCGGCGATAATAAATAGCTAAACCCATGAAGCTTCGGATCTCAGGTACTGATGTCGGTCTATGCCAATTCATAACCGCATCAATCTTGCTGGGATCGACAGAAATCCCATCTCCAGAAATGATATGACCGAGAAAGACAACTCGATCCAACCAGAATTCACACTTAGACAACTTGGCAAACAACTGCTCAACTCGCAAAATCTACAGTACGGTCCTCAAGTGCTCTGCATGGTCAGTACGGTTCTTCGAGTATATAAGAATATCATCGATAAAGATAATGACGAACTCATCTAAATAACGCTGAAAGATACGGTTCATCAAACCCATAAAAACCACTGGAGCGTTAGTCAAACCGAACGGCATGACTATAAACTCAAAATGACCATACCTCGTTCTGAATGCGGTCTTAGGAACATCTTCCTCTCGCAATCAGTTGATGATAGCCTGACCTCAGATCAATCTTCGAATAGACAGAATAATCCTGCAGCTGATCAAAAAGGTCATCTATTCGGGGTAAAGGATACCTGTTCTTAACTGTAGCCTGATTCAACTGACGGTAGTTGATACAAAGCCGCATAGAACCATCCTTCTTCCGAACAAATAGAACAGGAGCACCCCAAGGCGATACACTAGGTCTGATGTATCCCTTGGCAATCAAATCCTCAAGTTGCTCCTTCAACTCTCTCAGTTCAATAGGTGTCATATGATAAGGAGCTTTGGAAATAGGTTGAGTACCTGGCACCAAATCGATGCTGAATTCGATCTCTCGCATAGGTGGCAATCCAGGAACATCTTCCGGAAACACATCAGCAAAATCTCTAACCACTGGTAAATCTACCAAAGCTGGGCTAGATTTCAGTACATCAACTGCATAAACCAAAAATCCTTTTGCACCTCTCTGTAACAAACGAGTCATAGATAACACTGAAATCAAAAGAATTCTAGATCGAGAACCCTTACCAAAGAATTTCCACTCGTCTGCCATTTCAGGTCTGAACCTGACAACCTTCAGAAAACAATCAACTGTTGCCCTGTACTTGGTCAAAGCATCTATACCGACAATCAATCAAAATCTGACAGTCCAAGCACAATACAGTCGAATTCTAACAAATTCCCCTCAAAAAAAAGTTCACAGTTCCTGACTAGTCTGACAGAAACAATTCCTCCACCCAACGGTGAAGTAACAGCTACTATAGTAGGCAATAACTCAGTAGGCAAGGCATGCAATAACACAAATTTCTCAGAGATAAAGGAATGGAAAGCACCTGTATCTATCAAAAAATGATCAGAATAACCAAAAATCGAACAGTTACCTGCTATAACATCGTCAGGTGCTGCCTGAGCCTGATACTCTGTCAAAGCAAAGACTCATGCCTGCTGTCTCGGAGGCTGGTTCGCACTAGAGTTACCTCCCTGTCTGTTCTGCTGCTGAGGCTGGAAAGAGTGCACTGCAGAAGACTGCCTCTCGGGTTGAGCTGCAGGTCGAGATGAACTTCCGCTTTGAGCTCTATCTCTGTTACGCTGAGGGCACACCTTAGAGAAGTGTCCCGGATGCTGACAGGTGTTACAATTACCAAAGACTCCCACACACTGATCCGGTGAGTGTCTTCCCCCACACTTGCTGCAGTACATGGCTGAAGATCCAGAACTCTGTCCTGAACTGAATTGCTTGGAACCACTGGAACTAGAAGAACTGTTCCCCTTCCTCTTGAACTGTTTACCTCTTGCTTTGTACTGATCTTTTCTGTTTCCCCCACTGTTTCTACCTTCATACCTTTGCTGCTGGTTCTGATGCTGAGGTGGCTGATTCTGATACTGAGATGGTGGGTTCTGATACTGCCTCTGTTGCTGAGGTGCTACCTGGTTACCTCTTTGCCTCCACAAGCCTGCTTCTGCTCCCTTGGCGTGATTCATGGCATCCGCAAAGTTGTTAGGCCTGTTGGTGTTTACCAACGTGAAGACGTCGGGGTTCAAACCATTGATGAACTGATCTGCCTTAGCTTTTTCATCTCCGGCAATTAGCGGTGCAAAACGCAACAGACTATCAAACTTAGCCACGTACTCTTCAATGTTCAGATTCCCTTGCCTCAGATTGGCAAACTCTGCTCCCTTATCTTTGCGATACGAGATAGGGAAAAACCACTTATAAAATTCAGATTTAAAAAGAGTCCAAGTAACTTCCGTACCTCTACTCTCCATTGCTTTCTTTGTCATGATCCACCAGCTCTTAGCAACCCCACGTAGCTGATGAATGACTAACCTGATTCTGCGGTCATCGGTGTAGTCAATGGAATCGAACAACTGATCGATATCATCCAACCAACTCTCACAGTCAACTGGATTTTCTGAACCCATCAATAACGGCGGATTGAACGACTGAAACCTCTTCAGCAAGGTTTCCATAGGCGTTGCTGAAGCATCCAACTGATCAACTTCAGTGCTAGCTTGCTCAGTCGCAGGGATAACTAGCGGTGTGTTTCTATTTATCACTCGACGAGGACCCATCTGAATAACAAAGGTTAGGGCACAAGATATCTCAATCGCTACAACTGGTGCCCCTTTACAACCGCTCAGAAAAACTGGATGCCAGTTGATAACATAAGCAGTTATATCTCAAGTAGATCATGCTTTATAAAAGTAAATCACATAACCATGTAATTCAAATAATTCTCAACAATAAAGCATGCTCGAATGGAAATAATTATACAGCTAAAATAATTCAAACACATGCGAGGAGCCAAAACACGCAGACTCGATCTACCCGCTCACTCTAGTTCAACCAAGAATCTTAACTCTCTGATACCACTTAATGTGAGACCTCGTTTCTAATCAACTAATATCAGACAACAATCGATCAGTAAACAAGAAACCAATAATATTTTTTTTTTAAAAAAAAAAAGGTCGCGCGCCCGCGCTGACATCAGCACGCCCGCGCTGATGATGCGCAAAAACTAGCGCGCCCGTGCTCTAAGCAAGAGCGCCCGCGCCCATACCTCGCAAAGAGGCCGCGCGCCAGAGCCAACAACCGCGCGCCCGCGCCGTCCTCTCGCCTAGAAGAGTTAAGGCACTGAAATAAACTCAATCAAAACCTAAACACTTGCATTAAAAGTATTTGACATGCCAATAACAATACAAATAAGGTTTAGGGAAGAGAAACATTCAATACGGTAGTACCTACATCGATTCTTTCTTACAAAACAAATACGAGAAGTTCGAATGACTAAACATGTTCGCAAAACATAACTAGGTTGACATGCTGATTCGACTTCTAAACGAGTCTCACATCTATCTCTTGCTCTGGACGCTAACCAGGTCTATGCTGACTTGATCCTGCCCTTCCTGTTGCCAAGTACACATACAAAACAAGCAACAGCCGGATAAACCGGTGAGAATGATAATCCCAGTAAAAGCAACATATCAAGTAATACAACAATAAACATGCTTTCAAGACAACAACACGATCAATAACAACATAATGAAATGCATGTCTTTAAACCGGGATATCAAATCTGATAAACGAAGGATTGCTACGTGCTTTTGGGATCCCGAGGATGAGATCATGTGACGACTCACCGACTCTCCCAATCGAGGTAGTGCCACATATCTCACTCCTCTAGACTTTGAGCAACCATAATGAGTATGCTAGCACTAGGCGATACGACTACGACCTAGGCCACTCAATCATAGTTCCCAAACGTCCAAACAAAAAGGGGCGGTTCTGCCCGCTAGAAACAAGATTGGCTCAAGATGAATGCATAACAAAACATAAACATAAGCCACATAAACAACTCAAATAACAACCAAAATACAAGTTCCACATGCTAGAACAAGTATTGATGCAATATGTGATTTGAAAGGGAAACTCGAGAACCAACAGTCCCGAGTATGCTATCTCGCTACGATGACTGCTTTTACCTTTCAATGCAGTAGTTCCAACTCTGGAAAAGCTACAACAAAATATTGTATCAAATACTATACAATCTAAACAACAACTACGGTTCAAGCCGTTCTTCGTCCAACTCTCGACGACCAAATGCTGCTAACACAAGGCTCGACAAACTCCAACGAATCTGTACGAACATAAGAGATGATCAACAACAACGATTACTCACGAGCCAAAGTGCAACAACTCAAAGGGTTCGAAATCTCGAAACTCAAACCGACGGCATAACGACTATAAACTGAACAAACCGGAAACGTAGACAGCAGTTCAATAACGATATAACCTCATAACAATGCCCAAAACAACAATAACAAGGCAAACCCATCAATCTCAAAATCCACATTTTCGAAAATGTCTTCCAAAAATCATAACAAATCCGAACGTCGCTCTAATTCAAAACCGACAGATAATAAACGATCAGAACTCCGCCAAGAACAACATACTAGAATCTAAATCGATTCTAACAACCTCCAAAAAACAAAACATATCCGATCGGAGAAATACTTACGGTATAACGGAGCTCTCGCTGCAGTGATCGCTAATCTGCCTTCAGAATTAATTTCTAACGGACGGATCGAGCTCGGACTAGATTTTGAAAGCTTGAAGAGGGTTTGAGACGTCTCTAATGGTGGATATCGGTTTGGAGAGGAAGATGAAGACTTTTCCCAATCAATTCCAAGTGTAGATAATATATCAAAAACAATATTTGCATTTTAGTCCCTAAAAAATCCAATTTTTGCAAAAAGGACCCTGATCAAAATCAAGTCGGCTCGTGAACTCTGTAATCTCCGATTAACTCAAATAAACTCATTTAAGATAAAAAAAAAAAAAAAAAAAAGGGTGTTACAGCAAGTGGATTACGAGTACTCATCATAATATACTGAAAATAAAACAGATAAATATCAATGATTGTTTAATTAATTTATTAAGATATAAAATAAGGCTAATTTAATTTTATGAATATCACTCCCACTATTTTGACGATTTCACCACTCTCTAGTGAAAACGAGAAACTATTTTATTTAATGGGAACATGGAGCCCAATTGACAAATCATGGTCCCGAATAATATCAGTCAACCATAATTTTCAAAAGGTAGAGCCCAATTGCTTCCCAAGCAATCCCCATGTTATTTATCTCATGTCCAATAAGGGCCCAATAATATGACGCCGTTTATTGTGGCATGTCAAAATGACCCATCAATATTAAGTTGTAATGGACAGTTGCCATATGGATCCTCAATAATATGAGCCAATCCCATGGGAGTTCCACCCAACTTACAACATGTGTCGATTCAATGTACAGCTTTTCGACGAACGGGCCCCCCCAATAATATGAGCCGGACCACGCCCACAGGTAGCATCTCATACATTGATCGTTGATGGAAGGTAGGAACATTTAAACAATATTTAAATTCCCTTTTTGTTTATCTTGATATCAATTTTAAATCATATTTAAAATGAGGGATTTTATTTTGAAAATTTATCTCATCATTGATCGTGTTTTGTATGCTTGCAGGATTCATGCAATTTTGTATAAACATGCATACAATATTAATATCATATATTAATTAAAGGATGATCAATGCCCAAATCTAGTCGACCCGTGGTTGCCAATCACGTGTATAGGTCCAATTCTAGGTTAAATGCTGTATGCAATGCAATCCAATTACATTGCGTTCCAATTTACATTTCTTCGGTCTTCATCATCTTCTGCTGGGCCCACCACCTTTTCTTCAAAACATTATCTCCCACTATGTCTAACAAATTTACAATAAAATTCGATGACAAGTAAGGGATACATATTTTAGGGGATGTGAACGGACCATAAACCAGACCCACTTTTTATTACATTTGACAAATCAAATTGGGCCAGAATACAAACCCATTAATAAAAACCCAACAACAATGATAAAACCCAAATGTAAATAACCTAGCATACACCTAACAAATTGGTCATGACAATTGATCATTCTTTTATCCATTATTCAAAATAATGGATAATCATGCAATTTAAAGTGGCAAAATCTTTAAACAGATAAAATCATATTTTATCTCATATCCATATACTGATAAAATCATATTTTATCACATATCCATAAGCTAATAAAATCATATTTTATCACATATCGAATATCTCCATAAAATCATATTTTATGATCAATAGTACCAAAATTATTAATTTTTCATAAAATTCAATTTAACGGATAAAATTTATAAATTTTTCCAAAAATTCAAATTTATCTAAAAATTAATTCTCTTAAAAATTCGGGCTCAAACAATTTGACCCGATGCCTCGTGGTCTAATCAAAAACAATTTTCGATCAGTCCAAAAACTTAAATTTCATAAATTTAAAATTCTTAAAAAAAATCAAAATTTTAATTTTTTCTCAGGCTACCCGGGACGTTCCCGGGCAGCCCCCCACGTGGGGCTTGGGCAGCCCACGCTGCCCGTTGCCAAAAAAAAAATTAAAATTTGTTTTTTTGTTTCGTTTCTCAAAAATCGAGGCCAAAATTTTGTACTATCGATTAAAATTTTAATCACACAGATCAGAAAAGCAACCTGGCTTTGATAACTCTGTTCCTGGATCTGTGTGATCCGGCACCCAAGGCAGCGGAAGTTTAAAATTTTATGATCTGGAACAATTCCAGATCTATGGATGTCAGATCCTTTGTGATTAAAACAATTGAGTAAAATAATAATAACAATTATAATTTTACCTCTTCAAGCTATGGCTTGATCTATGAACTCCAACAGATTAAATCTGCTCTTGTTGTAAATCCCAGGAACTGAAGTCTGGATCAACTCCTTAATCAGGTCCACGAATAGAAAACTAAACCCTCTGATAGATTGCACTAGAAAAACTATCAGATGTTTCTCGATGAGATTTACAGATCTGATCTGTCAATTCAGAATGTAATTTTCCAAAAATCACAGACTGAATTCTCTCAAGAAAGGGAAAAGGGATTTTCGATTTCCTAGCTTGGAATAATGTAATTTTCGAAAATCCCATCATGTACTATATATAATTTCTGTACTGGACTAACTTATATGTTTAATGGGACACTAACACCTTAGGGCCCATTAGTCATAACTTAAGCCCAACAAACCAAGCCTGTTATTATAGAAATTAATATAAAATTCATCATGACTCCGATTGATAAACTGATTTCACCAATGTGCATAGAAACCATTTCTGCACCTTTTAAAGTCAAGATAATTTTTTTGAATCTGAATTCAGTGATTTCCAAAAATGTCCATCCCTATGTCATTTTAGGAAACCTTACTCCCTTTGCTTTATTATGAGAAGTCCAACTTCTCTGTTGCTAAATTTAACTCTTTAAATTTAACTATCTCAACGGGGATTAGAAATCCATTACTTGTGTGACCCTCATTGGTTCAGGGATACAGCTAGCCGTGGGTTCACAACTCCTTGTGACTCGGAACATCATTTCCGACTTACCCATCGAATCATGGTATGAGTGCCTAGCAACATCGCCCCATGATTCCCTAGGTATCACTGATAGCGCCTGCAAGAACCAGTAAGTTTTGGTTAGCATACAGTACGGTCCCTTCATCCAAATATCCCGATCGAATCAACAACCATTGGTATATCGAGAGTTGTTAGAGATTCGATAACTATGCAATACATCTGAGATCAAATAGTGACATCGCATATGCAACTAGGAAACCGTGTAACCTAAAGCATATCAAGTACTCTGGCCAGAGATTTGTCACACTAATATCTCCTCAGATCACATAGGATATCCACTCCCGTAGGTGTGTGGTGAATCCTTGACAACCAATCATTGACTCATATATGTGTCATGACTGCACCCAATCTCGACACCTGATGACCCTCACGGAGTCGGTAAATGAGTCAAAGTACAATACTAGCATATAGAGTCTCCATGATGTTTCAAGTAGTAAGGACTAATGGTGTACAACCAAAACCGCGGACTTCATCCACTCGATAAGTGATAACCACTTGGAAAGTCCTAGTAGGGTAGTTCGATCATTCATCCAATGAATATCCATTTGCATGCTTTGAACATCTCCATGTTCCTTACCAATGAAACGTGGTACTCGGCATCGCAAATGCTAGTCTCAATCTCGAGCGATCCTTATCCTTATTACGGACGGCCCAAATCGACTAGGAACGGTTTAGAATATACAGTGACTATAAGATGTGTTTCATGATAGTGTTCTCTCTCACATCACTATCTCATCTTACTTGCACTATAGTATATTCAAGGTCTTTATCAAAACAACAAAATTATATCACCATATAACGATATGAAGAAAGATAAAGAATACGCCTTTAAATAATGTAAATTATATTAAACAAAGATTGTTTACATAAAGAGACTCTCAAAGCCCTTAGCCACAAGTTGGCTAGCAGGGCATCCATTCTTTCAATACATCGATTGCATAATAAGGAATTTTCTCTGCTCTTTTCTACAATCATCAAATCATAGATAGAATAGATATCAAAGAAATTCGAAATATCGAACTCTTACCGTAGAATTCCCATCCTTCTATCAATTCAATTCTGAATCTCATAACTTTTTGTACTTGGTTAACATATCTAAATCGATAATTCAGTCAAAATCTGACAAACCAAGCACAATACAATCTATCTCTCTCAAATTACCTTCAAACTGTAGTATACAATGTTCGGACAGATATCACTTCCTTAAAACTCAAGAATAGATACCACAGTAGATAATACATCAACAGGTAATGCACATAATCTGGAAATTTTGTTCAGAGATAAAATATGGGATGCTACAATATCTTCACTCACATATACAAAAGAATCATAAAAAGAACAATTACGTTCTAAACATCATCTGATGCTTGCTTTTCCGGCTGAGTCACTTCTCTCGATGACCTTGCACTATGTGATCTTTTCAAACCAATTTGCGGACATACTCTAGCAAAATGTCCCGCTTGATAACATATATGGCAACTCCCAAGTACACCTCTGCACTGATCACTAGGATGTCCCCCTCCACATTTATTGCAATAAACTCCTGCATACTCAGAACTCATCTGTCTCTGTCCATTGGAGCTGGATGAACTATCTCCTGATTTCTTAAACTACTTTCCTCTTGCTTTCAAAGAATCTTTCTTTCCACTACTGCTACCACCTTCCTCAGATCTGGGAATGGTTGCTGAAACTGTGTCCGTGGCTCTCTTTGAGACTGTAACTCAAACAATGCTTCTCGTTGTTTCATCAGACCAGCCTCTGCTCCCTTTGCTTTATCAAGTGCATCAGCAAAGTTGTTTGGTCTACCAGCATTCACCAGTGTAAATACATCTGGATTCAGTCCATTAATGAACTGATCAGCTTTAGCCTCTTCGTTCTCAGCTACATGTGGAGCAAATTTTAGCAAAGTAGAGAACTTAGCAACATATTCCTCGATATTCAGATTGCCTTGTTTCAGATTGGCAAACTCTGCATTCTTATCTTTTCTGTACGACACTGGAAAGAATCGTTGATAAAATTCAGTTTTAAACACGTTCCAATTAATCTTCGTACCTTGATTCTCAAGAGCCTTCTTGGTTGTAATCCACCAGCTCTTTGCAACATCTTGCAATTGATACCCAATCAGTCTAATTCTTCTATCATCTGCATAATCAAGAGAATCAAACATCATCTCAATATCCTCTAACCAACCTTCACATTCAACTGAGTTTTTAGTTCCTTTCAGGGTAGGCGGCTTGAAAGATTGAAATCTTTTCAGAAGTGTCTCCATTGGTGACGCTGTGACATCCCTCATATCTCTCAATGTATTGCATTTCTCTATTCTTGGAGGTTCAGGTGTTTGTGGCAGTGTCGGGGATACATTCACCTATTCTGGTTGAGGAACTGTCTCTGTCTGTCTATTCTTCATTCGAAGAGGAGGCATATCTGCTAATTCAAACATATTAGTATATAATACAATCTCATGTATAACAATTCTGTCTCAGTCCTCCTCTGATCAACACTGTCATGCATTCTCAAGAGATCGAGTTCTGATTCATTCTCAAATAATACACGCTTCCAATCAACTCAGATAATAGGGAAAACATATAATTCTTGCATCTGTATGGCATGCTATTCTTACCATTTGAATACATAATTATAACATCATATAATTTAAAAAAACAGTAAAGCATGCTCGATAATTTAAATCACAAAATCATGCGATCATACAGTTCCGGAATTATAACACAATATTCGCATGTACTTCAGGTAATCACAAAAAGAATTCAATCACATGCGAATAAAGAAATCAAGCGGACTCGATCTACCCCGCTCATTCTAAATCAGTCCAGAACCTATGCTCTGATACCACCTATTGTGACGACCCGGGTGCTAATCTCTCAAATCCAACATTAAATCCAAGTTCATGAATTAAAACCAAGCGATAATCAAGCATCCAAAGCCTAAAATTTTTTTTTTTTTAAAGTGTTGCCCTGCGCGCGAGCGCAGGCCAACGGGCCAGCAAACCTGCTGGTTGGCTCGCGCGCGCGCGAGTTGCTGCTCGCCCGTGCGCAGGCCAACGTTGCAGAAAATAAAAAGGATGCTTCAGTTGATGTCCAAGTCTGTCCTTTGCTGCACTAAGTCATTTACACAAGATAAATCAAGTCCATAAAGCAATAGAGATACAAATAAGATCATTACATGAGTTTCAACATGCTTCATTTCATATAAAACTCAAAAGATTACATCTACAATTCATAATCTATCACTATCTAGCATGCTCATGCTAAATTCATGTCTCAAGATCTCCATATAAAGGTTTTCAACATCAACAACAAAATAACATACATATGGAGATGTCTACTAGTTCTACATCAACTAGAGTTTAGTACAACACAAGCTAAATTCGTAGCATACAAGCAACTATATCTCAAGTTGATACAATTTGACAGCAACTCTATATCTAAACTTGGATCACACTCTCTCTTGATCTCAATTCTTCATGGTCTTCCTGGACTCGTTCCATTCCCACCTATTGTCATGCACACATACAAACAAGACAATAGCCGGAGAGACTCCGGTGAAAATTTAATCCCAGTATAAAACAACATAAACATGCATAAACTCAAGTAATTCAACTTGCAGCATATTAACAGTCATTCAACAAATAATACTCGAGGCAACTTCCTGCATAATAACTCAACATGCTATTAATCAAGTTGCAAACGTTACAATCAAGCAAGACATGTTGCATCAACTCTCCAAATAATCATGCAATACTTTATCTTAATCAAAATAATAGAAACTCATCTATTAAAATTGAAAGCAATGCATGATTTAAAATCGGTTATCATATTGGTATCAGTTCTCGTTTTGGGATCCCTGGGAAAGAAACACGTCAACCCATCCACCTACTCTCCATTCGAGGTGATGTTGAGTTCTTATTCCCGGACTTTGGTCCACTATATTGAGCGTCAAACGTTAGGGATGACTCAATCACTCAACCGTCAAACATTAGGGACAACTCAATCACCTAAATTCCTCAATATACGTCCAAACGTCCTATCATTTTATCTGAGCAACTCAGCCCTCAAAACTCGAAAGAAAGTTGGCCCAATATGAATGAAACAAACTCAAACGCATCAAGTCAAGACCAACAATACAAACTAGATCAAGTAAGTAATCATATAAGCATCTATTAACATAGAAGCACAAAGTATGTGGTTTTAGTAAAAAATACTCAATAGATTCATATTGAGTGTGCAAGCCCTTTCTTTAAAGGTTATCTTATACCTTTCAATCTTGGTTCAAAGCTCTTCAAACCTAGTCAAGAAACACAACAATTCCCTTGTCAAAATCTGATCAACCATCAATCACTCTTCAAGTTATAAAGTGCAAAAACTTTGATCAATTCTTTCTCGGTTCGATGCTGAACTTTCCAAGATCGATGTCCCCTGTTTTCAATCTGAAAACACATCATATATATACAAGAACATCAGCAAGAAACTCATTAATGTCCAGCTAACTCAAAGATATCACAAACCAACTCAATTCTTGACTCGACGGCATTGCGGTTAAAAGTCGGCAGCCGTAACTCTTTTCTATCAAGTCTATCATTTATATCAACTTCATATAGATCTCAAACCAACAATAATATAGCATATACCAACATAATCAGATGGTAAGAATTTCGAATAAGCTGCTGAAAATCTGTAGCAATTACCAACGACACTTATTCTTCGATCTAACTTCAATATCGTCAAATATATATCAATCCTCTTCACTAAACACACACATATCAGCATGTATACCAGCAATAATTCAACATATCAGAAGCATATAATCTCGAATAAAAGCTGGAATTGCATAGCAAACTCAATCGTCGTCCGTTCTTCGATTCAATTGCGATATATCAAGCTATAGAATCTTAAAAACACAAATCTCTAAGCACTTCTGACTTCTGCCCCATAACACAATTTCGAAATCATCTAGATCAAGATAATATTTATATCAATTGATAGCCCTTCTCGCAAGGAGTCCGGAACTATTTTCGGAATTTAATTCGGACAAACGGATCAAAAGTTATAGAATTTAGAAGATCACTTTGCAAGAGAGAATTGTGATAATCGATGGAGGCTGCTGAATTTCTGAGAAGATGATGATAATTCCATGCATATACACGTTCACACTCATATTCAAGACAAGTGTCCAAGTAAATATCTGAAAATTGCACTTTGGCCCCTCAAATCTTCCCTATTTGCAAATCGGTCCTCGAAAACCTTTTTAATTCAATTTTAATTCTAAATAATTTAAGAATATTAGAATTTAAATCAAAACTCTAAATATTTCCAAATTAAATATACTCGGATTAACATTCAATTATTTTTGGATTAATTCAAATAATCCCGGGCCTTACACAAACACTAGACAAAATTCTGCTCAAGACCCAATTTTTTATACCCCATCAAAACTCAGCTATAAGCACTACCATATGAGCTACATTCTCACCCATGGTAACTCCTAACCCACCATCCAAGAATCACAAAAACAAGGCAAAAAATTGAAATGCACTTCCATCCATTTTTCTGAAATTTCAAACTTCAAGCAATGTTAAAAACTTCAATCAACCTTTTACTCAACACATTACAAACCATAAGAAATCATAATGGATCAACCTTAAGCATGAACGTAGAAACATATATATATACTGAAATTTTTGAAATAATGGCCCTAAAATTTCAAAAAAAAATCAAAATGCACACAATAGGACAATCGCGTGACATAATAATCTACTTGGTGGCCAAAGAAAACCATAATCTTGCCTATTTTTGAAATGCTCCAAAAACCCAAAGAAATGAAGGTGGAAACAAGCTGGAAACAGTCAAGGAACACGGCTGAACTCGAACCAGCAGCAAGATGGACCACCTCCAAGGTGCGACTCCGGCGACGGTGGTGGGCGAACGACGGCGACGGCGACGGGAAAGGGCTGGAGGTGAAGAATCGATCGATTCTTGAAGAAGGGGAAGATATGCGTACGTTTTTGGGGCTAGGGTTGGGGATTTGGGGTTTATTTGAGTTGCATAATATGTTTTTAGTGTATATGTGTGTGTATGTATAGGTGTATGTAAGTATAGGTGAGTGTGTGTGATTTTTTTTTTTAAAGGTGCTACTTACTTTAACAAAAATGCTATTCTCTTATAAAAATTCTTGCACTACACACACTATTTCTTTCAAATTCTTGATGTTTAAAAATTCAAGTATTAAAATAAATAATTTAGGTTTCGCTAGTCCGGGTTTTAAATTGCTATTTTTTAGAAAATTCTAAAGTAAGCTTAAAAATTGCCGCAAAGGCAATTTTTGTCACCGGAAAAATCTTAAAAGTAAATGCTTGAATTATTTTCCTCAATTCTCATAAATGTTAACTCTCGCAATGAAACTTAGGAATTTTCCGCCGAAATCCACCATCGCCGTAAACCGAAACCGGAAGTCACTGAACTTAAGAATTTCAAGAATGATTAACTTAAATATTCGAACAACTTATATTTTAAAGGAATTTAAACACTAACTTAGAATTAAAAATCAATACTTAAATATTTTGATGTCACAGAAATAAATAAAATATTTAAACAATAAACAAAACCATTAAAATAATTTTAAACAAACTAGGCTAATGTTAAAAAACAATTTAAATAAATAACCAAACGAGAATAAAACCTTTAAAATGATTTGAACAATTAAAAAAATATTTAAATAAATAATCTAGACATTTAAAATAATTTAAAATAACTAATCACTAAACTTAGGCTATTTAAAATAAATTAGTTGGACACTCGAAAATATTTAAACAAATAAGCTAAACAGTTAGAATCATTTAAAATAATAAACTAAACAATTAAAATCATTTAAATAAGCAAACTTAAACCTTTAAAATATTAACACAATGAAGTTGCACAATAAAAATTATTTTGAATAAATAATAAAATATTTTATTAGCACATAATTTCAAATAAAGAATTTAAATAAATTAAACTTAAAAAATAATAATCATAATATTTATTTAATTTAATAAATGCGATTTAGTAAATTGTATTTTAGGAGCTACATGTTTGGTCCACGTCCGGTTAGGAGTGAGTGGTCGCATCCAGTGGTTTGATTCCCTGAGATTACAGCTCACATCCTAGGCGCCAGTCTGAGAAGTTTTTGATTTGTCCACCCAGATATGATACCCGTTCATTACATGGCATGCATCATATTTGTATGTTTACCCGTACTAGCATACTGAGCTTTAGCGCTCACGTTTAATTATTTTTTGTTGTCTGGACAGCTCATTCGACGGGTCAGTTCTCTCAAGGAATTGGAGATTAGGTGGCGACCAAGGCAGGATTGCAGGGTTAACCACTAGGTTTTACTTTACCTTTATTAAGTTAATTCAATTGGGTTGTATAATTTGGATTTATTTACCGGTTCAGGATTTTGTATTATTTTCCCCAGTTGCTCTGATTATGATTATTTACTGTTTAATTGCATGTCTAAGTTTTTGATTAGTAGGTGATCACGGTGCGGGTCACTACATTAACGAACCAAGCTTGAGCCAGGCTAGTTTAACATGATAAACAAGCTTTTAACGAGCCAAGCTCAAGCTGCTCTTGAGCTTAATACTTTGAAGACAAACCAAGCTCGAGCCTGATGATAAAAGCTCGAATCGAGCTCAAGTATCTCGAGCCTCTGTCAATCTTAAATGAGCCAGCTCCAACCTGATACTGTTTGGATTGGTTTGGATTAGGGGTGATCACGGTGCGGTTTGAGCGGTTTTTCACTAAATTCAAACATAATTGTGATGTACGGTTCGGTTTGAAAAATATTTTTTAATTAAGGTTTTTTTTTTATGTGAAAGTATATGTACGGTTTCGGTCGGTAATACGGTTTTTCTTATGAACAAAGAGTGATAAAAAAAACTTACAAACAAAAGACAAATTTAAATAAAATAGAAGCTAAAATTAAGTTAATAATAGTAATAATAATAATATTAAATAAAAGTATAATAGAATAAAACAATAATTGAACCATGCAATTTTATAGTTCAAAATAATATCAATCAAAAAGAATTTTTTTAAAAAAAGAAGATGTTTTAGAAAATAGCTGGTATTACTCATTTCACAAAATATTTGAAGTTTTCAACAAAGTTTCCAAGAGAAGAAATACTTATGGTTGAAAATTGAGAAAATATAATGAATTATTTGACCACCGTCAAAGTTGTGAGATGAAATTAAGTTCTATTTAATAATTAATTTTGCTCATATACTTATTATTTTTATATTTATAAAAGAGTTTTAAAAAGATAATTTTTTCCAGCCTCCAAATTTTTCATTAAATGTGCATGCATCATGAATGAGAATATAATAAAATTAATGGAAATGTGAAATAATATCATTATTAATTCCTCAAGTTCCGTTTATTATATTTAAGTTTTTATTTTGTAGCATCATGAATTTAATATTATCATTTTGAACATTGTGTAAAATTAAGTCAAATTTGGACAAAAACTCTAATAAAATTGAGTTTTATTTACTAGTTGTTTAATGTTAAATATATAATAAATAAAATAAAACTCAATGGTAAATAGTAAAACACTACGCGGTGCGGTTTAATTGTTTATTTTTCAATCGAGGTTTTAGTCAAAAATTTGCACTTGGAGTTGTGCTATGGTTCGGATCAGTCGGTTTGAGCGGTTTTTCATAAAGTTTGATCACCCGTAGTTTGGATAGTTTACATCCCTACTTATAAGCAACATTTTTTGTGTAAATGAATAATGAGTACTATTCTAATTTCATTACGAGCTTCACCAAATTTATTAAGAATCTGTTTATAAATGAAATAAATTTTAATGAAACAATAAGACTATGATGAATTGGAAACACACAAAAAATGAAAGTTATTTCAAATTCATTATTCAAATCTATCATCAAATCAAATATTCCATTCAAAATCAAATATTCTTATCCAAATAGTCTTAGTTATTTCATTTTTTTCAACTCAATTATTTATATTTAATAAATAATTTATTTTCTATATTTATTTCATCTTAAGCTTTATTATTATTTTTTTAAAAAAAATTTAAGCAAATAGAACAAATCAATCTCAAAGAAATCCGAAAAATATTCGAGATCTCACATAAATAAATATCCTTGTTTTTTGATGGGCCTTCAAATTTAAATACCGGCCCAAAAGTAAATTTAATAAATACAAATAATAACATAAGGAAATTCTAAAACCCTAGATACCATCACGCGCAACTCACGTGACACAGAAATTTAACGCCGCACGCCTCTCCCATTTCTTAACCGTACGATTATTCGCCACATCATCGATCCTCGTCAATTCTAAACTCAACGGTCCAGATCAAGCCTCGGCCCTCCCAGAGAAAACACACCCCTCCGCCTGTTACCATCCTTCTTCCCCCTCTTTGTTTTTCACAATTTTTTTTAAAAAATAAAAAATAAAATAAAATCAGAAAATTTCTGGAAAAAATGGCTGTGTTTGAAGAGGAGAAGAAATTTGAGCAAGAAATTGACGGTGAAGACGATGATGAATTTGAGGGGAGTGACGAGGAGGAAGAGCAGGAAGAGGAGGAAGTGTTGAACAGTAGCGGCGGCGGCGACGGGGCTCCGGCGGCGGTGATTGACATTGACGACGATGATGATGTAGACGGAGAAAATGAAGATGACGAAGGGGATGACGACGACGATGACGACGACGACGACGATGATGAAGATGAAGACGACGATGATGATGAAGGAGAAGAGGAGGAGGACGAGGTAGTGATTTAATTTTTAGCATATTTCGCAAGTCTGGCTTTGATTAGTTCACTTGTGTTTTATGTGATTTCTGCTTCAATTTTGCCCTTTTTGTGAAGTTTTTGGATTATTTGGCTAAAATATTTGTGGGTTTCTCGGATCTGGAGTATTTTTCGGATATCACCAAGGTTGGAATATCGCAAGCTAGGGTATTTTCCCTTTTTGATTTCCTTGTTTTCAGTGGGTTTATTTGTTGATTTGGTTGAATTTTCGTTGAAAAGAGTCAGATCTGAAATGTTCGAAGAATTTTTGCAGAGGATGTTTAGCTAAACTTGAACTATATTTATTTAGTTTTATATGAGTTTTTCTCCTGTTCTTGGAGATATTTGAAGAGATTTATGATATCTTTTGGCTGAAAAGTTGTTGAAATTGCATGTTCAAGTCTTTTATATGTGTGGTACGACAAAGTACTTCTCTATTTTCATGACTTTGTTTTGTCTCTCGTACTTATTCTAGATCCGACGGCACTGTTAAATTTATTCTCTGGATTCAAAGATGTGTTTATGTTGGCAGAAAAAGGAAAATTTTCAAAGTGTTTTCTGTCCCATATGAAACTTCTGTGGACTTATACTTGAGTCCGTGTTTATATTTTTTTTTTGGTTCTCATCCTCTGTTTGATTTTTTCTTGAAACTGGGTAGTCGGATTTGGCGGTTTTATGAGTTTCTTTGCTGTCTTTACGGG
This sequence comes from Henckelia pumila, assembly GCF_033568475.1. Lineage (NCBI taxonomy): Eukaryota > Viridiplantae > Streptophyta > Magnoliopsida > Lamiales > Gesneriaceae > Henckelia > Henckelia pumila. Next base: position 95,808,932 of record NC_133123.1, on the reverse strand, counting down.
TTGGTCATTATATTGTGAGACGGAAACAGCTGCTCTTCTCTAATTGATCTGTGTGTCTGACCAGGAGGATTTAGGCACTGAATACCTAGTTAGACCCATTGCTAATGCTGAGGATGAGGAAGATGCTAGCGACTTTGAACCACAAGAAAATGGTGTGGACGATTTTGACCATGAGGATGAGGGGGATGACGAGGATGGCAGTGGAAAAGTGGAGGCTCTTCCAAAGAGGAAGCGCTTGGGCAAAGATGATTCAGATGATAACGATGATAGTGGAGAGGACGACGTTAGACCATCAAAGAGGTAATGGAAGTGCTTCACTTCTGTGATCATCTACTTCTAACCCTTTTTCGATATTGAATTCAATCCATCTTCATATAATGTTAGGGAGGATGGGGGAATTTGGTGGATTATCTTCTCCCTTCCTTTATCATCATAGGGTTAATTTTCAATTTCAATGGATATATAAGTTGTTAGGGTAGGGTTTGAACTTTGAAGACTTTGTTGGTTTACTTTTTAATTTTTATTATCAATGTAAGCATATGAAGTTTTTAGTTTATCGGTGTTTGTTGAGTTTAGTATGCTGCATCTTTGAATTTTCAGTCAATTTTGAGATTTGCATGTATCTTTGTTTTTTTGATTAAAACGATATCTGTTTATATTGTATCAAATGGCTCATATGAAATATAAAGGGAATGAATGATGTTACATTACATGGAATCAATTCTTATATAAAAAAAAAAATTAATTTGACAAAATGGAAAAATTAATTCAATACAAATATCGAGATATAATAATAAAATCTCATTAGTGATGATATTAGATGCATTTTACTTTTTTTTTTTCGACAGTTATGCATTTTACCATTATTCATATTGAATATATACTGTTAATTTTATTTTTAAGAAATAAAATAGCAAGTTTTAGATAATATTAGTCAAAGTTTTAAAAAACGTGAAGCGTGTCAAAGCGTGGGAGTTAAGTTTCAAGCTTTTTAAGCTTAAACGCGATTACTACAAATTAACAGATTAAATAATAAATAAATATAATAAGTTTAAGTCTAATGCATTGATTCCTTTTGAGATTTTAATTCAATTTATTTAATAATTCATTTCATATTCGGTGTTATCGAACATAAACTAAATTAATTGGTCTACTTTAAAACATTAGCTGTAAAATCCCTCAATATGTATTGCATTCACATCATCGCTACACTTAATCATATAATATTGTACATTTCTAACTTTGCTAACAATCACTAATTAATAAAATCGTTAATTTATTATTTATTTTTGTTTTATTAATCAATTTTGGATATTAAGAACATTTAAGCATATTTAACGACACTTGATATGGTCAAATTATGTCTTACCGCTTTTTTATCATTTTTGATCGAAACGAAGCGTTTCGATGAAACTTTAAATTTAAGCGAAATTTAATCAAGCTTTTTATAAAACTAATATTAGTATATTAAATATAATTCAATCTAATATCTTTTTCTACTATTAAGAGGCAGGGGCTAGACAGACCAACTTAGTCGGTGGTATGGTTCCCTTTTCTTTTCTTTCTTTTTTTTTTTAATCATTTCAATTTTCTTTATTTTACAAATTTCAAATTTTGAAAAAAAAAAACTACATTATACTCCCCGTTTCAAATACATTTCCCTATTTTATTTTTCAAATAGAATTAGAAAAATTTATTGGGAAATCAAATTTTATATAAACTTTTTATTTTGTTCCTATTTAATGTATTAAAAAATGATTGCACAATTTTCAAGGTATAGTTAATCTATATATCTATAGAGTAACACTCCTGTGCAACGGTCTCATTCGTGAGACGGGTCAACCCTATCCATATTTATAATAATAAGTAATACTTTTGACATAAAATGTAATACTTTTTAATGGATAACCCATATAAGAGACCCGTCACACGAATATGACCCGTGCAACGGTTGCATACAAGTGTTTGCCATATCTATATATAAAAATAGAATAGTCTTCCAAACAAAGTAACTAACAATTTTTCCGCCTAAAAATCAATACTAAAAGTGGAAAGATAATTAATAATAGAAAAATAATAAATTATTATGAAAAATATTAATTATTGACAACTATTTAACACATATTCCAAAACAAAATAAATGAATTTCTTCTTGGATTTTGTATATATGTTCAAACTATTTATTTTTTTAAATAATAATAATAATAATAATAATAATAATAGTGTTTAAATAATATATAAATTAAATTTCATAATTTAATATGAGTTAAATAATTCTAGGATTTTTATGCTAAAAATATATATAAATAATATTAATAGAGTTTAAATAACATATAATTAAATTTCAAAACATAATATGATTTAAATAATCAAAGGATTCTTTTGCTAAAAAAATATTTAAAAATAAAAATTTTTCTCAATATTTATATTTTTTCACATCAATATTTAAAAATAAACAGCAAATAAATGCATAATTAAATGTTAATCAAAATCAAATTTTTTTTAAAAAATAAAATGTTAATCAATTCCTTGAAAATATAATTTTATATTTATGTGTTTATATTTATTATAATATATCATTTATTTTGGTCATCATTTTGAATTTTATTTTTAAAAAATATTTGTTTTGTAAAATTTTGAAAAATAAAATAATATGGATTTTTAAAATTAATTTATAATTTATTTTTATCAGTAACTAATCTACTCACTCAAAATATCTATACATATATAATTTTTTTTTGAACTGTACATATAAATTATTTTATAGAATGCAAGTATGACGTAATTAATAATATAAATAGAAAGTGCTATAAATTATGGTGACAGAATATCAAAAGTCATCATATAAATTTAGACTTTAAAATGCATGGTACATGTTTCAAAAAATTAATATATATATATTGATACCCCGGGAAGTCAGGGGTATCAAGGCTGCTGAGAGACAAGAATAACAGGGCTGGTGATATCCCGGTAAGTCAGGGGTAGCAGGGCTGTGAGGACCTCGGGTTACTAATCTTGTCTTAGGGCAATTAATGATTAATAAAATAATTAATCAACAATAGAAAATATTACAAACCAAGAGCTAAATTTTTTTTTTTTTTTTTTTTAAACTTTCCAGAGCCTCGCTCGATCCGGCAAAGTTAGCCGATCGAGCGAGCTATGAAGTAACACTCTCGGGTCTGTACAAACAAGGCCTCGCTCGATCCGGCAAAAATCGCTGATCGAGCGAGCATGAATTCTTCCCATTTCTGCCCATAATAACAAGCCTCGCTCGATCCGGCAAAAATCGCCGATCGAGCGAGCATGATTTCCAGAAAATGTTCAGAACACACTTTGCTGTCAAAACTTAAAACAATGGCAAGAATCTTCAATACAAATCGATCATAAGCATGTTATAATATCTCAGAACATGCATATATACATATAGCCAAGCTCAAGCATCAAATCTTAAGATTATTACATCAAATAGATAGCATAGAGGTATGAAACAATAAGCTACATTAAATCTTCACATGTGAGCTTCTAAATCTCAAGTTTCATATCCAAAATCAAGGCTATCAAACTACCATTCTTTCTCTTAAAACCCGAGTCCACACTTGCTAAGTCTCGCTCCCGAGCTATCAATATCATCTCAGACTAGCTCCTGCCCTACCTGTTGTGATGCACACATACAAAACAAAACAACAGCCAGATAAACTCCGGTGAGAAAACAATCTCAGTATAAGCAACATATATAAAGCGTTAAATAAATCATATCGACTCTATTTCAACTCGACTCAACAAATAGAGTAACTAACGCTTCTGTCGATTAAGAATTGATTCATAAAAACATCGTTGCCATCAAGAATCGTATTCGATCTTGACATGGATATCCATTTATCAAAATCATTCCGGATTCGAAAATAAAGTCGACCTCCGACCTTGGCATAGGAAAATAAAGTCGTCCTCCGACCTTGGTATAGAATCAATTCGTATCATCATCATTTAAAATCATATCGATTCAAAATCAAAGATCCACTACCTGAGATGGATCGACAACATCAAAATCAAAACAAAGAAATAAATACGTATGTGATTTTGGCGGAACAACTCAAGAGGAAGCGTTCTTGAGTTTCAAAATTCTTGACTCTCGATGTCGTCATTATACCTTCGTATTTCTTCTATTTTGAACGCTCCAAATCTGAAACATATCATCAAAACATTCATATAAATCTTTATTCTATTCAATCAGTCCAAATTCGTTTCAAATTCATAATTCTAACTTCATTCAAAATCATTTCAAACCTCAACATCTTCTTATTCGGTACAACTCGGAGTCATGAGTCGTTAACCTTCAAACGTCGTCTGAAACTGAGAAATAAATTGCTATATCGTCAATAACATCTAGACGAACATCTTATCTCAGTTATAGACTATCAAAATGATCCAAAAACACGAATCGACGGCGTAGCGATTCAAAATCGGTAACCGACTTAATACCGACTTCGAAGCTAACTTCAATCACTTCATACGTAACTTCAATTCAATTCATAAGCTATCAAAACCAGCATAATCATACTCTATATGAATCTAAATACTGCTGGAGAGTATAATCAATACAAACGATAGCCGTTCATCAATTTAGTTTCGATATCAAAGTGCATACGAGTTCAAGAACATCAATACAAACTCATAATCTGATCTCTGTCAAATTCCATTCATCAAAACATGCCGAGAGGATTAAATACTTACATCAAATCGAAGGTCTCGTTTCAAGGATTGCAGAACATCTTTCGGAATTGAAATCGGACGAGCGGATCAAAAGTTACGGCAGTTTGAATAAATCAAATTCAAAAGAAATATGAAGAACTCGGCTCCCCTGTTTCGTTTTTCTGAATGCCTAGAATAAATACACGTACAATGCTGATAATCGACTTCAAATTCAGAAATATACTGAATATTTGCAAATTAACCCCTCAAGTCTTCATTAATTGCAATTCAGTCCTCAGCTTTCATTTTAATTCAATTTCGATCCAACTAATTTAAGAATAATAGAATTTAACTCAAACCCTAAATATTCTCAAATTAAATAATATCGGATCAAAATTAAATTAAATTCAATAATCCCAACTTTTGCACTTTAGCCCTCGAAATCTCGATATTTGCAAATCAGTCCCTGGACGATTGTATCTTCAAAAATAATCGTATTTAATTCCCGAAACATGGTATTTATTCTTAAATCCCATACATATTCAAATTGAATATTTATTCCTTTAATTTAAGAATTTTCGGAATTTAATTCTCAAACTCCGTAAATTCTCAAATTAAATATTTTCGGCTCGGAACTTAAATCTATAATTTCTTCAGCTTCACAAATCAATATTAGCCCATAATATGGAATTTAATTCTTAAATCGCATAATTAATAATTTAATATTTTCGGGCCTTACAATTCCTCCCCTCTAAGAAATGATTTCGTCCTCGAAATCACAGTCAATCGAAATATCAAGTCTGATAGACTGAATGATTATCTGAAGTAATTCTCACTTTAATCATCCAACTCTGATCTTCGTAATTCCTCTCATCATCTCTGAGCAGATTAGTTCTTCGAATCTGCTTCTATTCTCTTGTACGTTAATGAACTGAAAAGAATACTTTCTGAGTTATTGTATCCTAACTCGAGGATCTGTCGAATAATCAACTTAACTCAAAATCTATTCAGTATCTATTCCATCTGATTAAAGTACATAAGAAAACATCTTATTGATATTTCCTTAACTTAATTATGTGGAACAATCAGATTCATCATATCAAGCTGACAAGAATAACTCTGTCAATCACATTATCAATTCTGTCTAGCATCTCAGTCAGTGCAATTCAGCATTAGTGATGACTTGTTTTTTTTCTAAAGTATTCTACGCTCTATGATCTATATCATTCCAGGCTCTGTATAGAACATATATCAAGTCTACAATATCATTCTGTTCATCGCTTCAAGGTCTGTATTCACAACATTCATATTCTGAATCTGTAGTTCAAACTCTGCTCTTTCTCAATTCTAAATCGAACAATATTTTAATATAACTTTCCTGTTAACAAATCAGTAACAGTTTCAAAAGTTATATCTATTATTCAATTGCTAATTCTGATTCTTCTTCTCTGTTTTCATTTCGTACAGATTCATCTTCAAAATCGTTGTGTGTCTCAAATCAAATCTAATCTGATATCGATAAATCATGTCTACTCTGATATCATATACTTCGGTAGTATTATTTCAACACAAAGCAATCAGATGTCTTTTCATCATAGCATCCTAGCATCATCCCAACATCGACTCAATAGCTGCCACAGGACTTATAATCATCAAGTGGCAACACATTAAGTTAAGTAATACCGAATCAGGTATTAAAGTTCTGAGAATATTCTCAATATCTGGAAAATCGACTCAGATAATCCATCAATTGAAGAAAGTATAATGCAATCACATATAATCAACTCTCAGAACATTAATCAATCAATCGATGCCACCTTCTGTCGAGTAAATCTAAAGTCTTTATTCTGACAAAAGATTTTAATCATTCCTGTACTTTCATCATATCTCTATCTTCTTCACAGATCTGAATAGATAGTTGTTCGTCACATCACATACAGAGTATTCTGCCAAATTCTGATTAGTCTATTCGGACTATCTATTAGTCAGAGTATAATATGTTGTAGTCACAGATTTCAAAGTATTCAGAACTGTTGATAATCGGTATCATATCAGATAAAATTTCATTCTCAAAATTCGATTTATCTTCCCTGACTATTCGTCCAATTCACAGATAATACACTGTACCTTTACCTCAAAAAGTACTTAGTCTTCGGATCATCTGTATTGAAATTTAATAGTAAACCCAATGTTTCAATCTGAAACATTATTTCTTAGCTTACTGTTCATCTTGCAACGAATCTAATCACAATTCAGTGACTTGATCATACAGACAGATCATCGTATACAGTAACATCCATCATACTGTTCATAACTACCACCTGTTTACCTCATCTATACTGTTTCATCACGGTAGTTTTGCAAAATATTCTTTCAAATTATAATCTCGTTTCAATGTTTGAAGTTTATCACTGAACTCATCTGGTCAATGATTTTCAACTTCATCGGAAACTCTCTGTACGTTTTCCTTCAAAAACGTATTAATTCTGTTACTTCTATTTGCTTTATATTCTGATAAAACAATTATTGATTGAATCTTAACTTCATTGTTGTGCATTTTCTTCAAAATATGATATTTCTTTTCGGAAATATCAAGCACAAACAGATAATCAATCATAATAGAATTCATTAATTCAGATCTGAGGCTTCAGTTCATATCTTCATCTGGCATACTGTACTGACTTTTCGTCAATTCCGTTTACTTTATGTGTTTCTTTCATCTTCTGAACAAAATCATTGCGATATTCATCTGAATATTCAAACCAGAATACACAAAAATCTGGAATTAATTCATCGGATGCCTATTTCATTTTTCATTTCTATCTCCACATACCGACAATTCATATCATCTAACCCAAAAATCATGGAGCATATACAAATTCTTCTATCAGTTACAAGTCAACAATCTTAAAATATGCTGAAATATCATCAGAGGATCATTAATCCTTAAAATCAAAAAGAAATAAATCAAGATTGAGAAAATCCCTCAATCAAGGTTATCCAAAATCAAATCGTCTGGATAACAAACTCTGCAAAGTGAAAACAACTTACTTGCATCACATAACTCAGAATGAGTAAATCACTCAGGCTCTATGAACAAAACAAGGAGAGCCACTCAAAATCAAACATTTCAAGAATTATATGTCCAATTGATGTAGTCGATTCAGCATAATCAAAGAAAAGACTTATCTATAACTGATTTTCATATCATCATATATCTTCTAAACCTCAAAATTAATATTCAGTTCATAATCTCATCAAGTCGGTAATTCATAAATTCATCAATTCACTATTGAATTCCAGTTCACAACTTAAACTAAAGTCAAAAATCTTACTGGAACATATCTGTAATCTCTATGCATTGGCATACCTATCAATGCTGATTTAGATCTTAAACATATTTAGTGCATCGAATATACTGATTTCGGAATATTTCTGTAATCAAACATCATACATCAATCCAAAATCACAGAATCTTAATTCGAGATTCTATATCATATCATCATATTCATATGCACATCATGTTTTTGTTGATCTAATTTAATCGTTTATTCTATTCATCAATTCTATTTCAGTTCTCCTTTGATCAGACTATTCATACTTCTCCTCAATACTCGAGTTCTGATCAAGAACCAATTCTACTTCATTTTCACGGAATACATGCTTCCAATCAACTCAGATATTCAGGTACACATGTACTTCGTAAAGCATAAAACATACTGATTGGTTAAATCATAAAATCAAGTGATCCAAGAATTTGAAACTATCACTAATCAGTACTTGGTTATAATCTTATCATCTATCATACATCGTAACCAAGTATTGCACACATGAACAACATCATATTCAATTTCATCTCATCAAGGCAATAGTTTCATTCTTTAACTCAATTCACAAAATCTCTATTCTGCTACAGAGGTCATCATATAATAAGCTTCAAGCTATCATATCTCTATTGCATCATTCATAAACAGGTCACAAATAAATCTGTTACCTGAAAGTTTATTTTCAGATGCAATTCCATTCTAATCCTCTGTATACTTCTGATATTTGTTTTTCATTTGAATCTTCTTAGAATCTATGTTTCGTCGAATAGATTCTAGCACATCTGACTAAATTTTCTTTACACTACTTGTTCGGATATCTTCCTCCACAATGAGTGTAATAATCCCTAACATACTCTGCATTCAAAATCAAACTAATCTGTCTCGATTCACTAGAGTTAGAGAATTATTGTCGTATCATTCACTTCATATCTGTCCTGGAATAAAAATTGTAGCTCAATTTGTGAGTATCTCACATACTCTTACATGCCTACAATTTCATTCTCCTACCTCCTCATTCAATTTCAATTCTCATAGCTCTGCCTATGTCTTTCTTTCAATGTTTCAATCGTCAACATTTAATTAGACATAGTCTTCGAATTCAAGCCATAATTAAACACTCAATCTTGAGCTTCATTATTATTGTCTACAATTCAAAGAATCGTAATAATCTTAAAACTTTTAATAAGGCATTCCGCAAAATTCAAAATATTCAGCTTCTAGCGGTATATTTTTTTCTTTCTCAACATTTCTATCTGTTTTGGCAGAGAATAAGAAACAAAAGTCTGTTCTAAGCACTTACCAATAGGAAATATACCACTGCTCTCTTATCATTTCTTCATCAAAATCCACCAGCTGGTTGCTAGGTTTCGAAGTTGATATTCAATCAATCTAATACTATATTCATCTGTATCTTCAAAAACATGTGATCAACTGATCAAGTTCTCCAAGTCAACTTCTACCTGCAACAACATCTATTCATTTTTTGATGTACTATTCTGTTCAATCGGAGATACCTCATTCAACTGAGCCATACAGTTCTGTTCATTCTGACCATACCATTCTGTTCAGTCTGGCTATACAATTTTGTCAGTCTGGGGTGCTTACGTCACCCAAAGAACACTGTTCTCTTCGATTCTGGAGCTTACATCACCCGGGGAAAATCTTAGAACAAATAAATAAGAAATTCAAAAATTTACAAATCAGTAAATCAGACAGTTGAATTTCAAAGATAGATCATGCTCACATGCAATTTATCAAATCATCCAATTTATCAAATCAAGTAATGCATAATCATGCTATACTATAAATGCATGTGACTCAATCTACCCCGCTCAGCTTCTATCTCTGTCCAAGAACTTACGCTCTGATACCACCTGTTGTGAGGACCTCAGGTTACTAATCTTGTCTTAGGGCAATTAATGATTAATAAAACAATTAATCAACAATAGAAAATATTACAAACCAAGAGCTAAAAATTTTTATTATTTTTTTTTAAACTTTCCAGAGCCTCGCTTGATCCGGCAAAGTTAACCGATCGAGCGAGCTATGAAGTAACACTCTCGGGTCTGTACAAACAAGGCCTCGCTCGATCCGGCAAAAATTGCCGATTGAGCGAGCATGAATTCTTCCCATTTCTGCCCATAGCAACAGGCCTCGCTCGATCCGGCAAAAATCGCCGATCGAGCGAGCATGATTTCCAGAAAATGTTCAGAACACACTTTGCTGTCAAAACTTAAAACAATGGCAAGAATCTTCAATACAAATCGATCATAAGCATGTTATAATATCTCAGAACATGCATATATACATATAGCCAAGCTCAAGCATCAAATCTTAAGATTATTACATCAAATAGATAGCATAGAGGCATGAAACAATAAGCTACATTAAATCTTCACATGTGAGCTTCTAAATCTCAAGTTTCATATCCAAAATCAAGGCTATCAAACTACCATTCTTTCTCTTAAAACCCGAGTCCACACTTGCTAAGTCTCGCTCCCGAGCTATCAATATCATCTCAGACTAGCTCCTGCCCCACTTGTTGTGATGCACACATACAAAACAAAACAACAGCCGGATAAACTCCGGTGAGAAAACAATCTCAGTATACGCAACATATATAAAGGGTTAAATCTGTCGATTAAGAATTGATTCATAAAAACATCGTTGCCACCAAGAATCGTATCCGATCTTGACACGGATATCCATTTATCAAAATCATTCCGGATTCGAAAATAAAGTCGACCTCCGACCTTGGCATAGGAAAATAAAGTCGTCCTCCGACCTTGGTATAGAATCAATTCGTATCATCATCATATCAAAATCATATCGATTCAAAATCAAAGATCCACTACCTGAGATGGATCGACAACATCAAAATCAAAACAAAGCAATAAATACGTATGTGATTTTGGCGGAACAACTCAAGAGGAATCGTTCTTGAGTTTCAAAATTCCTGACTCTCGATGTCGTCATTATACCTTCGTATTTCTTCTGTTTTGAACGCTCCAAATCTGAAACATATCATCAAAACATTCATATAAATCTTCATTCTATTCAATCAGTCCAAATTCGTTTCAAATTCATCAATCTAACTTCATTCAAAATCATTTCAAACCTCAACATCTTCTTATTCGGTACAACTCGGAGTCATGAGTCGTTAACCTTCAAACGTCGTCTGAAACTGAGAAATAAATTGCTATATCATCAATAACATCTAGACGAACATCTTATCTCAGTTATAGACTATCAAAATGATCCAAAAACACGAATCGACGACGTAGCAATTCAAAATCGATAACCGACTTAATACCGACTTTGAAGCTAACTTCAATCACTTCATATGTAACTTCAATTCAATTCATAAGTTATCAAAACCAGCATAATCATACTCTATATGAATCGAAATACTGCTGGAGAGTGTAATCAACACAAACGATAGCCGTTCATCAATTTAGTTTCGATATCAAAGTGCATACGAGTTCAAGAACATCAATACAAACTCATAATCTGATCTCTGTCAAATTCCATTCATCAAAACATGCCAAGAGGATTAAATACTTACATCAAATCGAAGGTCTCGTTGCAAGGATTCCAGAACATCTTTCGGAATTGAAATCGGACGAGCGGATCAAAAGTTACGGCAGTTTGAATAAATCAAATTCAAAAGAAATATGAAAAACTCGGCTCCCCTGTTTCGTTTTTCTGAATGCCTAGAATAAATACACGTACAATGCTGATAATCGACTTCAAATTCAGATATATACTGAATATTTGCAAATTAATCCCTCAAGTCTTCATTAATTGCAATTCAATCCTCGGCTTTCGTTTTAATTCAATTTCGATCCAACTAATTTAAGAATAATAGAATTTAACTCAAACTCTAAATATTCTCAAATTAAATAATCTCGGATCAAAATTAAATTAAATTCAATAATCCCGACTTTTGCACTTTAGCCCTCGAAATCTCGATATTTGCAAATCAGTCACTGAACGATTGTATCTTCAAAAATAATCGTATTTAATTCCCGAAACATGGAATTTAATCTTAAATCTCATAAATATTCAAATTGAATATTTATTCTTTTAATTTAAGAATTCTCGGAATTTAATTCTCAAACTCCGTAAATTCTCAAATTAAATATTTTCGACTCGGAACTTAAATCTATAATTTCTTCAGCTTCACAAATCAATATTATCCCATAATATGGAATTTAATTCTTAAATTCCATAATTAATAATTTAATATTTTCGGGCCTTACAAGGGCTATGCAAAGGCAAGGGTAGCAGGGCTACGGGAAGACAGGGGTGTCAGGGCTTGTCACCATAACAAAGGCAGGCCAGGAGCCTCAGGATCCCGGGAAAACCAGGTCTTCATGACTTAGACAAAGCCCATTTCTCAAGGGCATGATCCCCACGATTGTCATAATCCCGAGCCTTCCGGCTTCATCGTGCGTGACAGGTAAACGTGGGCAACTCCTGCACCCACGACCCAGATCGTGGCCACTACCCTGGAAATGCGGAGTGACTCTCTCACTCCAAGGCCTATAAATACCTTGCCATAGATATTCGTAGAGGTATGTTCACTTAAAATTTAAAAGACACTATATAAATTTTACCAAAAGCCCACTCTATTTCTGAGCCTGACTTAAGCATCGGAGTGGCCCCGTCGAAAAACTTTTCGGCGCCCCACTAACGTGCTTTTATTTCCTTTCCTTGTGTACAGGTTGTCTCGATCAGGGAAGAACAGATCACTTGTCATTCTCATCAGCCCGGTTATCACGTCAGGCCCACTTTACTACCCTGACGGCCCGGGCCCCGGTTTAGCAAACCATCATCATTGGCGTCGTCTGTGGGAAAGCTTGTTCTATAGACGTAGATATGGCTTCTCATAAACAAACACCCTCGGAAGGCCCACAGCAGGGCCGGAACATTGTTATTCCTCTGGAGTAGCTCGAATCATATGTGCAGGATATGATACAGAAATCGTTAGCAGCTACAAAGCAGCCACGATCAAAGGAAATCACAATGGAAGAAGAAGGGAACCGGGTAATCCGAACCCTGATGCCCGAGCCAGAGAAGGTGAAGAAGAGAAAAGTTCTTGGATGCACTCAATACAGTCTTCTGTGGCGGACGAATTACATGAACTTAGGAGGAAGATACAGAAGTTGGAAGAAGAGGATCCCAAAATGGCCTGGTCTATCAAGATCCCGGGTTGCCCTTTTTCACAGGAGGTGATAGAGGATCCCTTGCCATCTCATTACAAGTCGGCAAAAATCCGGGAGTATTATAAGAGCACTGATCTAGAGGAGCACCTGGCTCGTTTTGAGAATGTAGCTATATGCTGCATTGCTATGGGGATAAGATCAAATGCAAATTCTTCTTAACCACTTTGTTGGATTCTGCCCAAAGGTGGTTTGAGAAGTTGGAGCCACAGAGTGTTCGATCGTTTGCAGAATTCAAGCAAGTGTTTTTGCAGCACTTCTGTAACGCCCGGAATTATTTAATTTTAATCCGAGAATATGTAATTTGGGAATATTTAGAGTTTTGATTTAAATTCTAATATTCTTAAATTATTTAGGATTGAAATTGAATGAAATGAGAAATTGAGGACTGAATTGCAACTAGGCAAGACTTGGAGGGCTAAAGTGCAATTTTCAGAATTTTAAGTGATTGCTTAGCATGTATACGTGTGTTATGCTTAACATTTCAGACGATTGAAAGGATTTAGAACAGAGCAAATCGATTCCTTCTCATTTCTTTGAAATTGTAATTTTCAAATCGCCGTATCTTTTAATCCGGTTATCCGATTTTGATTCCGAAAGATGTTCTGGAATCCTTGCAAGAAGACCTTCGATTTGATGTAAGTTTTATTTTAGTTCATCATGATTTGAAAAGTCGAAAATGGCAGAGATCAGATGTGGTTATGAATTGTTGTTGTTGAGCTTGTATTCTTTGTTCTATCAAGTTCGGGTTGAAGGATGACTATTGATTATGTTCTTATGAATTTCCATATGCTGGTTTTGAATCATATACAACTGATATGAATGTTAGAATTGTTGTAGTTGAGTTTCGGTTGCCGACTTTAACTGTTATGCCGCCGACGTTATGATTCAAGACTGTTTTGCTATCTTGTATTGAGTTGTGAGGATAGTGAGTCCTAGCTGATGGTTGTAAGCTTTCTCAACTTTGTTTCAGATTGTGTTTAAAGACCATTGAGCTCGAGAACGCCATCTTCGAACCGATATAGTGTTGAAGTAAGGTTTGAAGTTAGTCTCCAATGGAGTTTGAATGGTTTTAAGTGCAGATTTTGATACAAGTCTTGTGATTGTATTGTTCAGATTTGGAGAGCTTGAACGCACCTTGGAATCATCTTAAACTTCACATTTGAAAGGTAAAAGTGGACTACTATTTTGAATGGGATTATAACTCGAGATGGTTTGTATCGAGTTCCCTAAATCACATACTTATTTGCTTATTTGCTTTTATAAGCTTTTATATGAATGGTTGAATGAGTCTTGATATTAATGAATGCTACTTTGTTGATATATGATGCATTCATCTTGTAAGACTTGTTCTTTGATTTCGAAATGAACGGAAACATTCGATTAGACGATTTGAGGAAGTATATATGTATGGCCTGGGTGGTTGACTTAGCCTAGCGTCTGATTTACATATATAGTGGCTTCAAAGTCTAGAGAAGCAAGATAAGTAGCCCCACCTCGATCGGGAGAGTCGGTGGTTAGTTATGATATCTTCTTCTCGGGATCCCAAACGATGAATTAGTGAACCATGTTTTAAAACATGCATTGAAGTTATGCTAATATCATGAGTTTGATATATGATTTGCTATTCATGTTTAGTTGCTTTTACTGGGAAATATATTTCTCACCGAAGTTATCCGGCTATTGTTGTGTTGTATGTGTCATGGAAATAGGCGGGAGTGGAACTGGGCAAAAGCGATCTTGAAGAACAAGGGATGAGAGAATAGCGTGATGATCCGAGTTTAGATGGTTGTGAGCTGTCTATGTTTTATTGAGTTCAAAAACATGATCATGTTGTGGTTACATATGCCAAGACTTATTGTCTATGAGGTTGTTGTCTTAATAATGTACACAAGATATGAGATGATGTATATTACTTCTTAGGACTTGACTTGATATTGTATACAATGTTCCATGTTTGATATATGAGCCTATTATGTTGATTTTAAGTCTTTGAGATGATCTATTTCTATCAACTTATATCATGTTAGAATGCATGTTAGCTTATGATTTTGTATAGGCTATGTATGAGTTGACGTTAGATGAGAAATGAATGGAAGGACTTGAGTTGACAGCAAATTGATCTGTGTTTTGTTTCTACTGGACAGGTGCCCGCTCGATCCGGTGATTCCTGCCGATCGAGCGAGGCCTTCAATTCTAAGGCAGTGAGGTGAGCACATTGGGCTCGCTCGATCGGTGAAGTTTGACCGATCGAGCGAGGCCAACATTGCTTCCACCCGAGAGTTGGGCTTCAGGGCTCGCTCGATCGGTAGCTTTTTACCGATTGAGCGAGGTGCTCCCTTTTAAATTTTTTTTTATTTAGTCTTTGATTCTTTGACTATTATTTACGATGATTTGATTAAAGAGAGATTAGAACTCGGGTCGTCAATACAGGTGGTATCAGAGAAAGAAAAATTCTGGACTGAGTTAGATAGTGAGTGGGGTAGATCGAGTCATCTTCCTTGCTTCTTTATTTTATTATGCTATGATGTAATTACATGATTGAATTACATGTTGTAAATGCTAGCATTGTTTACTTTCAAGTATTTTATTACATGATGTTGTATTTATTTTATTTGAAAGTATGATGTAAGATGATTAAAGATGCATGCTTACTGGAAAATCTAAAATGATTAGAGGCATGTGTTCTGGATATGCTACCTGATTATCGGAATTGATTGGAAGCATGTATTGTTAGAATACTTCGATTATTGATTTTAGATTCAATCAGAACCGAGTCTTGATCAGAGGTAAGATGATCAGAGGAGGACTGAGATAGATTTGATGATTTTGCTATCCTAACCCTTTTGATAATCAGATATGTCTTGACGACCAGGACGACCACCTCTTAGACCAACAGTTCCTACTCCTCCGCCAAAACATACAGCTGTAGCACCGATAGTGCCACAAGCTACAGAAATCCCGAGCAATGAACAGGGAAGTACCTCTCGAGATATGACAGATATGACTGCCACTCCGATGGAAACACTGCTCAAACGCTTTCAATCATACCATCCGCCTACACTGAAAGGTACTGAGAATGCAGTTGAATGTGAAGGATGGCTTGATGATATGGAGATGTTGTTTGATTCACTTGATTATGGTGATGAGCGGCGAGTCAGACTCATTGGACATCAGTTGCATGAGGTTGCGAAGAGCTGGTGGTCCACGACTAAGAAAGCTTTGGAGCATAGAGGAACTGTACTTACTTGGAATGCCTTCAAAACTGAGTTTTACCAACACTTCTTTTCGGTGTCTTACCGCAAAGATAAGGGAGCTGAATTTGCTAATTTGAAGCAGGGGAATTTAAACATTGAAGACTATGTTTCCAAATTCTCTACATTGCTACGTTTTGCTCCACATGTTGCGGATAGTGACGAGGCTATGGCTGATCAGTTCATTAATGGACTGAATCCGAAAGTCTTTACTTTGGTGAACACAAGGCGACCGAATAATTTTGCTGATGCTTTGAACAGTGCCAAAGGAGCGGAAGCTGGTTTGATACAACAACGAGGAACTTTGTTTACCGCTCAGCCTCCGAGACAGTCACAAACCTCAACTCCCATTCCACAACAACCTCCTCGATTTGAAAGTGGTGGTAGTAGCATGAAAGAGTGGGTGCCCGGTGAGCCAACTTGTGGCTAAGGGCTTTGATGACTCTTTGTATAAACAATCTTTTGTTTAATATAATTTACACTTTTATTAATGGCAATGACTTTATCTTTCTTCATATTGTTATATTGTGATATACTATTGTTGTTTTGATAAAGACCTTGAATATACTATAGTGTATGAAAGATGTGGTAGAACATGGAGATGTCTATCATGAAACACATCTTATAGTCACTGTATATTCTAAATGGTTTCTAGTCGATTGAGCCGTCCGTTAATAAGGATAAGGATCGCTCGAGATTGAGACTAGCATTTGCGATGCCGAGTACCACGTTTCATTGGTATGGAACATAGAGATGTTCAAAGCATGCAAATGGATATTCATACGATGAATGATCGAACTACCCTATCCGGACTTTCCAAGTGGTTATCACTTATCGAGTGGATAAAGTCCGCGGTTTTGGTTGTACACCATTAGTCCTTACTACTTGAAACATCATTGAGACTCTATATGCTAGTACTGTGCTTTGACTCGTTTACCGACTCTATTGGGGTCATCAGGTGTCGGGATTGGGTATAGTTACAACACATATAGGAGTCGATGCTTTGTTGTCAAGGATTCACCACATACTTGCGAGTGTGGATATCCTATGCAATCTGAGGAGATATTAGTGTGACGAATCTCTGGCCAGAGTACATGATGTGTTTTAAGAAATGGTTTCTTAGTAGCACATGCGAAGTCACTATTTGATCTTCAAGATGCGTTGCATAGTTATCGAATCTAGAACGACTCTCGATTTACCAATGGTTGTTGATTCGATCGGGATATATGGATGAAAGGACCGTACTGTACGCTAACCAAAATCTATTGGTTCTTGCAGGCACTATCAGTGATACCTAGGGAATCATGGGGCGATGTTGCTAGGCGCTCTTACCATGATTCGATGGGCAAGTCGGAAATTATTGTTCCGAGTCACAAGGAGTTGTGAGCCCACGGCTAGCTGTATCCCTGAACCATTGAGGGTCACACAGAGTAATGGATTTTTAATCCCCGTTGAGATAGTTAAATTTAAAGAGTTAAATTTAATGAACAAAGAAGTTGGACTTCTTATTTAAGAGTAGAGAAGTAAGATTTCCTAAAATGACATAGGGTTGGGCATTTTTGGAAACCACTGAATTCGGATTCAGAAAAATTTATCTTGACTTTAAAAGGTGCAGAAATGGTTTCTATGAACATTGGTAAAATCGGTTTATCAATCTGAGTCACGATGAATTTTATATTAATTTCTGAACATGCGGGCTTTGCTTGTCAGGCTTGAACTTATGACTAATGGGTCCTAAGCTGTTAGCAGCTCACATTATAAATAAGTTATTGCAGTACAGAAATTACAGAACAGAGGTCACAAAATATTTTGAAAACCCTAGCCTTGTTTTCTCTGAAGTGGCCGCCCCCCTCCCCTCTGCTCGGGAAAATCCAGCCTGTGAATTTTGAATTTGCAGTCTGGTTTAACAGATCAAATTCGTTAATTCTCTTCGTAGAAACTTCTGATAGATTTTCTAGTGCAATCTATCAGAGGGATTAAATCTCTGTTCGTGGACCTGATTGAAGAACAGTTCGTCCATCAGTTCCAGGGATATACAACAAGTGCAGAGTAATCTGTTGGTGTCCATAATCTCGATTCGAGATTGGAGGTAAAAATTTATAATTGTTATTTAATTTTTACACACACAATTTAATCGTAAAGTTTTGATACCCATTATGGAATCGTTCCATATAAAATTTTTAAACTTCCGCTGCACCGGGTATCAATTCTGATTGATCTGATCGCCGTTCTCCAACAGTGGTATCAGAGCCAGGTTGCTCAGATCAAGCGATTAAATTAATCGATTGTACAAAAATTTTTAAGCCTCGGTTTTTGAAACAAAATAAATTTTTTAAATTAAAAATGTTTCGGGCAAAAACACGGGCAGCGATTGGATCGCTGCCCCTCGCTGCGCACGGCGCTGCGCAGGGCAGCGATCGTTGCTGCCCTAGGGGCAGCCGGGCTGCTCGGCTCGAGCCCTTTTGGGGCGCGGGCAGCCCGGGAGCGTCCCGGGCGGCCCCCGAAAAATTAATTTTTAATTTTAAAATTATAATTTTAATATGTTAAAATTCTATTTTTGGTCCGATCGAAAATTGTTTTTGATTGGTCCACGAGGCGTCGGATCGAATTGTTCGAGTCCGAAAATTTTAAAATTGATTTTTGGATAAATTTGAATTTTTGGAAAATTTATAGATTTTATCCGTTAAATCAGATTTTATGAAATTAATTATTTTTGGTACAATTGATGATAAGATATGATCTTATGGAAATATTGAGTAAAATATGATTTTATGTATAAAATTGGATTTTATATGTAAAATATGATTTTATTTGATAAAAAGATAAAATATGATTTTGTATGTAAAATAAGATTTTATATATGGAATATGATTTTATCCTTTTAATTTAAATTGCCATTGCATGTTATCCAATAAATTAATTTTGAATTAAATATTATTGGATAAGGATGATCGATTGCCATGACCAATTTTGTAGGTGTATGTTAGGAATTTACATTTGTTTTTATTGTTGTTGGATTTATTAATGGGCCTGGTTTATGGCCCAATATGAATTGTCATATGTAATAAAAGTGGGCCTGGTTTATGGCCCGTTCCCACCCCTTAAAATGTATCCCCTACTTGTCATTGTTATTTATTGTAAATACATTAGATTTAGTGGGAGATGAAGATTTGAAGACGGATGTGGGCCCAGCAGACAATAAAGACAGAAGAAATGTAAATTAGAAGCACAATGTAATAGGATTGCATTGCATACCTGCATAGATTGGACTAAGACTCGTGATTGGCAACCACGGGTCGATTAGAAATGGAATCGATCATCCTATATAATATATGATATTATTGTTGTATGCATGTTTTAGACTAAATTGTGTGAATCCGGCAAGCATACAAATTTTAAAATGATGAGACAAATTTTCAAAATTAAAATCCCTCATTTTAAATATGATTTAAAATTGATATCAAGATAAATAAAGGAAATTTAAAATTGTTTAAATGTTCATACCTTCCATCAACGATCAATGTATGAGATGCTACCCGCGGATACGGTCCGGCTCATATTATTGGGAGGGCCCGTTCGTCGGAAAGCTGTACATTGGATCGACACATGTTGTAAGTTGGGTGGAACTCCCATGGGATCGGCTCATATTATTGGGGGATCCACATGGCGACCGTCCATCACAACTTAATATTGATGGGTCACCTTGACATGTCACAATAAACGGCGTCATATTATTGGGCCCTTATTGGACATGAGGTAAAAACGTGGAGGTTGCTTTGGAAGCAATTGGGCTCTACCTTTTGAAAATTATGGTTGGCTGATATTATTCGGGACCATAGTTTGTCAATTGGACTCCATGTTCCCACTAAGGAAAACAGTTTCCCGTTTTCACTAAAGGGTAGTGAAATCGTTAAAATAGTGGGAGTGAGATTCATAAAATAAATTTCGCCTATTTTATGTCTTAGTAAATTAATTAAACAATCACTGATAATTGTCTGTTTCATTTCAGTATTTCATAAAGATGAATTCGCGCAATCCACTATTCTCTATTCTCGAACAAAATAAACTGACTGGCGCAAACTATACGGAATGGTTCCGTAAGTTGAAGATTGTCTTGACCTCGGAGAAGATGCTCTACATGTTAGAAAAATCTCCTCCGAAGGAAGCACCAGCTGACATAAGTCCGGAAGAGTTGGCCAAACTTGATACATGGTGGGACCATGATATCAAGGCCAAATTCTATATGCAAGCCTCGATGTCTGATGAACTCCAGAGGCGATTTGAGGACACCGTGAATGCTGCTGACATTCACGTACAACTCAAGGAACTTTTTGGGGCTCAATCGAGAGCTGAAAGGTTCGCTACTGTAAAAGAGCTAATGACGTGTCGCATGCGTGAAGGGACTTCAGTCCGTGATCATGGGGTACGAGTGATTTGGCTCATACAGAAGTTGGTAACGCTTGATTTGGTGTTGGAGCATGAACTCAACGTGGACTTATTACTTCTATCTCTTCCTTCTTCGTTTGACGGATTTGTGGTGAATTTCAATATGAACAAGATAGAGGCCTCCCTTGAAGAGATGGTCAATATGCTTGTAACATATGAATCTACTTTAAAGAAGGATAAACCGGCTTTCTTGTTGGGCTCCTCTTATTCTGCTAAGAAGGGGCCAAGTACAAAGGGTAAGAAACGTTCTGCCCCACCCAAGAAAACCGAACCGGAGAAGAAGTACAAGACAAAGGCTTCAAACATGGAAAAGTCCAAGGATGTTTGCCATTACTGCAAGAAACCCGGTCATTGGAAACGTAACTGCAAGGAATATCTAGAGCAGTTGCGAACTGCGAAGGGTATGTTCTATATTGAAATAAATGTTTCACTTAATACTACTTCTTGGGTATTGGATACCGGATGTGGATCTCACATTTGCAATGATTTGCAGGTGATGACAAGAAGTCGCAAGCTTAGAATGGGTGAGACCCAGCTGAGGCTCGAAAATGGTTCCAGAGTTGAAGCTAAAGCTGTGGGAGATGTTTATTTAATTTTGCAGAACGATTTTAAGTTACTTTTGAGAGATGTTTTATTTGTTCCAGATTTGATTAAAAACATTATTTCTGTTTCTATGCTTAATAGAGATGGTTATTCTTGCAATTTTGTGAATGAGATTTGCAATATTTACAAGAATGAATGTTTGATTGGAAATGGACAACTTGAAAACGATCTATATAACTTAAAATTAAAAGACGTTCCAATAAATTATGTTGATAAACCGGTAACAACAAACAAAAGGAAAATCGATAGTCAAAACTCGACAAAACTGTCGAGAGAGTGGCCTCTACAGACAATATCGCTGATCCACTTACTAAGCCCTTGCCAGGACCATTATTTGACAAACATCGCGAAGCAATGGGTCTACGTAGTATGATTAGTTGGCTATAGGGCAAGTGGGAGATTGAAAGAGTGGGTGCCCGGTGAGCCAACTTGTGGCTAAGGGCTTTGATGACTCTTTGTATAAACAATCTTTTGTTTAATATAATTTACACTTTTATTAATGGCAATGACTTTATCTTTCTTCATATTGTTATATTGTGATATACTATTGTTGTTTTGATAAAGACCTTGAATATACTATAGTGTATGTAAGATGTGGTAGTACATGGGGATGTCTATCATGAAACACATCTTATAGTCACTGTATATTCTAAATGGTTTCTAGTCGATTGAGCCGTCCGTTAATAAGGATAAGGATCGCTCGAGATTGAGACTAGCATTTGCGATGCCGAGTACCACGTTTCATTGGTATGGAACATAGAGATGTTCAAAGCATGCAAATGGATATTCATACGATGAATGATCGAACTACCCTATCCGGACTTTCCAAGTGGTTATCACTTATCGAGTGGATAAAGTCCGCGGTTTTGGTTGTACACCATTAGTCCTTACTACTTGAAACATCATTGAGACTCTATATGCTAGTACTGTGCTTTGACTCGTTTACCGACTCTATTGGGGTCATCAGGTGTCGGGATTGGGTACAGTTACAACACATATAGGAGTCGATGCTTTGTTGTCAAGGATTCACCACATACTTGCGAGTGTGGATATCCTATGCAATCTGAGGAGATATTAGTGTGACGAATCTCTGGCCAGAGTACATGATGTGTTTTAAGAAATGGTTTCTTAGTAGCACATGCGATGTCACTATTTGATCTTCAAGATGCGTTGCATAGTTATCGAATCTAGAATGACTCTCGATTTACCAATGGTTGTTGATTCGATCGGGATATATGGATGAAGGGACCGTACTGTACGCTAACCAAAATCTATTGGTTCTTGCAGGCAATATCAGTGATACCTAGGGAATCATGGGGCGATGTTGCTAGGCGCTCTTACCATGATTCGATGGGCAAGTCGGAAATTGTTGTTCCGAGTCACAAGGAGTTGTGAGACCACGGCTAGCTGTATCCCTGAACCATTGAGGGTCACACAGAGTAATGGATTTTTAATCCCCGTTGAGATAGTTAAATTTAAAGAGTTAAATTTAATGAACAAAGAAGTTGAACTTCTTATTTAAGAGTAGAGGAGTAAGATTTCCTAAAATGACATAGGGATGGGCATTTTTGGAAACCACTGAATTCGGATTCAGAAAAATTTATCTTGACTTTAAAAGGTGCAGAAATGGTTTTTGTGAACATTGGTAAAATCGGTTTATCAATCTGAGTCACGATGAATTTTATATTAATTTTTGAACATGCGGGCTTTGCTTGTCAGGCTTGAACTTATGACTAATGGGCCCTAAGCTGTTAGCAGCCCACATTATAAATAAGTTATTGCAGTACAAAAATTACAGAACAGAGGTCACAAAATATTTTGAAAACCCTAGCCTTGTTTTCTCTGAAGTGGCCGCCCCCCTCCCCTCTGCTCGGGAAAATCCAGCCTGTGAATTTTGAATTTGCAGTCTGGTTTAACGGATCAAATTCGTTAATTCTCTTCGTAGAAACTTCTGATAGATTTTCTAGTGCAATCTATCAGAGGGATTAAATCTCTGTTCGTGGACCTGATTGAAGAACAGTTCGTCCATTAGTTCCAGGGATATACAACAAAAGCAGAGTAATCTGTTGGTGTCCATAATCTCGATTCGAGATTGGAGGTAAAAATTTATAATTGTTATTTAATTTTTACACACACAATTTAATCGTAAAGTTTTGATACCCATTATGGAATCGTTTCATATAAAATTTTTAAACTTCCGCTGCACCGGGTATCAATTCTGATTGATCTGATCGCCGTTCTCCAACATAGCAGTGGCAAGAAAGGATATTTGCAAGCTCGAGGAAAACAGTTTAAAAAGTCAGGGAGCAGATCTTCGAGTTCCAGTGGCACGAAACAGAAGTCAGGAGTGTTTTGTAACAGTTGTGGTGGAGGTCATCCAACCGATCAGTGCCGAGGTGTATCTGGGAGGTGCCATATATGCCATCAGACTGGCCATTTTGCGAGGGTGTGTCCTCAGAGAGGTTCTGGACAGTCACGAGGTGCAGAGTCATCACGATCAGTGGCTCAACCTGCGAGGCAAGCCTCTTTTGTTCATTCCTTTCAACCATCACATCCACAGCAACAGCCAAGGCCAGGAGGGAATCAGACACGTAGTCAGTCATCGAAACAACAGGCTCATGTCTTTGCACTGACAGAGGAACAGGCACAGGGAGCACCAGATGACGTGATTGCAGGTAACTGTTCTCTTTATGGTTATCCTGCATATGTCTTGATAGATACCGGTGCATCCCATACGTTTATCTCTGCATGATTTGCTTCATTACATTCTTTGCCTATTGAAACATTACCTGTTGTAGTATCTGTTTCTTCTCCTTTGGGGAGAGGTTTATATCTATTCAGACAGTTAAGAATTGTTTGCTACGGTATGATGGTAATGAGATCGAGATAGATTGTTTTGTGCTTGGTTTGTCTGATTTTGACTGCATTATCGGGATTGATATGCTAAACAAGTACAGAGCTACCGTAGATTGTTTCCAAAAGATAGTGAGGTTCAGACCTGAGATGGCTAGAGAATGGAAATTCTATGGTAAGGGTTCTCGTGCTAAGATTCCTCTGATTTCTGTATTATCAATGACCCGACTTTTGCAGAAAGGAGCGGAGGGATTTATTGTATATGCAGTTGATGTTTTGAAAACTAGCCCGAACCTGGCTGATTTGCCAGTGGTTAGTGAATTTGCGGATGTTTTCCCTGATGAGAATCCAGGACTACCTCCGTATCATGAGATTGATTTCAACATAGAACTGATGCCAGGTACTGCACCGATTTCTAAAGCACCTTATCGAATGACATCAGGGGAATTGAAAGAGTTGAAAGATCAGTTGGAAGATTTACTGGCCAAGGGATACATTCGACCCAGTGTTTCTCCTTGGGGTGCTCCAGTATTGTTTGTCAGGAAGAAAGACGGTTCAATGAGATTGTGCATCGACTACCGGCAACTGAACAAGGCAACAGTAAAGAACAAATACCCTTTGCCTCATATTGATGATTTATTTGATCATTTGCAGGGTTATTCTGTGTATTCCAAGATCGATCTGAGATTTGGGTACCATCAGCTGAGAGTTAGAGATTCTGATATTCCGAAAACTGCTTTCAGAACCAGGTATGGCCATTATGAATTTATAGTTATGCCGTTTGGTCTGACGAATGCTCCAGCAGTGTTTATGGCTTTGATGAACCGTGTGTTTAAGAAATATCTTGATGACTTCGTTATAATATTTATTGATGATATTCTGATATATTCAAAGAATTTGATTGAACATTCTGAGCATTTGAGAACTGTGTTGAAGACTCTGAGATCTGAGAACTGTATGCTAAACTGTCGAAATGTGAGTTTTGGCTGAAACAGGTTGTGTTTCTTGGACATATCATATCTGGAGATGGTATAGCTGTTGATCCAAGTAAAGTCAAGGCAGTGATCAGTTGGTCGAGACCAACATCTGTTCCTGAGATACGTAGTTTCATGGGTTTGGCTGGGTATTATCGTCGTTTTATTAAAGATTTTTCTAGTATTGCGAAGCCGATTACTCAGTTAACTCAGAAGAATGCTCCATTTATCTTGTCTGAAGCCTGTGAATCCAGTTTTATTGAGTTGAAGAAGCGACTGACCAGTGC
The DNA here is from genome assembly GCF_033568475.1 of Henckelia pumila. NCBI lineage: Eukaryota > Viridiplantae > Streptophyta > Magnoliopsida > Lamiales > Gesneriaceae > Henckelia > Henckelia pumila. The sequence goes on along the minus strand of NC_133123.1, from coordinate 95,783,275 downwards.
ACCAGTCTTGACAATTCCTTCAGGTACTGGTGGTTTCACTGTTTACTGTGATGCATCTCATCGAGGTTTGGGGTGTGTTTTGATGCAGCGAGGGCATGTGATTGCTTATGCCTTGAGACAGTTGAAGCCTCACGAAACCAGATATCCGATTCATGATCTTGAATTGGCCACCATCGTATTTGCTTTGAAGATTTGGCGACATTATTTGTACGGGGAACAGTTTGAGATCTATTCTGATCACAAGAGTCTGAAATATTTGTTTTCACAGTCAGAATTGAATATGAGACAACGTAGATGGCTTGATTTTCTAAAGGATTTTGATTGTGAGATTAAATATTATCCGGGGAAATCGAATGCAGCTGCAGATGCACTGAGTCGAAAGGTATGTTCCTTATCGCTATCGACGATTGGTATATCCCATTTGATTGAAGAATGTTGTCTTTCTGGATTAGTATTTGACACGAATTGTCCGCCTCTTCGACTTTATCAAATTCAAGTTGAACCAGAGTTACTTTTGAGAATTAAAGATGCTCAGAAACTTGATCAGAATGTGCAGAATTCGATTGAGAAAGTCCGACCAGGGCATGTATCTGAATACCAGGTTCGAGATGATCTTTTATATGTACACAATCGCCTTGTAGTGCCTGATATTTATGATGTGCGACAACAACTACTGAAAGAGGCACATTGTAGCCATTATAGTATTCATCCTGGATGTAGGAAGATGTATAACGATTTGAAGACTCAATATTGGTGGAAATAAATGAAGTCAGATATCACTGATTTTGTTTCTCGATGTCTGAATTGCCAACAGGTGAAGGCTGGAAGAAAGAAACCGCCTGGTTTGTTACAGAGTTTATCAGTGCCGGAATGGAAATGTGATCATATTTCCATGGACTTCGTGATGAAGTTACCTCGATCTTCTAGAGGCTGTGATGCTATTTGGGTGATTATTGATAGATTGACGAAATCAGCATGTTTTATCCCGTATCGTATGACATATCGACACGATCAGATGGCAGAGATTTATGTCCGAGAAGTTGTCAGATTACATGGAGTGCCGAAGTCTATTGTATCAGATCGTGATCCTCGATTTACATCACACTTTTGGCACAGTTTACAGAGTGCTTTGGGTACTCAGTTACACTTGAGCACAGCCTATCATCCACAGACAGACGGACAGTCTGAGCGTACCATTCAGACATTGGAAGACATGTTGAGAGTTGTCGTGCTTGATTTTGGCACGAGTTGTCAAGATTCATTACCACTTTGTGAGTTCTCGTACAACTACAGATATCAATCGAGTATTGAAATAGCTCTGTTTGAAGCTCTGTATGGTAGAAGGTGTCGATCACCTCTTTTCTGGGATGATATTCATGAGGTACCTGACATTGGACATGATATGATTCGAGATATGACTGAACAAGTGAAGCTTATTCAGAAGAGAATGAAGACAGTTCAGGATAGACAAGCGAAGTATGCCAATATTCGACGTCGAACTTTGTCTTTTGAACAGGGGGATCGTGTAATTTTGAAGATTTCTCCGTTCAGAGGTACTGTACGTTTTGGCAAGCGAGGGAAGTTGTCTCCACGATATATTGGTCCGTATGAGATTCTGGAGAGAATAGGCAATCTTGCCTATCGATTAGCTCTTCCTCCATCCTTGTCTGGAATACATGATGTCTTTCATGTATCGATGCTTCGAAAATATCTTGCTGATGAATCTCATGTGCTTCAAGCTGAGGAGGCTAAACTCGACGAAACCTTGAGTTATTTTGAAAAGCCAATTCATATTCTTGATCGTAAGGAAAAGCAACTTCGAACGAAGACTATTCCGCTTGTGAAAGTTCAGTGGAGTCGTCATGGTATTGAGGAAGCAACCTGGGAGACGGAATCGGACATGCGACAAAGATTTCCAGAAATGTTTCAATGATGTGAGTTCTTCGTTAGTTTTCTGCTATCTGATATATCTTATGTGCTGATTGTGAGACCTCGGTTCTAAACATCTAATCAAGGAGTAAACAATAATTAAGCATACAAGATCCAAGTACTAAAAGCAAAGCCAAAACAAAAGAAGAAATTTTTTTTTTAAAAGGGGCTGCGCTCGGGCGGCCATAAACTGCCGCTCGAGCGCGCCCTACTCCTTAGCGCTATTGCCATGCTCGGAATGGGGTGCGCTCGGGCTGCTAAAAAGTGCAGCTCGAGCGCCCTCCTACAGCAGAAACAGGACATCAGAATTTTATGCTAAAAACTCAAGTCCAAAACCATCAACTAATAATCATGCATTACAATCATGAATTCTCCAACTAATACATGAAGTTCTAGAGTTGATCAAATGTCCAAAAGGCTAGAACATGCAACGAACATATCTCGACAAGGCTGTTACAATACGAATACAAACATAAGAAGTTCGAATTCTAACATGCTACTATCTATCTAGACGAACATGCTGACACGACTTCTAAACCGAGTCTCACTACTAGCTCTCCCTCTTGAAGCTAACCATACCTCTTCTGACTTGGTCCTGCCCCACCTGTTTCCAAGTACACATACAAAACAAAGCAACAACCGGAAAACCGGTGAGAATGATAATCCCAGTAAAAGCAACATATCAAATAATGGATATACAACATGCTATCAAAACAACATATTTAAGTCGAAGCTAAAGATATGCATGTCTTTAAAACCAGGATATCGATTCTGATAACAAGGGAGTGCTGCTCTGCTTTTGGGATCCCAAGGATGAGATCACGTAACGACTCACCGACTCTCCCAATCGAGGTGGTGCCACGTATCCCACTCCTCTAGACTTTGGGCAACCATAATGAGTATGCTAGCACTAGGCGAAATACTACAACCTAGGCCACTCAATCATAGTTCCCAAACGTCTAAACAAAAAGGGCGGTTCTGCCCGCTGAAAACAAGATTGGCTCAAGATGAATGCATAACATAAATATAACACATAAGTCGTTTAACAAAAGCCAATACAATCAAACTAGACACAAGTTCCTCATTCTAGAACAAGTGTAAATGCAAGTATGTGATTTCAAAGGGAAAACTCGAGAACCACAGTCCCGAGTATGCTATCCCGCTACGATGACTGCTTTTACCTTTCAATGCAGTAGCTTCCAATTCTTGACACGCTACAAAAGAGACTGTATCAACAACTATACAATCTAAACAATAACAAGGCAACAGTTCAAGGAAATTCTCTATACCGTTCTTCGTTCAAATCTCGGAAACGATCACACAGCTGCTAACTCTGGGCTTGGTACCTCCAAACGAATCTGTTACGGAGACAAAAGAATGATCAAAACCACGATCAACTTACAAGTCTAGTTCAACAACTCAAATACGGTTCGAAATCCCCAAAACTCAAACCGACGGCATAACGGCTATAAACTGAACAAACCGGCAACGCAGACAGCAGTTCAATACCGATAACAACTCAATTCAATGCTAATACAACAACAACAAGGCAAACCCAGCAAATCTCAAAAGCTAGATCTTTGAATAATACTTCCAAAAATCATAACAATTCCGAACGTCGCTCTAATTCAAAACCGACAGATAATAAACGATTAGAACTCTGTCGAGAAAAACATACTCGAATCTAGAACGATTCTAACAACCTCCGAAAAACAAAACATATCTGATCGGAGAAATACTTACGGTATAACGGAGCTCTCACTGCAGTGATCACTAATATGCCTTCAGAAATAATTTCTAACGGCCGGATCGAGCTCGGGAGGAAATCTGGAAGCTTGGAAAAGCTTGAAGGCGTCTTCAATGGAGGAGAACCGATGGAGGAGAAGAAGATAATGCCAAGGAGACTAAGTCAATTCATTTCTAAGTTTAGATAATATAACAAATCCATTATTTGCATTTTAGTCCCTAAAATTTCCAAAATTTGCAAAAAGGACCCTGATCAAAATCAAACTGGCTCGAGAACTCTGTAATCTCTGATTAACTCAAATAAACTCATTTAAGATAAAAATGGGGCGTTACAATTCTCCCCCACTAAGAAGAGATTTCGTCCTCGAAATCAATGAGAATCACAACTCATAAGATAGAATAAAGAACTAAAGACAGTAAGAAGAACTCACGTCATCCGAATAACTCTGGAAAACGCTGTCTCATGCTAGACTCTGTCTCCCAAGTTGCTTCCTCGACGCCGTGATGGCTCCACTGCACTTTCACTAACGGGATCGACTTGGTTCTGAGTTGCTTTTCTTTCCGATCAAGGATCTGAATCGGTCGCTCAAAGTAGCTCAGAGTCTCATCTAACTCGGCTTCGTCAGGCTGAAGGATATGAGAAATATCTGGTTGATACTTTCGCAGCATAGAGACGTGAAAAACGTCGTGAATACCAGATAAAGACGGAGGAAGTGCAAGTCTGTAGGCAAGATCGCCTATCTTCTCGAGAATCTCGTACGGCCCGATGAATCTCGGAGATAACTTCCCTCTCTTACCGAATCTGACAGTGCCTCTGAACGGAGAAATCTTAAGGAATACACGGTCTCCCTGCTCAAAACTCAGGGGTCTACGTCTGACGTTCGCATACTTCGCCTGTCTATCTTGAGCTGGCTTCATTCTGGTCTGAATGATCTTAACCTGCTCTGCCATATCTCTAAGCATATCTGGTCCCAAATCTGGTGACTCGGACAAATCATCCCAAAACAACGGAGATCGGCATTTCTTACCGTACAATGCCTCAAAAGGCGCCATACCGATACTCGCTTGGAAGCTGTTGTTGTAAGAAAATTCGACAAGAGGCAAAGAATCCTGCCAACTAGTGCCAAAGTCTAGCACTACCGCTCGCAGCATATCCTCTAACGTCTGGATAGTCCGCTCTGACTGTCCATCGGTCTGAGGATGATAAGCTGTACTCAGATGCAATCGAGTACCAAGTGCCCCCTGAAGACTGTGCCAAAAGTGAGAAGTAAATCTAGGATCTCTGTCTGAAACGATCGACTTCGGCACACCATGCAATCTCACAACATTGCTAACATACAACTCAGCCATCTGATCATGACGATACGCCATCCTGTACGGAATAAAACACGCAGACTTCGTCAATCGGTCGATCACTACCCAAATAGCATCGCATCCTCGAACGGATCGTGGTAGCTTAGTGACAAAATCCATAGAAATGTGATCCCATTTCCATTCAGGAACAGATAAACTGTGCAACAGAACTCCTGGTCGCTTCCGTTCTGCTTTCACTTGCTGACAATTCAAACACCGAGATACAAACCTCGCGATGTCGCTCTTCATTCTCTTCCACCAAAACTGAATCTTTAGATCGTTGTACATCTTATGACCTCCAGGATGAATGCTGAACCAACTGCAATGAGCCTCTTGGAACGCTGTCTCAACTCCGGAACATCAGGCACAACAATACGGTTATTCACAAACAAGACTTCATCTCTAACCTGGAATTCAGACTGATGCCCAGATCTGACTTTCTCTACTAAAACCTGAATGCTCGGCTCAGACTTCTGTGCTTCTCTGATTGCGACAAACAACTCCGGTTCGGCTTGAATAGCAAACACTCTGATAGTCTCCCTATCTGTTTCAAACTCTAAACCAGAAGTGCAACAATCATCGATCAACTGAGAAACACCAATAGTAGAAAGAGATAAAGAACAAAGCTTTCGGCTCAAGGCATCTGCAACTGCATTCGACTTTCCCGGATAATACTTGATTTCATAGTCGAAATCCTTCAACAGGTTTAACCATCTTCTCTGTCTCATATTCAACTCTGCCTGAGAAAACAAGTACTTAAGACTCTTATGATCAGAAAAGATCTCGAAGGACTCACCATAAAGATAGTGACGCCAGATCTTCAAAGCAAAGACGATCGCAGCTAGTTCAAGATCATGAACCAGATAACGAGTCTCGTGCGGTTTCAGCTGCCTCGATGCATATGCCACCACATGCTTATGTTGCATAATAACACAACCCAAGCCTCGGTTAGAAGCATCACAATAGACTGTGAAACCTCTAGTACCCTTCGGAATAGAAAGAATTGGAGCACTGGTCAGTCTCCTCTTCAGATCAACGAAGCTAGCCTCACAATCTGGAGTCCAAACAAAAGCGCATTCTTCTGAGTCAGCTGGGTAATTGGCTTGTCAATAGACGAGAAACATTCGATGAAACGACGGTAATAACCAGCTAAACCCATGAAGCTTCGGATCTCAGGTACTGATGTCGGTTTAGGCCAATTCATAACCGCTTCTATCTTGCTGGGATCGACAGAAATCCCATCTTCAGAAATGATATGACCGAGAAAAACAACTCGATCTAACCAGAATTCACACTTGGACAACTTGGCAAACAACTGCTCAACACGCAAAATCTGCAAGACGATTCTCAAGTGCTCTGCATGGTCAGTACGGTTCTTCGAGTAGATAAGAATATCATCGATGAAAATAATGACGAATTCATCTAAATAACGCTGAAAGATACGGTACATCAAACCCATAAAAACCGCTGGGGCGTTGGTCAAACCGAACGGCATGACTATAAACTCAAAGTGACCATACCTCGTCCTGAATGCGGTCTTAGGAACGTCTTCCTCTCGCACTCTCAACTGGTGATAACATGACCTCAGATCAATCTTAGAGTAGACAGAAGAACCCTGTAGTTGATCAAACAAGTCATCTATTCTGGGTAAAGGATACCTGTTCTTGACTGTAGCCTGATTCAATTGGCGGTAGTCGATACAGAGTCGCATAGAACCGTCCTTCTTTCGAACGAATAGAACAGGAGCACCCCAAGGCGATACAATAGGTCTGATGTATCCCTTGGCAATCAAATCCTCAAGCTGCTCCTTCAACTCTCTCAATTCAACAAGTGCCATATGATAAGGAGATTTCGAAATAGGTTGAGTACCTGGCACTAAGTCAATACTGAATTCGACTTCTCGAATAGGCGGCAATCCAGGAACATCTTCCGAAACACATCCGCAAAATCTCTAACCACTGGTATATCGACCAAAGCTGGGCTAGATTTCAGTACATCAACTGCATACACCAAAAATCCTTCTGCACCTCTCTGTAGAAAACGAGTCATAGATAACACTGAAATCAAAGGAATTCTAGATCGAGAACCCTTACCAAAGAATTTCCACTCGTCTGCCATTTCAGGTCTGAACCTGACAACTTTCTGGAAACAATCAACTGTTGCCCTGTACGTGGTCAAAGCATCTATACCGACAATACAATCAAAATCTGACAACCCAAACACAATACAGTCGAATTCTAACAAATTCCCCTCAAAACAAAGTTCACAGTTCCTGACTAGTCTGACAGAAACAATTCCTCCACACAAAGGTGAAGTGACAGCTACTACTGTAGGCAACAATTCAGTTGGAAAAGCATGCAATAATACAAATTTCTCAGAGATAAAGGAATGGGAAGCACCTGTATCTATCAAAACATGAGCAGAATGACCAAAAATCGAACAGTTACCTGCTATAACATCATCAGGTGCTGCCTGAGCCTGATCCTCTGTCAAAGCAAAGACTTGTGCTTGCTGTCTCGGAGGCTGATTCGCACTAGAATTACCTCCCTGTCTGTTCTGCTGCTGAGGCTGGAAAGAGTGCACTGCAGAAGACTGCCTCTCAGGCTGAGCTGCAGGTCTAGATGAACTCCCACTCTGAGCTCTGTCTCTGTTACGCTGTGGGCACACCTTAGAGAAGTGTCCCGGTTGCTGACAGGTGTTACAATTGCCGAAGACTCCCACACACTGATCTGGTGAGTGTCTTCCTCCACACTTGCTGCAGTACAAGGATGATGACCCAAAACTCGATCCTGAACCGAATTGCTTCGAACCACTGGAACTGGACGAGCTGTTTCCTTGCCTCTTGAACTGTTTACCTCTTGCTTTGTACTGATCTTTTCTGTTTCCCCCACTGCTACCACCTTCATACCTCTGCTGCTGGTTCTGATGTTGAGGTGGCTGATTCTGGTACTGAGATGGTTGGTTCTGATACTGCCTCTGCTGCTGAGGTGCCCCCTGATTACCTCTTTGCCTCCACAAGCCTGCTTCTGCTCCCTTTGCGTAATTCATGGCATCCGCAAAGTTGCTAGGCCTGTTGGTGTTAACCAACGTGAAGACATCGGGGTTCAACCCGTTAATAAACTGATCTACCTTTGCTTCTTCATCTCCGGCAATTAGCGGTGCAAAACGCAACAGACTATCGAACTTAGCCACGTACTCTTCAATATTCAGATTCCCTTTCTTCAGATTTGCAAACTCTGCTCCCTTATCCTTACGATACGAGATAGGGAAAAACCGCTTATAAAACTCAGATTTAAAAAGAGTCCAAGTAACCTCTGTACCTCTACTCTCAAATGCTTTCTTTGTCCTGATCCACCAGCTCTTCGCAACCCCACGTAGCTGATGGATGACTAATCTGATTCTGCGGTCATCGGTGTAGTCAATGGAATCGAACAATTGATCAATATCATCCAACCAACTTTCACAGTCAACTGGACTTTCTGAACCCAACAACAACGGCAGATTGAACGACTGAAACCTCTTCAGCAAGGTTTCCATAGGAGTCGCTGAAGCATCCAACTAATCAACTTCAGTGCTAGCTTGCTCAGTTGTAGGGATAACTGGCGGTGCGTTTTTGTTTATCACTCGACGAGGACCCATCTGATAATCAAAGGTTAGGACACGAGATATCTCAATCGTTACAATCAGTGCCCTTACAACCGCTTGGAATACCGGATACCAGTCGATAACAGAAACATATATATCTCAAGTAGATCATGCTTTATTAATTTAAATCACACAACCATGTAATTCGAATAATGCTCAAACAATAAAGCATGCTCGCATGGAATTAAGTACACAATAAAATAATTCAAACACATGCGAGGAGCCAATACACGCAGACTCGATCTACCCGCTCACTCTAGTTCAACCAAGAATCTTAACGCTCTGATACCACTTAATGTGAGACCTCGGTTCTAAACATCTAATCAAGGAGTAAACAATAATTAAGCATACAAGATCCAAGTACTAAAAGCAAAGCCAAAACAAAAGAAGAAATTTTTTTTTTTTAAAAGGGGTTGCGCTCGGGCGGCCATAAACTGCCGCTCTAGCGCGCCCTACTCCTTGGCGCTACTGCCATGCTCGGAATGGGGTGCACTCGGGTTGCTAAAAAGTGCAGCTCGAGCGCCCTCCTACAGCAGAAACAGGACAGCAGAATTTTATGCTAAAAACTCAAGTCCAAAACCATCAACTAATAATCATGCATTACAATCATGAATTCTCCAACTAATACATGAAGTTCTAGAGTTGATCAAATGTCCAAAAGGCTAGAACATGCAACGAACATATCTCGACAAGGCTGTTACAATACGAATACAAACATAAGAAGTTCGAATTCTAACATGCTACTATCTATCTAGACGAACATGCTGACACGACTTCTAAACCGAGTCTCACTACTAGCTCTCCCTCTTGAAGCTAACCATGCCTCTTCTGACTTGGTCCTGCCCCACCTGTTGCCAAGTACACATACAAAACAAAGCAACAGCCGGAAAATCGGTGAGAATGATAATCCCAGTAAAAGCAACATATCAAATAATGGATATACAACATGCTATAAAACAACATATTTAAGTCGAAGCTAAAGATATGCATGTCTTTAAAACCAGGATATCGATTCTGATAACAAGGGAGTGCTGCTCTGCTTTTGGGATCCCGAGGATGAGATCACGTAACGACTCACCGACTCTCCCAATCGAGGTGGTGCCACGTATCCCACTCCTCTAGACTTTGGGCAACCATAATGAGTATGCTAGCACTAGGCGAAATACTACAACCTAGGCCACTCAATCATAGTTCCCAAACGTCTAAACAAAAAGGGCGGTTCTGCCTGCTGAAAACAAGATTGGCTCAAGATGAATGCATAACATAAATATAACACATAAGTCGTTTAACAAAATCCAATACAATCAAACTAGACACAAGTTCCTCATGCTAGAACAAGTGTAAATGCAAGTATGTGATTTCAAAGAGAAAACTCGAGAACCACAGTCCCGAGTATGCTATCCCGCTACGATGACTGCTTTTACCTTTCCATGCAGTAGCTTCCAATTCTTGACACGCTACAAAAGAGACTGTATCAACAACTATACAATCTAAACAATAACAAGGCAACGGTTCAAGGAAATTTTCTATACCGTTCTTCGTTCAAATCTCGGAAACGATCACACAGCTGCTAACTCTGGGCTTGGTACCTCCAAACGAATCTGTTACGGAGACAAAAGAATGATCAAAACCACGATCAACTTACAAGTCTAGTTCAACAACTCAAATACGGTTCGAAATCCCCAAAACTCAAACCGACGGCATAACGGCTATAAACTGAACAAACCGGCAACGCAGACAGCAGTTCAATACCGATAAAAACTCAATTCAATGCTAATACAACAACAACAAGGCAAACCCAACAAATCTCAAAAGCTAGATTTTCGAATAATACTTCCAAAAATCATAACAATTCCAAACGTCGCTCTAATTCAAAACCGACAGATAATAAACGATTAGAACTCCGTCGAGAAAAACATACTCGAATCTAGAACAATTCTAACAACCTCCGAAAAACAAAACATATCTGATCGGAGAAATACTTACGGTATAACGGAGCTCTCACTGCAGTGATCACTAATCTGCCTTCAGAAATAATTTTTAACGGCCGGATCGAGCTCGGGAGGAAATCTGGAAGCTTGGAAAAGCTTGAAGGCGTCTTCAATGGAGGAGAACCGATGGAGGAGAAGAAGATAATGCAAAGGAGACTAAGTCAATTCATTTCTAAGTGTAGATAAAATAACAAATCCATTATTTGCATTTTAGTCCCTGAAATTTCCAAAATTTTCAAAAAGGACCCTGATCAAAATCAAACTGGCTCGAGAACTCTATAATCTCTGATTAACTCAAATAAACTCATTTAAGATAAAAACGGGGCGTTACACTGATAGTACTTGAAATTTCGAGGACGAAATCATGTCTTAGTGGGGGAGAATTGTAACGCCCGGAATTATTTAATTTTAATCCGATAATATGTAATTTGGGAATATTTAGAGTTTTGATTTAAATTCTAATATTCTTAAATTATTTAGGATTGAAATTGAATGAAATGAGAAATTGAGGACTGAATTGCAACTAGGCAAGACTTGGAGGGCTAAAGTGCAATTTTCAGAATTTTAAGTGATTGCTCAGCATGTATACGTATGTTATGCTTAACATTTCAGACAATTGAAAGGATTTAGAACAGAGCAAATCGATTCCTTCTCATTTCTTTGAAATTGTAATTTTCAAATCGCCGTATCTTTTAATCCGGTTATCCGATTTTGATTTTGAAAGATGTTCTGGAATCCTTGCAAGAAGACCTTCGATTTGATGTAAGTTTTCTTTTAGTTCATCATGATTTGAAAAGTAGAAAATGGCAGAGATTAGATGTGGTTATGAATTGTTGTTGTTGAGCTTGTATTCTTTGTTCTATCGAGTTCGGGTTGAAGGATGGCTATTGATTATGTTCTTATGAATTTCCAGCTGATTATTCGATAGTATAATTGTTGATATGTTGAGGAATTATGCTGGTTTTGAATCATATACAACTGATATGAATGTTAGAATTGTTGTAGTTGAGTTTCGGTTGCCGACTTTAACCGTTATGCCGCCGACGTTATGATTCAAGTCTGTTTTGCTATCTTGTATTGAGTTGTGAGGATAGTGAGTCCTAGATGATGGTTGTAAGCTTTCTCAACTTTGTTTCAGATTGTGTTTAAAGACCATTGAGCTCGAGAACGCCATCTTCGAACCGATAGAGTGTTGAAGTAAGGTTTGAAGTTAGTCTCCAATGGAGTTTGAATGGTTCTAAGTGCAGATTTTGATACAAGTCTTGTGATTGTGTTGTTCAGATTTGGAGAGCTTGAACGCACCTTGGAATCATCTTAAACTTCACATTTGAAAGGTAAAAGTGGACTACTATTTTGAATGGGATTATAACTCGAGATGGTTTGTATCGAGTTCCCTAAATCACATACTTATTTGCTTATTTGCTTTTATAAGCTTTTATATGAATGGTTGAATGAGTCTTGATGTTAATGAATGCTATTTTGTTGATATATGATGCATTCATCTTGTAAGACTTGTTCTTTGATTTCGAAATGAACGGAAACGTTCGATTAGATGATTTGAGGAAGTATATATGTATGGCCTGGGTGGTTGACTTAGCATAGCGTCTGATTTACATATATAGTGGCTTCAAAGTCTAGAGAAGCAAGATATGTAGCCCCACCTCGATCGGGAGAGTCGATGGTTAGTTTTGATATCTTCTTCTCGGGATCCCAAACGATGAATTAGTGAACCTTGTTTTAAAACATGCATTGAAGTTATGTTTATATCATGAGTTTGATATATGATTTTCTATGCATGTTTAGTTGCTTTTACTGAGAAATATATTTCTCACCAGAGTTATCCGGCTATTGTTGTGTTGTATGTGTCATGGCAATAGGCGGGGGGTGGAACAGGGCAAAAGCGATCTTGAAGAACAAGGGATGAGAGAATAGCGTGATGATCCGAGTTTAGATGGTTGTGAGCTGTCTATGTTGTATTGAGTTAAAAAACATGATCATGTTGTGGTTACATATGCCAAGACTTATTGGCTATGAGGTTGTTGTCTTAATAATGTACACAACATATGAGATGATGTATATTATTTCTTAGGACTTGACTTGATATTGTATACAATGTTCCATGTTTGATATATGAGCCTATTATGTTGATTTTAAGGCTTTGAGATGATCTATTTCTATCAACTTATATCATGTTAGAATGCATGTTAGCTTATGATTTTGTATAGGCTATGTATGAGTTGACGTTAGATGAGAAATGAATGGAAGGACTTGAGTTGACAGCAAATTGATCTGTGTTTTGTTTCTACTGGATAGGTGCCCACTCGATCGGGTGATTCCTGCCGATCGAGCGAGGCCTTCAATTCTAAGGCAGTGAGGTGAGCACATTGGGCTCGCTCGATCGGTGAAGTTTGACCGATCGAGCAAGGCCAACATTGCTTCCACCCGAGAGTTGGGCTTCAGGGCTCGCTCGATCGGTAGCTTTTTACCGATCGAGCGAGGTGCTCCCTTTTAAATTTTTTTTTTATTTTTATTTTATTTAGTCTTTGATTCTTTGACTATTATTTACGATGATTTGATTAAAGAGAGATTAGAACTCGGGTCGTCACAACAATTTCAGCAGTAGCAAGAGGTATAGGAAAACTGCCTATAGCCTATTTGAAGCAAAACAGTCAGGAGAGGAATCTTTACGAACCTACATCAAAAGGTTCAATAAGATTGCTTTGGAGGTCCCGACCTGCGCTCAGGAGACCAAGATCACTGCCTTCACTCAAGGTCTTCGGGAGGGGGAATTTTTCAAATCACTAGTGAAAAAAGCACCCCGGACTTTCAAAGATTTGTTGGCTCGGGCCGAGAAATACATTAACATGGAGGAAGCTCAGAAGCAAAAAAAGGAGGTATCCCGGCGGGAGGGAGGCCGGGACCAAGGAAGAAGCAGGGAAAGCCATGATCCCATGGGGCGGTTGTCCCGGTATGCACCGCACCGAGGGATCCGAGATAGGGCTATGCCCGTATGTGAAGAAGGGGTTGAAGTCCAGTCCCCTGTTCCCAGAGAGAAGTCCTGGAAGTACTTTGCACTCCATCAGGAATGCACCCATGACACCAGTGAATGCCGAACGTTGCAGCAGAGACATCAATTGCCTTATACTAGAGATGGTAAGCCAGTCCAGAAAAATCCCCGAAGTCTGCCTTGGTTTCGGGGGTCACAGATGTCGGTTCCCCCCCGGGCTGTCATTCATTCCCGGGAGAAGTGGAAACAAGAGATAGATTCTACGAAAGAAGATAGAAAATCGGGAGATGGGCCAACCAAAGGCATCATTAACATGATATCAGGGGGATCTACTGATGGAGACTCAAACCGGGCTAGAAAGTCTTGGAGTCGGAAGGAGAGTTTGGGGGTAGAGGAAAGGAGACAGGGTTCAGGGCCCATCATCACATTTGGACCCCAAGACCTGGAAGAAGTAAACCTGCCACATAATGATGCTTTGCTTATACAAGCTCGGATCGCTAATTATGATGTACCAAGAGTGTTTGTAGAATTAGGAAGCTCGGTAAATGTCCTTTTCCAGGACGCCTTCGAGCAGATGGATCTGCAGGGGTATGAGTTGAGCCCGGTAAAAGCTGCTTTGTATGGATTTGCTGGGCACACAGTACAGCCTCAAGGGGAAATGTTGCTGTCCATAACCTTGGGGTCCGGAGATGAGAAGAAGACGGTCATGACAAGATTCACGTTAGTAGAGGCACCCTCTTCTTATAATGTCATCTTGGGGAGGCCAGCTATGAACTCTTTCAGAGCCGTGGCCTCAGCTTACCATCAGAAGATCAAATTCCCTGTGGGAGATAAGGTAGGAGAAGTCCGAGGCGATCAACCTTCTTCCAGAAAGTGTTATGCCGAGACAGTTAAAGTATATTTTAAGAGGGCGAGGCAGATCGGAAAGGAGGGAGGTCAGGGAGGAAGAGAAGTTTGTTCTGTGGAGGAATCTAAGGGCGAGTATGAGGAGGTGGAGCTGGTGCTCGGACAAGCTGGGAAGCCTGTCAAGATTGCCCAGGACTTAGAAGCAAATTTGGCCGAGCAATTGAAAAACTGCCTCATCCGGAACAGGGATGTGTTCGCTTAGGCTCAGGGTGATTTGATGGGAGTTTCATCTCATGTGGCAGAACACAAACTCAACATCACCCCTGGATCCTGACCAGTGCTACAAAAGAAGAGACATTTCGGGGCTGAGAAGGATAAAGTAATAGCGGAGCAGGTTCAAGAGCTATTACGGGCCGGGCACATCAAGGAAATATAATTTCCTACCTGGCTATCCAATGTAGTGCTGGTACCGAATGCTACAGGGAAGTGGCGGATGTGTGTGGATTTTCGGGATCTAAATAAAGCTTGTCCCAAGTATTGCTATCCTTTACCCCAGATTGACCAGTTGGTGGATTGAATTGTTGTGCTTAATGGATGCATATCAGGGCTATCACCAAATCCCTTTAGCCCTGGAGGATCAAGACAAAGTCAGCTTTATTACATCAGGAGGTACTTTTTGTTACGTGGTTATGCCATTTGGTTTAAAAAATGCAGGGGCCACGTATCAAAGGATGATGGACAAAGTGTTCCGGGAACAGATGGGGTGGAACGTGGAGGTATATGTGGATGATATACTGGTGAAATTCAAGACCCGGGGTTGTTTTATTCCCGACCTGGAGGAAACCTTTGCCACAGTTCGGCGGTATGGGATCAAGTTGAATCCAGCCAAGTGTATGTTCGGAGTGAAAAGTGGTAAGTTTCTGGGGTTCATGGTGACTGAACGAGGGATAGAAGTCAACCCAGAAAAGGTAAAGCTGTTGCAGGAAATGCCTTCGCCCACATCAATCAAGGAGGTACAGCGATTGACCGGGCGAATTACAGCCCTGACCCGGTTTATTGCTCGGTCAGCTCATCGTAGTTATCACTTTTTTCAAGTGTTTCACAAGGCCCAGAGGTTTGGCTGGTCCGAGCAATGTGAGCAGGCTTTTCAGGAATTGAAGGAACATTTGGATAGCTTGCCTATCCTAGTTAAGCCTGAGCCGGGGGAAAGTTTATGGATATATTTGTCTACTACCGAGAGGGCGGTCAGCACTGTTTTAATAAAGGAGGAAAAGGAAGATCAGAGGCCTGTATACTATGTCAGTCATTCTTTGAAGGGGGCAAAAGTTAGATATACAGAGATTGAGAAGATGGCTTTGGCTTTGGTAATAACAGCCCGGAAATTGAGACCTTATTTCCTGTCTCACCCGGTAACTGTCCTTACTAATAGCCTCCTAGGGCGGATCATGACTCATCCAGATGCCTCGGGGAGGCTCGTAAAGTGGTCAGTGGAGTTAGGAGAATATGACATTGAATACCAGCCACGTAAGGCCATCAAAGCCCAGGCCCTATCCGATTTCTTGACAGAGGTGGCCACTTTTGTTCAGGAAGAAGTATGGAGAGTATTTGTAGATGGAGCCAGTGGTGTTGGAGGCAGTGGCGTAGGAGTCATCCTGGTTTCACCCACCCAGGAGAAAATCAAAATAGCCATGAAGTTAGATTTCCAGGCCTCCAACAACGAAGCTGAATATGAGGCTGTGATAGCTGGGATGAGACAGGCTCGGGAATTCGGGGTAAGTCATATTATAATATACTCTGACTCGCAGTTGGTTGTCCAGCAAGTAAAGAAAACCTTTTGTACCCGAGAGGAGAAATTGATAAAATATTGTAAGGTGATTGAAGAGCTCGGGGCCGGGTTCATTACATGGAGTATAGAGCAGATACCCCGGGAAGAAAATATGGAAGCAGACGCCTTGGCTAAAAGAGCTGTCACTGGGGAAAATGATGGTAAAGAATCTTTAGTACAGAGGGAAATGGTGGCTGCCATAGAGGCCCTGGAGCCGGTCGTCCGAGAAGATACATGGATGGCCCCGATGGTCAAATATCTTACCATTGGGGATCTTCCGGCAGACAAAGGACAAGCCCGGGATATGCGGAGATAGGCACCCAGGTTTGCTATCTTGGGGGGTAGGCTGTATATGCGTTCCTATCAGGGCCCTTTGTTCAAATGCTTAACAACAGGGGAAACAGAATATGTCTTGCGGGAAGTGCACGAGGGATGCTGTGGAAACCATGGAGGGTCTATGAGTCTGGCTCGACGGGTACTGCTGTCAGGGTACTGGTGGCCCACTTTGGAGACGGATGCATCCAAAATTGCCCGGTCTTGTGAAGGATGTCAAAGGTTTGGCAATGTGCAGCATAGCCTGGAAAGTAATTTGAAGCCAGTATGGGCCTCGTGCCCTTTTGATCAATGGGGTCTGGACATAGTAGGACCTTTCTCACAAGCCCGGGCACATAAAAAATTCTTGCTGGTAGCCGTGGATTATTTTTCCAAATGGGTGGAGGCGGAGCCTTTGGCAAAAATAACAGAAGGCGAGGTGATGAAGTTTTTGTGGAAGAATATAGTATGCCGGTTTGGGCTCCCAAGGAAGTTGGTCTCGGATAATGGCAGACAATTTCAGGGGCAGAAATTGGCATATTGGTGTGCAGAGATGGACATTAAGCAGGCCTTCACCTCAGTCGCCTACCCTCAAAGTAACGGTCAAACAGAGGTAACCAACCGTACTATTGTTCGATCTTTGTAGGCTCGGTTGCATGGAATGGGGAAGGACTGGGTAGAGGAGATCCCGAGTGTGTTGTGGGCCTATCGAACCACTCCTCATACTGCTACACAGGAATCAGCTTTTAGCCTGGTATATGGTTCGGAGGCTATTCTGCTAGTAGAAATTGGACAGCCTTCAGCTCGAATTAAGGCATATGAGGATATAGAAGAAGGGGCCCGGGCACAAGAATTGGATCTCATTGAAGAGCGAAGGGAGAAAGAAGCTCGCAGAATGGAGGCCTATAGAGCTCGGGTGATGAGAGCCTATAATAGAAAAGTCAAGCCCCGGGAATTCCAAGAAGGGGAGTTTGTGTTGAAAAGGGTTAATCCAGCAGGGGAAGTGGGGAAGTTAGATGCCCGATGGGAGGGGCCGTACAAACTTATCAGAAAAGTCAGTGCTAATACTTGGTACCTGCAAGATGGTCAGGGACGGCTCCTCAAACGACCTTGGAATGTATTACACTTGAAGAAATATTTTGTTTAATTTTTGTTGGAGAACGCGGCGATCAGATCAATCAGGATTGATACCCGGTGCAGCGGAAGTTTAAAATTTTATATGGAACGATTCCATAATGGGTATCAACCTTACAATTAAATTGTGTGTGTGTAAAAATTAAATAACAATTATAAATTTTTACCTTTAATCTCGAATCGAGATTTTGGACACCAACAGATTGCTCTGCTCTTGTTGTATATCCCTGGAACTGATGGACGAACTGTTCTTCAATCAGGTCCATGAACGGATATTTAATCCCTCTGATAGATTGCACTAGAAAATCTATCAGAAGTTTCTACGAAGAGATTAATGAATTTGATCCGTTAAACCAGACTGTAATTCAAAATTCACAGACTGGATTTTACCGAGCATAGGGGAGAGGGGGTCGGCCACTTCAGAGGAAAATCACTAGGGTTTTTCGAAAATTTTGTGACCTGTTGTGTCTAATTTCTGTACTGCAATAACTTATTTATAATGTAGGCCGCTAACAGCTTAGGGCCCATTAGTCATAAGTTCAAGCCCGACAAGCAAAGCCCGCACGTTCAGAAATTAATATAAAATTCATCATGACTCCGATTGATAAACCGATTTCACCAATGTGCACAGAAACCATTTCTGCACCTTTTAAAGTCAAGATAAATTTTTCTGAATCCCATCCCTATGTCATTTTAGGAAATCTTACTCCTCTACTCATAATTAAGAAGTCCAACTTCTTTGTTCATTAAATTTAACTCTTTAAATTTAACTATCTCAACGGGGATTAAAAATCCATTACTCTGTGTGACCCTCAATGGTTCAGGGATACAGCTAGCCGTGGGCTCACAACTCCTTGTGACTCGGAACAACAATTTCCAACTTGCCCATCGAATCATGGTATGAGCGCCTAGCAACATCGCCCCATGATTCCCTAGGTATCACTGATAGTGCCTGCAAGAACCAATAGATTTTGGTTAGCGTATAGTACGGTCTCTTCATCCATATATCCCGATCGAATCAACAACCATTGGTATATCGAGAGTCGTTCGAGATTCGATAACTATGCAATACATCTTGAAGATCAAATAGTGACATCGCATGTGTTACTAAGAAACCATTTCTTAAAACACATCATGTACTCTGGCCAGAGATTCGTCACACTAATATCTCCTCAGATCGCATAGGATATCCACACTCGCAAGTATGTGGTGAATCCTTGACAACAAAGCATCGACTCCTATATGTGTTGTAACTGTACCCAATCCCGACACCTGATGACCCCAATAGAGTCGGTAAACGAGTCAAAGCACAGTACTAGCATATAGAGTCTCAATGATGTTTCAAGTAGTAAGGACTAATGGTGTACAACCAAAACCGCGGACTTTATCCACTCGATAAGTGATAACCACTTGGAAAGTCCGGATAGGGTAGTTCGATCATTCATCGTATGAATATCCATTTGCATGCTTCGAACATCTCTATGTTCCTTACCAATGAAACGTGGTACTCTGCATCGCAAATGCTAGTCTCAAACTCGAGCGATCCTTATCCTTATTATCGGACGGCTCAATCGACTAGGAACAGTTTAGAATATACAGTGACTATAAGATGTGTTTCATGATAGACATCTCCATGTTCTACCACATCTTTCATACACTATAGTATATTCAAGGTCTTTATCAAAACAACAATAGTATATCACAATATAACAATATGAAGAAAGATAAAGTCATTGCCATTAATAAAAGTGTAAATTATATTAAACAAAAGATTGTTTATTCAAAGAGTCATCAAAGCCCTTAGCCACAAGTTGGCTCACCGGGCACCCACTCTTTCAATTTTTGTACTTAATGATTATTAATGAAGGTGTCAATTCATTCAAGAAAGTTGTCTATTGCAAGGTCCGGGAGATTCCATGCCCCGGCACTCATCTTAAGCCTAAGGCATATATAAACCCTTGGCATTATATAAGCCCGGGAGGTTCCAGGCCCCGACATCCATTCAAGCCCAAGGCATATATATGCCCTTGACATTATATAAGTCCGGGAGGTTCCAGGCCCCGGCACCCGTTTAAGCCCAAGGCATATATAAGCCCTTGGCATTATACAAGCCCGGGAGGTTCCAGGCCCCGACACCCATTCAAGCCCAAGGCATATATAAGCCCGGGAGGTTCCAGGCCCCGGTACCCTTTCAAGCCCAAGGCATATATAAGCCCTTGGCATTATATAAGCCCGGGAGGTTCCAGGCCCCGGCACACATTCAAGCCCAAGACATATATAAGCCCTTGGCATTATATAAGCCCGGGAGGTTCTAGGCCCCGGCACCCATTCAAGCTCAAGGCATATATAAGCCCTTGGCATTATATAAGCCCGGGAGGTTCCAGGCCCCGGAACCCATTCAAGCCCAAGGCATATATAAGCCCTTGGCATTATATAAGTCCGAGAGGTTCCAGGCCCCGGCACCCTTTCAAGCCCAAGGCATATATAAGTCTTTGACATTATATAAGCCCGGGAGGTTCCAGGCCCCGGCACACATTCAAGCCCAAGGCATATATAAGCCCGGGAGGTTCCAGGCCACGACACCCATTCAAGTCCAAGGCATATATAAGCCCTTGACATTATATAAGCCCGGGAGGTTTCAGGCCCCGGCACCCATTCAACCCCAAGGCATATATAAGCCCGGGAGGTTCCATGCCCCGGCACCCATTCCAAACCCAAGGTATATATAAGTCCTTGGATACTTAATATTTCTTCTCGGAATAAAAGAAAAAGGGGGGAGGGGAGAATGAATAATAGATACAAATCAGGTTTCACGTTAAAATAGAAAATTACAGGAGGAGGGTTTCTACGGCCCAATTACAAACATATTTTAAAGGGCGGCATTGTCAGAAGGGCCTCCGTGGTCAGTTGTCAGAGCTTCCTTGGCTGGGGCAGCCTCTGCGCCTTCAGCTCCTGCCGGACCGGGAAGAGAGTCAATGGCCTTGTCCAAATCCGGGAATTCTTTTTGGCCAATGGACCAAAGACCCGCCTCTTCAAATTGATCACGACATTTATGAAAGCCGATCTGGAAGAAGGCGTAGGACTTATCCTCCACAGCTTTCAGAAACTCTGCGGAAGAAAGGAAGGATGCCTTAAGCTCTTCTTCGGACTTCAGACGAGTCTCCAATGCCGACACCGCTTTTTCCACTTTATCCTGGGCAGCAACCACCTCGGCTCAGGCTTCTGTGGCTGCATGCTGAGCCATTTCCAATTGGGATTGGGAGAGAGCAAGCTCCGCATGAGCAGAATGAAGGGCTTCATTAGCTTCATTCAAAGAAGAACGCAGACTGGACACCATTTGGTCGTGGGTCTGCCTCATCTTCTCCATATCCTGCTCCAGCTTCTTGTTCAGCTCCGAGGCACCGGTGGTAGAGATGATTCTGCTCCGCAGGGGTTAGGAGACCTTTTAGCATCCGCACTCCTCGGCCGGAGGCCCCGGCTTGGAATATATTCTCCCTAGCGCCCGGAGGACTACCACCCGGTGCAACCTAGTAGAAGGGTGCCAGGAAGGGGAAAGAAGGAGAAAGGGGAGCCATTTCTTCTGAATCGCTCAGCATAATCGTGTCAGGATTTTCCACAGCTTTCCTTTTTCTTCTCAGAAGGGCAGAACGGCCGTCAACAGGGGAAGCCGGCTCCTCCACCATCCCTTCCAGGAGGATGGAGTGTTGTCTAGGAAACGAGAGTTTCGCCGAGCATTCAAAGAGAAGGCCATCTCGGTAAAACGACAAGCATAATAGTAGTGGAAGACAAGAGGGGTGATGGCCAAGTTGTTTGTTTTGAAAAGCACATAAGTTGCAGCTATCATTCGGAAAGCATTAGGGTGAAACAGGTTCAGGGGCACTTTATAGAATTGAGCGACTTTATAATAAAAATGATGGATCGGGAAACAGAGCCCATTCTGGAGTTGTTCCCTGAAAAAAGTGTAAAAACCCTCTGGAGGTTGTTCTGCTCTGCCTAGGGGGCCGGGGATAAGGATGGAATATGCGGGAGGGATATTACCCTGGCTTGAAGTTCTTCTATGGACTCCGGACGGAGGGTGCTGGTTAACTGGGAAAACCAAGGCCCCTCGGGGTTTGGTTTAGGAAGGGCTGTAAGGGAGGAAGGTTGAGTTACCTTGGTTTTTCCCTTATCTTTAGAAGCCCAGTTTGGGATTTCTTGGGGCGAGAAGAAGAAGAGGCTGCTGCCACCGCCTGGGCAGCAGAGTTAACAGGAGAAGGTGACTCATGGCACAAGGCTGCAGACTCTACACTGGCAGAGCCACGAGCATTGGCCCCAGAAGTCGAGGATGCAGATTCCGACATTTTTTGAATAAGAAAAGGTAAAATAAGGGGAAATATAGTAGAGGAGAAGGGGAAAACTTACAGGAAAAAAAGTAGATGCTAGAAAAATCAGGAGAGGCTAGCCGGATTTGTTGAATCGCCGGAGAAGGAATATAGGGAAATTACAGAAAAAGTTGATGCACCGAGAGGAAGAAAGTGACTTAGGGTTTGGGATACGGATTATATGTATAGGCTCATGGTGAATCTAGGCCGTAGATTTGAGGACGATCGGAGGGTAGGGGTGAGCTTGGAAAGTTGGACCGGGCAGGGTAATGATGATACGGTCAGTCGAAAGGACAGATAACAGGTGCTGACCCTTGCCCGTCTTTTCAAATTCTAGGATTGACGTCAGCCCTATCATGTTTTTTAAATTTGAAAATTATATTTCTCCCGCCCATTAAGATAGAGGTGTCGGGGCTATTTTCCGGGACAGTGAGCAGGGCTCTAGCCCGACTATTTTAGGGAGGAGTGGTGATACCCCGGGAAGTCAGGGGTATCAAGGCTGCTGAGAGGCAGGGGTAACATGAGGACTAGTCAAGACAGTGAGCAGGGCTCTAGCCCGACTATTTTAGGGAGGAGTGGTGATACCCCGGGAAGTCAGGGGTATCAAGGCTGCTGAGAGGCAGGGGTAACATGACAACTAGTCAGGACAGTGAGCAGGGCTCTAGCCCGACTATTTTAGGGAGGAGTGGTGATACCTTGGGAAGTCAGGGGTATCAAGGCTGCTGAGAGACAAGAATAACAGGGCTGGTGATATCCCGGTAAGTCAGGGGTAGCAGGGCTATGCAAAGGCAAGGGTAGCAGGGCTACGCGAAGACAGGGGTGTCAGGGCTTTTCACCATAACAAAGGCAGGCCAGGAGCCTCAGGATCCCGGGAAAACCAGGTCTTCATGACTTAGACAAAGCCCATTTCTCAAGGGCATGATCCCCACGATTTTCATAATCCCGAGCCTTCCGGCTTCATCGTGCGTGATAGGTAAACGTGGGCAACTCCTGCACCCACGACCCAGGGTCCTTCATCGTCGTTCTCCGGAGTGAGAAGAAGAAGAAAGACGAAGGCTCTCCATCTCGAGAACAAGAAGAAGCAAAGGGTGCTACCAAGCTCAAATCTCAGATCGCGACTCTATAGGACAAACAAAAACCCGTTTGGAGTACGACGACGCTGCTTCATACACCAACGTTGACTCAGAAGACGAAGAATAGGGGCGTGCATATCCGGCGAAAATGATAAATCGAGCTGGTTGCACGGCCAGTGCAGGTTTTACCTTTGCGAACTCGGATTACAAAATTTTGGCTAAGGTATTCGTTCTAATTCTTTATTTTCCGAAGCTTTGGTTCAAAAGCACGTGGACCAAATTAATTCGATTCTTCTTTATCTCCCAAAATGAGTATGAATATATATTTTTTTTGTTTTTATCCGCCGGTTATTTTTTAATTGACAATTAAATTAGTCCATGGTTCTTTGCGAATTAAATTCGTTCTCATATTGCCTGAATTTATTTGTACGTTTAGTTGTATTTGCCAACCTTTGCTAAAACTGGAATTTAGTTATCAAGAGTTTAATTCCGGTAATTGATTACTTTGATTGTTCCCCACTTACTCTTATGTTATAATGTAAGGGGATAATATATTAATTACAAAAACCCCTTCTCCACCGAGCAATTACCATTTTCTGCCTACTAATGAAACAAAGCTGCTAAACGCCAAGAGATTGATTTAACCACAATTAATTGTTTTGATTTTTTGAATATCGATGCTTGTTTGTGTGGTGAAACACATGTAATTGTAGTTGTAAGTTAACCCTTTAATGAGTTACTCATTACTCAAGAATTTCAGAAAATATCTTGAACCTGCAGATTTTTTTCTTTCTGTAATTTCTTGAAGTTATTCAGATTTGACATGAGTCGGTATGATTCAACTTATACATCAAATTCAGCCAATCACTTTGGACCAAGTCAGTAAACTCCATAACCGCTTTCCATGACTCTTCAAATTCATCGATTGTTGTTGAATGTACAATGACATTCCTAATGCTTTGATAATGTTCACGGAAAAGCACATGACTCAATTTCTTTGGAAATTTGTTTAAAATTTGCCACAGACAATATCGATGCACTGTTTGGGGAAAAACTTGTGCTATGGCTTTGGTCATGGCAGGATCTTGATCAGTGATGATCAATTTTGGTGCACCACTAGGCATTTCTTGTAGGAACTTCTCTTGCAACCAAACAAAAGATTCTGTTTTCTCATCACTCAAAAATCCACAACCAAAGAGAATGGTCTGGCTGTGATGATTAACTCCTACAAATGGTGCAAAAATAGCCCATATTTATTCGTGTTATATGTTTTATCAAACACCACCACATTTCCAAAGACAATGTCTGCCCTCATTGATACAGAATCGGCCCAAAAACACCTACTAAATCTGTTGTCAGAGTCAGTTTCATAATCAAAGAAAAAAGTTGAACACTTGTCTTTCTCCGATTGCAAGTAATCAATGAATGTTTCAGCATCCATACCCATATGCTCCTCCCTTAAGCTTCTCTGATGGTTTCTCAAATCTCTTTGCGTACAACCTACTTTTTCTGGCCCTCCATATTCTAGCTCAAATAAGCGCATTTGTTGGCAAGTAGGCACATTCGCTTCTGCAAACTGTTGACTCAGTGCTTTCTTTGATGCAGAAACATTGCGATGTGAACGTAACAAATGAACTTTTGAAGGAGTAGCAAGTGGATGGTTATGGTTTTCTACGAAAGTACTGATAACCCATCCCATACCAGTTTGTTCCTTCACAACTGAAATCCTTGCCTCACATCCAGATCGAATGTCTCGACGAGTTCTTTCTTTTCTTGGTTTATCACTTATTGCCTCTTTACTCCATTGGACTTCATCTGTCTGCCCTTGTTTAAATCATACAATTTTTTTCCAGATAGCCTCACTCGTCTTCTTACTTCTCTTGCTATTACTCATTCTCGCGTTAAATCCAGATTCTCGTTCATATTTGTTGTAAAACGAATATGCATCCTCCAATGATTCGAATCTCATTCCAGTATTGGCTTTCGATCGTCTCCAACTTGAGGGATGTATGACTGATCATTTCCGCTGCTTTCTTCCATCTCTGTAAAATATAGAATCATCTTATTTAATATAATAATTTATAATAAATTCACAAAATAAAAAATTGAACAATGATAATAATTATTCTGGAATGCAAGTTATATATATATATATTGACAAATACCTGACATCATTGACTGTAAGTAAATAAAATTTCTGGAATGCAAGCGACCCTCTGCTTTTAATTATTCTTAATTTTCTTGCCTATGAAAAATACAAAATTTAACAAAGTGGTTATCAGCAACCTACATATTATGCAAACGGGTAAACAAAAATTTATTGAACAACAATCTTAGACAACATAGGAAGAAAATCATATGAGACAGTACTCCACCACACAAGTTCCAAATTCATAGGTAGAAAAGCAAGATTGTATATTTATCCAGCAACAACGAAAATTAACTGAGCATATATAATGGATAAACTTGAGCATGAATTCCAAATATTGTTCGTAAATTTAACTTTACGATGTCCTGCCCATCCTAAAGAATTTTACCAACAAGAAGTGCATCCGAATTATACAAATTAAAAAAAATAACCGATGAATAAGCTCGAGGGACGAAGGGTGCGAATCACTGGATAATATCACTGAACAAGCTCGAGGTAAGGAATTCAAAATTGAACCTTTCCTCGTTGCAAGGGCTTCTATTCCAGTGTTGAGAGCAGGTGATCTCGAGGGACAAAGGGTGTGTTGGTTCGGAGCAAATAACTGAACGATAATTTTATACCAGTGAAGAATGGAGGTCGAGGGACGAAGGTCAGCGTTGGGGTGGAATTAATCACTTTTGGTAGCACCCTTCGCTTCTTCTTGTTCTCGAGATGGAGAGCCTTCGTCTTTCTTCTTCTTCCCACTCTGGGGAATGACGGCGAAGGACCCTTGGCCGGCGGCGATGCACCGATAGATCGCGCAGTACGAGAATTTAGAAAAGAGATCTGCTTTGTGATACAATCGCGATATCAGATTTGGGGGATTGTATTGTTGACTTTTCCCATATAATAAATAATATAACAATGACTTGGTCCCATATAATAAATAAAATAACAATGACTTGAAAAAAAAAAAAATCAAATGCACATTGGGGCGCCAGCACCAATTTCCCCTGCACCCACATGATTGTATATATATATATATATATATATATATATATATAAAAGAATGTCATGTAATATTTCAAAAAATATAGATAGATATGAATGCATAAATTCAAATTGATAGTTTACAATTAAAAATACATATATTCTTATGCATAAAAATATGTGATAAAATAACAAAAGTAAATTTGTGTCAAAATAACAATTTAATGAAATAAATAAATATCAAGGTATATCTTAACATATAAAACATGAAATATTATTAGAAAAAAATAAATACGAAATAAAAAAATGTGAGGTACTGCAGTTGAGTTTTATCTCAAATGACATAAATATTTTATAATAAAATTTAAATTTTGAATATTAATTATATTAGAATGATAATTTGAAATGTGTAACATTCTGTGAAACGGTCTCATCCGTGAGACGGGTCAACCCTACCCATATTTATGATAATAAGTAATATTTTTGGTATAAAATGTAATACTTTTTAATGGATAATCCATATAAGAGACCCATCTAAAAAATAACCCTTGAGACCGTCTCATAAGAATTTTTGTCATTTTAAATAGTTAATAAAAATCTACGAATTCTAATAATAATCACATACAATTACATACCGTGCATTGCACATGTAAGATACTAGTAGGTATATTAGTAAAGAAGCGTAAAAATATATTACTAAATATGATATATGACTATATATTTGGAACAAACAAAAAAGAAAATGTGAACAATATAATTAGGACGGAGGGAGTATAATTTAAACTGCAAATAAAATTTTCAAATTTTCAAAATGTTATATAGTGTATGAGTATGTAATGCGTGTACATATGCTTTGAGATACTATTTAAGGTTTAAATAACAGACTGATAAAATCTAAAAATTACTATTGATATTGCCCATGGCCTACTTGTAAGCCTATATATATAATCCAGTGTTTTCAAAACCGGATCAGACCGATCAGTTCGACAGAGAATCGATCATTGGTCCGGTTCAAACACTCTAAAAAACCATTTTAACGGTTGAACCGCTCAGAATCGGTTAAGAACTGGTCAAAAACCAGCCCCAAGAACCAGTTCAACCGGTATCGAATTTTTTTTTTATTTTTTTTTGAAAAATTAGTTTTTTTTTAAAATTTTCAAATCTTAATTTAATATTTTATTGTATATATACATGATTATTTGGAATTTGTACATCATTAAAAATATTATTTTAATATTATGAGTTTTTTTAATTAATTATTTTATTTTTAAAAATATATATAACTATAATTAATATTTTGAATATATTTATAATTGTTATTTATTTTTCAAACATGGATAAATATATTTTTTTGTCTATTTATATACATCTTTTAGATTTTAAAATTTAAAATATATTATTAATTATATTATATAAACGGTTTCTGTTCGACCGTTCGGTTAAAATGACCCGACTTTTTGGACCGTTTTTTCAAGATAAACCAGTTCGATCACCGTTCCGGTCATAAAAACATTGATATAATCTACCTATAAAATGATTGAAAAATATTATATACATTCCAAACATTAATGTTACGTTATGTTATCTTAAACCGTTGAGAAAACTATGTAAAATGTTGAAATTTGTGTATCACTTATTGAAGGTATATTTGTATTTCATTCCCGTTTAGGTTAAGATTAATCTTGACGTTTTTAGGTTGCATTTGAATGAAAAGATTTGAATTTGAGAAAGGTAGCACAATGACTAGTGATGGCAATGAGTCAGTTTAAACCCGGCTCCGCATTGAACTCGGTCCGACGGGCGGGTCTAAACCCGGCCAAGCGGGTCCACATGTAGGTCTCGGGTTTGGCCAGACCCACCCCGCCAAAAATATATATATTAATATATAAATATAAAATATATATGTATATATATTAATAATATATAATTATATTTTTATATTAAATAATCAATACTTTATCCATAATTTGAGTTTATAATATTTTTGGATTGAAATGATTTTAATATATTATGATTATTTTTAATATTAAAATATATTATTATAATTTTTTTTGTTATTAATTTTTAATTAAATAAAAATTATACATTTTAACTTGTGAGAATATTTTTTGTCCTAAATATTTTTAATATAAATTTGAAATATAAATTTAATGATGTTTTGTAAATTTTGTAAATTTTGTAAATTTTTTATTTAATAAAATTTAAATTATATAAAATTTGGCGGGTCCAACGGGTCTAACCCGGATTGATCTAAGAGGAGGCGGGGTCGATCTCGAGTTTTCCCAAACCCGCCCGAACCTGTGTTGCCATTCCTAACAATGACTAAAAAAAAAGTTTGAAATTTATTGTTAAGCGGATTTGTTCAAATAGATGGTCAACAAGCAACACATCATTAATAATGACACCATAGATAATCTTACTCTTATCCATAGTCTTACCCTTAAAGTTATCTGAAAGGACTCCAACACTCTAGACTAATTTAATTAATAGAGAAAATACGAGATTTTCGAAAAATTTTGCCATGACTCGTTTGAAACTATTAAAAAGCCAACCTGTCACAAGCATCAGTTCAAACAAATAAAATAAGCACCGGATAAAATCTGAATCAGAATACCACGAAATAAAAGTAAGTTAACCCCGCTTGATGCGGTACTACAGGTGGATAAGTTTACATGCCAAGAGATCAAAAGTAGGGAAGACTCATCCTGCAAATAACTGTAAATGTTTAAATACTAAGATTCATTATTACATATCATCAGAGTTTGCGGAACTAAAAGAAAAAAACAGCGACGGTCAAGGGCCTGCACCACCAGTGGCCTAACCCTGGGGATCCTGCTCCTCAGTACCTAGGGAATCGTACTCACCTGAAAACAAATAAGTGGAGTGAGTCTAAAAGACTCAGCAAGAATATGGAGGGGGATAACGAATACTACATAGATACAAGCACACACATAATTTAAAATAACGCGTAACAAAATAATTGTTTCTTCCCCTAAGCTTAAAAATGATGAACATGAATGAGTGCTTGAATATGACATGTGCAAAGCTAAGTCAAATAAACTCAATGAATTGCATAAAATGTACTGGAACATGTCATATAAATTTTGGGTGAACTTAGATCCTTGAATTGTGACTCTGTGATTTCGATCATGATCATGGCTGTAGTGCACAATGCCGCAAGGAGGTCAAGATGAAACCAAACCAATCTTGCCCTATATTTGGTAAGGGAGGCCAAGATAGCTCTCAGCCCCACACGAAAACATGCTAAGGTAAGGAAACCCATAATGATTTGGTAAGGGAGGCCAAAACATCTCCCAGCCCCACACATACACGTGAATAAATGTAGTCACAATCATCTCACTTCGTTCAAAAGTAAATTCTTTTTTTTTTTTTGAATATAAGACTTAGCATGCACATGTAGATATAATGTACTCGAAAATATTTATTCAATGCTCATGCAAGAGACTCGATGGTGAATGGCTAGAATGATGATTTAGAGAACACACAAAGGGTGGGAATCCAACCCATAGTTATAGCACTTTAGGTAAATGGAGCGGTACGCCCTAAAATCTTATAACTCACTAAATACTTATCCAAAAATAATTCCACTTGAAACGACATTTTTCCTAACCTCTTAAGCTACTTCTAGTCCCGAGCCCTTACCCAAATTCTGATCTTATCACTGTTTTAAATGTTCAAACCCGGACATCAACTTGTCGTCTAAAATTCTACCTCTCATAAGTCCCAAGGCTTGAACTTAGGGAAAAATCCACCAAATTGAACTCCGTTCGAAACATCGTTTCCCTAACATCCTAAGGTATCACTAGCCCCGAGCCCTTCACCTAAACCAGCCTCTAACCCTGTTATGAACTCACGGCTCTTGACAGCCCCTAAGTCCACGAAATCTGCTCAAATTCAACCTCTCAAATCCAAACCAAACCTGTCCATTTGACCTCAACCCCAAGCCACTGTCTTAGCATCACTAACCAACTTCTAAGCTTCCCCAAAACTCTTGAAAATTTAACATAACCCAGCCCATCCGCAACTCCACCAAATTCAACCAAAACTAATTCCTAAGAAGCTGGCAGTTTTGAATTTCCCCATCCAAGACCATATTTCAATTTCATTTAATCTAACGCTACTACGTGAACTATATATCACCCGTGGTAGCTCCTAAATCACCAAACCAATCCACCAACAATCAAAATACACAAAATTCGAGCACACTAACCAAGAACATTTCTGAATTTTCAAAAAATGGCTAACATGCTTACAATTTCATTCCAAGGCTTTAAAATCGTTCATTTTTTTCACATATGAGCATGATTAAATCAATTGAATTTCGAAATTTAAACTGCATGGTTGAGCCGAGAAACAAAAAATATACAGGGCACGAAATCTTGCAAGCTTTTCAAAGAAATGAAATGCATATGATCTAACACCCAATGAACACACATAAATAAGCTACACTATGAAGCAAGGAAGACATTATCCTTTCCTTTCAAACACAAGGAAAAAAAACGAAGGTAACGGCCCAAAAAGCTAAGCCGATCGTAGGAGCTAGAGTGGGGGGGGGGGGGGGGGGGGGAAATCAAGCTCAATCAGCAGTGCATCAGCTCACCCTTACCACCTAGAAGGTGTTTGCCCAAAAAATGAAGAAAAGAACGGGAAATCGAAGAAGAAGAAGAAGCGAGGGATTTGGGGGAAAGAAGAAGAACAGGGGAAAGGTGAGTGTATCGTGCGGTGTGTTTATACATTAGAAGCTAGGGTTATGCATTTTAGTGGGGATTTTCTAAGAGTTAAATAAATTGAAAGAAAAAATACTACACACTCTAAAAATGCCATTTAATCTTAGGAACCTGAATTTAGGAATTTAATTGGCACTAAATAAAATACAAAATCAAAGTTCTAATTTAAAAAAAAATATTAAATTTTGATTTTTAATATCCCGGAAGTTTAAAAATGTTAATTTTCACAAAAATTTAAAAGTAAGTCTAAATGCGCGGGAAAGATTATTATCTAGCCAATTAACACAGAAAATTAAAATAATTAAAAAAATTATAAAATTTTAAAGACTGATTTAGGCATGAAACTTAAATTAAGAAATTCTAGGCGTCACAATTCCTCCCTCCCTAATATGAAATTTCGTCCTTGAAATTCAAGACTTACCAAAGAGTTCTGGATAGCAAGTCCTGATATCTGCCTCTGCTTCCCAAGTGGCCCATTCATCCGGATGGTTCTGCATCTCACTTTGACCATCAGAATCGACTTGTTACGGAGTCTCCTCTCCTGTCTTTCCAAAATCCGAATGGGCATTTCCTCATAAGTCATGCGAGGGGATAACTGAAGAGGTTCCAAACTGAGCACATGGGACGGATTCGAGACGTACTTCCTCAACATCGACTCATGGAAGATGTTTTGGACTCCATCAAGATTAGGCGCCAAGGCCACCCTATAAGCCAATGCCCCTACTTTGTCCAATATCTCAAAGGGTCCTATAAAACTTGGTGCAAGTTTCCCTTTCTTCCCGAATCTCATTACACCCTTCATAGGAGCTACTCGAACAAACACATTATCTCCCACCGAGAACTCCAAGTCTCTCCTCCTATGATCGGCATAACTCTTCTGCCTGCTCTGTGCAGTCCTCATCCTATCACGAATCTTGGCTACAACTTCGGCAGTCTGCTGAACAATCTTGGGTCCCAAATCTGACCTCTCACCAACCTCGGTCCATAATACCGATGATCTACACGGTATCCCATAGAGTGCCTCGTAAGGTGCCATACCAATGGTGGTCTGATAGCTGTTGTTATATGAAAATTTCACCAATGGTAACCTCGACCCCCAACTATCATGAAAGTCAATGACGCAGGCTCTCAAATGTTCCTCTAGAATCTGGATCACCCTCTTGGACTATCCATCCGTCTGCGGGTGAAAGGCGGTACTAAACAAAAGCTTCGTACCCAAAGCTGCATGAAGACTCTTCCAAAACGTCAACGTAAACCGCGGATCTCTATCAGACACTAAGGAAACAGGGATAACATGTAGTTTGACTATCTCCCGGATATACAACTCCGCATACTGAGTCATAGTGAAGGTCGTCTTCACTGGCAAGAAATGTGCCGACTTAGTGAGACGGTCAACAATAACCCAAATAACATTCAAACCTCTCACTGTCCTTGGAAAGCCAACAACGAAGTCCATGGCAATATTCTCCCATTTCCAATCGAAATAGGGAGTGGCTTAAGCAATCCCGCAGGTCTCTGATGTTCTTCTTTGACCTGCTGGCATGTCAAGCACTCTGATACAAAGAGGGCTATATCACGCTTCATGCCCGAACACCAATATAACTGCTGAAGGTCCCGATACATCTTCGTACTTCCTGGGTTAATAGAGTACGATGATGTATGTGCCTCTGCCATGATAGTAACTCGCAGATAATCACATGCGGGCACCCAAATTTGACCTCTAAACCTCACAATCCCATCTACCACTGAATACAAACCACTGTCTTTCTCCTCAGCTCTCTGTCTCCACCTTTCCAACTGCTCGTCAACTGCTTGAGCAATTCTGATACGGTCAAATAATGTAGTCTGCACTGTCAAAGCTGACAATTTGGGAGATCTTCCCTCGACATAGAACTCTAGTCCAAATCTCTGAATCTCATCCTGCAACGGTCTAGACACCATCAAAGAAGCAATCACTGCTGTCTTTCTACTCAATGGATCGGCAACGACATTAGCCTTGCCCGGATGGTAACTAATGTAACAGTCATAGTCTTTTACCAACTCTAACCATCTCCGTTGCCTCATGTTCAACTCCTTCTGAGTGAAGAAGTATTTGAGGCTTTTATGGTCCGTGAATATCTTACACTTTTCTCCATAGAGATAGTGCTTCCAAATCTTAAGTGCAAAAACCACTGCTGCCAACTCCAAATCATGAGTAGGGTAGTTATTCTCATGTTCCTTCAAATGCCTAGAAGCATAAGCAATAACTCTATCTCGCTGCATAAGAACTGCTCCCAATCCCAACTTGGAAGCATCAGTGTACACCACATAATCACCTTGCCCTGATGGCATGGCTAACACTGGTGCCGACGTAAGTGCCTCCTTCAACGCATCAAAGCTCTATTGGCACTTCGGGTTCCAAACAAACTTAGCATTCTTCTTAGTCAATGTTGTCAAGGGCACCACAATGGATGAAAAGCCCTTGATAAACTTCTTTTAATAACCGTCCAATCTGAGAAAGCTGCGAATCTCCGATGCATTTCTAGGTACTGACCACTCCTTAACTGCTTGAACTTTGGAGGGGTCTACCTCAACACCGCTCTCGGAAATGATATGGCCCAAGAATGCTACTCTCTCCAGCCAGAACTCACATTTGTCGAACTTAGCAAATAACTTTCGCTCTCGAAGTACTTCTAGAACTGTCCTCAAATGTTGCGAATGCTCTACTTTATCTTTTGAGTAAATGAGGATATCATCAATGAAAATAATGACAAACTTGTCCAAGTATGGCTGGAACACGTGGCTCATAAGATCCATGAAGACCGCGGGCACGTTCGTCAAACCAAACGGCATCACAAGAAACTCGTAGTGGCCATAACGAGTCCTAAAAGCTGTCTTGAACACATCTGCCTCCTTGACTTTCAACTGATGATAGCCAGAACTGAGATCAATCTTCGAAAATACAGAGGCTCCTTGAAACTGATCAAAGAGATCCTCTGTGAGGCCTAGATTCTAATCATGCCATCTCAGGGTAATTAAATTAATCAATTCAATTAAAATAATAGGATTAAAGAATTCAAATTTTTTTTTTTTAAAAGATGGTGCTCGCTCGATCGGTAAAAACTTACCGATCGAGCGGGCCAAAGATTCCAGTTCTCTGTCCAAGGATCGGGACCCCTCGCTCGATCGGTAAAATCTTACCGATCGAGCGAGCACAAAATTCAAATACACTGCCTCGCTAAAAAAGGTGCTCGCTCGATCCACAAGAATTCGCCGATCGAGCGAGACCCTCTGCCCAGAAAAATTCTGGTTTCTTCTCCAATTTCCAATTCCATTCAATCCACAATAACAACATCAAAATCCCATTCAACAAGATACAACATATATGTAATAAGTTATACAAACCTCACAAAATAAAGCATGCATAATAAGGTCCATCTAGTTCGGACTTATTCAATACAAAAAGGAGTTCAATTACAAAGTGACTCCTAACATCCAAGACTCACTCTATTCTCTCAATCCTCTAGCCATGTTGTCTCTGATTCGTTCCTGCCCCACCTGTTGCCAAGTACACATACAAACAAAGACAACAGCCAGATAATCCAGTGAGAATAATATTTCCAGTAAAAGAGACTGACATGCAATCAAATAAACATATCAAGTCATAAAAAACTCGTTCCCCATATAATCAAATAATCCAATCAAGTACTGTATTTAAAATGATATGCATGTTTTTAAACTTCTGGATTATCAGACTCAGATAATCAAATGAAATTCTTCTATTCTTTCTTTCTTCGGTTTGGGATCCCGAGGTTAAAAACATCCACAATCACACCGACTCTCCTCTCGAGGTGGACATGGCATGCTTTAATCCCCTAGACTCAAGAGCATTATAGTGAGCTACTCGACAAGGTAGTAAATCGCCTACCAAGCTACTCAACTACAATCCCTAGATCGTCTAATTCAAATTGAATAAATCAAGGCTCAATATGAATGCATATGTAATCTCATGCACTCAATATAAATTCAATCATATAATCAATAAGCAATCAAATCATGCAATATGTGATTCATTCTAGGACACTCAAATCAATCCCGACTCGAGTTAATCGTCCTATTCCATTCCAAAGTCATCTTATACCTCTTCTTTGTCGTTCCAAAACTTCAATCTGAAAGAAACAATTCTCAATTCAAAAACTATCCAATCAAGTTCATTAATCGATATAGAAAGACATCGATACTATATCGGCTCAACTCTTCCAAACTTGCCAAAAGTTGCGACTCTAGCAACTTCAAGGACTCCCAATGAAACGACCCTAACTCTCTAATTATTAAATAAATAAATATGCGGAAATTTTTTTTTTTCTTACTAAATACCTACTAAATAAAATATGCACATATATGCCCATACATACATGCACCGAATAAAAAGATTTAAAATAAATAAATGAATAACTTAAATAAAAATTGCATTCTTTAAATAAAATAAATATCTGAGTCAAACATTTAATTAATAATACTGCATAAGAAAAATGATGTAAAATTTGCATGCCCTGAAAATATTCAAAACCACAACCACTGAAAAATAGTTAAAAAGTGTAACATGCTGACGTAATTAAAACATGCAATGTGACTCAGACATCTATCACGGTCACGGGGTCACTCCATGTCCGCTCATATGTCCTCGCCGCCGGTGGGAGCTACATCCTCCTCTACGAACTCACCTGCACCATACCAGTGTAGTGAGCCTAGAGGCCCAACATGCTAACATAACAAGGGTTTAAAATAATTTAAATCACTTGGATACTAATACATAACATATACATGAATGAGCATGCTTAAAAATATCATGGAATAAACATAACTTAAATTAACTTAAATAACATAATACATAAACATTGTTGAGAAGTTAAATTTCTAACATCGCATGGTTGTATCTGTAGTGTAACCTTAAATCATACATTAAATACTGATCAGCGTGGAAACCAACGTACGTGGCGGTGACGAATCACCTCTTAAATTGGCAGTAAACTGCCCTTCAATAGTTCACATATGGGGACGAATCCCCCTTAAATTGTCACACTACTTCAACTTCCAACATAAAATATTTTATTATGGCTCAACCTTAAACATTTAATTATGCATAAAATTATTTCATGAATGCATGTACTTAAATAAAATGTGTGTCCTTCATATATATTTAATTTAATTTCTTACTAACATATAAATATTAAAATAACTTCAATGCATAAAAATAATTAAATATATAATCAGGACACATGCAAATTTCTCATGGATTGTACTGGACTGCTGGCCCTAACACTCAAGCCTAATTACTTAAATCTGGCCCAATAACATACTTAAGCCCAATAAAATTATTCTAAGCCCAATTAAAATAATTTAAAGCCCAAAAAACATTCTAGGCCTAATAACAACTTAAACTGGCCCAATGGGCCCCAAAGCCCAAAGACTGGCCCAATAACTTTTATGGGCTCAAAAGCCCATAAAATTAATGGACTAACTTAATTAAAATTTTAAAAGCCCAAATAAAATTATTTGGGAGTCCAAATAATTTTATTTCTAATTAATTGGCCCAAAAACCAATTAATTAATAAAAAACTTTAAAAATAAAAAGACTCGAGCCCGGCCCACCAAACCCGGACCAACTTAACCCGACCCACTACCCCACAGACCCGACCCGGACCACAGACCCGACCCGGAACCAAACCCTAACCCTAAACCCGACACCCCCTTCCCTTCTCGGCTGCGGCCGTGAGCAGCAGCCACTCCTTGGCTGCTGCCGGCCTGCTCCGGCCGCCCCTGGCCGGAGAGCCACCGCCCAGACGTAGCCCACGTCTGGGCGGTCCGAACCTGACCCTAGCCCTGGCCCCATGCAGCCCCATGCACCAAACCCGAAGCCCCTTCCACAGAACCCTAACCTGCGACTCCCCTCGGCCGATCTGCAGCAGTAGCTTCCCTGGGCTCGTTTGGCTCGAGCCATTCGAGCCATTCGAGTCCAGACACACCTAGGACACCCTAAGGACCCTAGCCAGCAGTTATAACGCACCCATGGCATCAAAACGTGAACATGAATCATGAAAACATCAAAGAACCGTGCGTCTTCAACCTAGATCAAATTTTTCTCTGAAAAACTTTGAAATTTCGATGCCTACACATTGCACACACTTTAATATCTGATAGGTACGAAAATAAGGAAGAAAAATCATGCCTTTCACCGAAATTGAAGAGAAAAACGTGCGTGGGACGATTCCGGGATGACGGGACGAACACACCTTCGAAGCTTTAAGAAAATCGAGCTATGGAACCTCCTAGGGCTTGCTGATCGAGGAAGAAGATGAATAATGGGGGAGAGGGAGGCGGCTGAATGGGTAATCACTAATTATGGGTTAAATGCTTAAAAAAATAAATTAAATCATGCACAATTAATTCACATAATTATTTAACCCATAAATCTAAAATTTAAATAATTAAATACTCTAATTATGCATGCGGATTTACGTATTTAAAATACCGGGTGTTACAATTCTCCCCCCCTTAAATTGAATTTCGTCCTCGAAATTTAAATTACTTACCCGAACAACTCCGGGTAGCGAGTCCTCATGTCTGCCTCGGTCTCCCAAGTTGCTTCCTCCTCCGAGTGATTCAGCCACTGGACTCTGACCATCGGTATGACCCGCGTCCTAAGCCTCCGCTCCTCCCTTGCCAAGATCCGCACTGGCCTCTCCTCATACACTAGATCTGGTGGCAACTGCAAAGGCTCGAAATCCAACACATGCGACGGGTTGGAGACATATCTCCGAAGCATGGATACATGGAAAACGTTGTGCACTGCCACTAGCCCCGGTGGTAGAGCTAAACGGTAGGCCAACGTGCCAACTCTCTCCAAGATCTCGAATGGCCCTATATACCTCGGATTAAGCTTGCCTCTCCGGCCAAAACGCACTACTCCTTTCATAGGTGACACCTTCAGGAATACGTGATCACCTACAGCGAACTCCAAATCTCATCGTCTGGCATCTGCATAACTCTTCTACTCCAAATCTCGTCGTCTGGCATCTGCATAACTCTTCTGACGACTCTGAGCAGTCCTCATCCGATCTCGAATCTGAGTCACAATGTCAGTTGTCTGCTGCACAATCTCAGGACCCAGTAAAATCCGCTCACCAACCTCATCCCAATGCACAGGAGATCTGCATCTCTTCCCATACAATGCTGCATAAGTAGCCATACCTATAGACGACTGAAAACTGTTGTTATAGGTAAACTCCACTAATGGCAGTCTAGTCTCCCAAGAGCCCCGAAAATCAATGACACAAGCTCTCAGAAGATCCTCGAGAACCTGGATCACTCTCTCAGACTGAACATCTGTCTGGGGATGGAATGCTGTGCTGAACAAAAGCCTAGTCCCCAATGCTGTGTGCAGACTCTTCCAAAACGCAGATGTGAATCTTGGATCTCTGTCTGACACAATAGACACTGGTATGCCATGCAGTCTAACAATCTCTCTGATGTAAAGCTCTGCATACTGTGTCAAAGAATAAGTAGTCCTCACCGGCAAGAAATGAGCTGACTTGGTGAGTCTATCCACAATCACCCAAATCGCTGTGCAACCTCTGGCACTCCTCGGTAAGCCAACCACAAAGTCCATCGTAATATTCTCCCATTTCCATTCCGGAATAGGAAGAGGTCTAAGAAGTCCTGCTGGACGCTGATGCTCTGCCTTGACTTGCTGACAAGTCAAGCACTCTGACACCACTCTCCCGATGTCACTCTTCATCCCGGGCCACCAATACAATAGCTGCAAATCTTTGTACATCTTCGTACTTCCGGGGTGAATGGAGTACGGAGATGTGTGAGCCTCTGCTAAAATCTCAGCTCTTAACTAATCGACGTTTGGTACCCACATCCTACCACGGTACTGAACGATACCATCCACCACTGTATACAAGAGGTTACCCCTAGCCTCATCTCTCTGTCTCCATCGCTGCAACTCCTCATCAGTAGACTGTCCATCCCTAATCCGATCTCGCAGAACTGGCTGCACCGTCAACACTGACAAGCTCGGTGCATGACCACTCGGATAACAATCCAAGTCAAATCTCTGAATCTTGCTCTGTAGTGGTAACTGTACGGTCAAACATGATACCACTGACGACTTCCGACTCAAAGCATCGGCCACTACATTGGCTTTACTCGAATGGTAGCTAATGTCACAGTCATAGTCCTTCACCAACTCCAACCATCTGCGCTGTCTCATGTTCAACTCCTTCTGTGTGAAGAGGTACTTGAGACTCTTGTGGTCTGTGAAAATCTTGCACTTCTCTCCATACAGATAGTGCCTCCAGATTTTCAAAGCGAAAACCACTGTTGCTAACTCCAAGTCATGCGTCGGATAATTCTGCTCATGCACCTTCAGCTGCCTCGACGCATACGCAATAACCTTACCACACTGCATAAGCACTGCGCCTAAACCCAGTTTAGACGCATCGGTGTACACCACTAACTCCTCGTGTGGTACTGTCACTGCTAACACTGGTGCAGTAGTGAGTGCTTCCTTCAGCTGATCGAAGCTCCTCTGACAGTCTGAACTCCAGATAAACTTTTCATTCTTCTTGGTCAAGGAAGTCAAGGGTATTGCAATAGAGGAAAAACCCTTGATGAACTTCCTATAATACCTTGCCAAACCTAAGAAACTGCGAATCTCTGAAGCATTCTTCGGAATACCCCAATTCTGCACTGCCTCAACCTTATACTGATCAACTGCAATCCCATCTCTCGAAATAATGTGGCCAAGAAATGCCACCTGCTCAAGCCAAAACTCGCACTTGCTGAACTTGGCATACAAACGATGCTCCCTCAAAGTCTGCAACGCTGTCTGAAGATGCTGTCTATGCTCCTAGAATAGATCAAGATATCATCAATAAAGACTATGATGAACTGATCTAAATACGGCTGAAAGACTCGGTTCATGAGATCCATGAAAACCGCTGGAGCATTGGTCATCCCAAATGGTATCACTAGGAACTCGTAATGCCCATACCGTGTCCGGAAAGCAGTCTTGGACACATCTGCCTCTCTAACTCGTAGCTGATGATAACCAGATCGCAGATCGATCTTGGAGAACACTGAAGCTCCCTGCAACTGGTCAAATAAATCCTCTATCCTCGGCAGTGGATACTTATTCTTCACTGTGACCCTGTTGAGCTCTCGGTAATCGATGCACAGTCTCATACTGCCATCCTTCTTCTTCACAAACAACACCGGAGCTCCCCACGGAGAAAAGCTAGGACGAACAAAGCCTTTCTCTAACAACTCTTGAATCTGCTCCTTCAACTCTTTCATCTCGGTAGGAGCAAGTCTGTACGGTGCCTTAGAGATAGGCACGGTGTCTGGCACTAAGTCAATGCTGAACTCCACATCTCTCACTGGTGGAATTCCTGCAACATCCTCCGGAAAGACATCCAAAAAATCACGAACCACCTCTATCTCTGATAATGATCTGCTGGATGGCTCTGAAGTCATGACGATGCTCGCTAGAAACCCCTGGCAACCCCGTCTCAACAACTTCCTTGCCTGAATATGAGATATCACCTGAGGAATATCACTGCTCTGAGATGCATGAAAAGTGAACGGGTTGCCTACTGTAGGTCTCACTGACACTGACCTCCGACTAAAATCAATCTAAGCTCCATTGACTGTCAACCAGTCCATACCCAAAATCAAATCGAATCCACTCAATGGCAAAACCACCACATCTGCTCGAATGGAGTGTCCCTGCAGCTCCAACTCCAGTCCTCGAATAACCTTCGAGGTAGAAATAATCTGCCCTGACGGCATAGTAACATCATACCCACTGTCAATACTCTCAGGTGTGATGCCTATCCGCCTGATAAACTCCAGGGAGATAAACGAATGCGTAGCCCCTGAATACGCACCTGAATCTAGCAACGCAAACGTGGAGTTACCTCCAACTAGAATTCTCCCTGCACGCAGAAAATTCCCAACAATTTCATACCACTACTAAACTTTTCCCCAACGAGTCACTAATAACCCTTAATTCTAATCACAGGTAGAAACATGCTTTTTATTCTAACATGCAGTTAAATAACCCAAATAACAACAATTCCAAAATAAAGACGAAATTTTAACCAAAGGAAAATTATTAAAATGCTAGGGGTAAGATATACCGGTGATCAGGGAGGTGTCTGGATCTACCTCCTCAGCCTGCATGACAAACACTCTACCAGCAGTGTTCTTCTTCCTTGGGCAGTTAGCTATCTGATGCCCTGGCTCCCTACAGTGATAGCAAACTCCTGCTCCCAATAGACAAGGTCCCGAATGCATCTTCTGACACTTCGGGCAAGTAGGATAACCTATGGCATTAGGGGCCCCGCCCCTCTGCTGCTGCGGCCTCTGCTGCTGTGGCCTCTGCTATGGATTCGGGCCCTTAGCCAGCCCTGTAAACTGCTTCTTCGCAGGAGGCTGCGAAGATGGTCGCTGATACCCAGCCTGAAACTGCCTCTTCCCCTGCTGCTCCCTCTGGATCTCTCTCCGACCCTCCTCGGAACGCAAGGCTCTACTGACTGCAGACTCATAAGTAAGGACGTCTGCCATGCGAACATCATGCTTGATATCCGCCCTCAAACCCTCCACAAACTGCCTCAAATTCTCTGGTGGACTATCTGAAATCAGAGGCACAAAGCGACAGCCCCTCTCAAACTGACTCACGTACTCGACCACTGTCTTGTCCCCCTGACGGAGACTCATAAACTCCCGGATCATGCGACTGCGCACATCCTCTGTGAAGTACTTGGCGTAGAAGATACGCCTAAACTCTGTCCATGTCAGTGTAGGAAGGTGAACTCCCCTGGCAGCACCCTCCCACCAAAGCGCTGCGTCACCCCTCAGCATGTACGTCGCACAGTTCACCCTGTCGGTGTCTGTGATCCCCATATAAGCAAAGATGGACTCCAGAGAGCGAATCCATCCCTCAGCCACCAAAGGATCGGTGGTACCAACAAACTCCTTGGGTCCCTTCTTCTGGAACCTCTCAGCAACGTCCTCCTCATGGGACAACCTAGGGCGAGTAGCCTGCTGCTCTAACAGAGCAGTAATCCCTGCCATCATATTCGCATTGGCCTGCTCCAATGCTGCTAGAGGGTTCTGCGGAGGTGGAGGTGGAGGTGGAGGTGTAGGTGGAGATCCCCCACGTCTGTTCATCAGTCTGGGAGGCATTCTGCACCACCACATATTTCTTTACGTAAATCGCCATGCATAACTAAGTTGTTTAAAATTAATGCTAACTTAAATTCTAAAAATTAAATCATGCTATAAACACTTAAAACTTACAGACCGGTAGCGTGGATTTCTGAGCTCGCATAGCAGTAATGACCCCTCCAAGGACCGTGCTCTGATACCAACTGAAACAACCCTAACTCTCTAATTATTAAATAAATAAATATGCGGAAATTTTTTTTTTCTTACTAAATACCTACTAAATAAAATATGCACATATATGCCCATACATACATGCACCGAATAAAAAGATTTAAAATAAATAAATGAATAACTTAAATAAAAATTGCATTCTTTAAATAAAATAAATATTTGAGTCAAACATTTAATTAAAAATACTGCATAAGAAAAATGATGTAAAATTTGCATGCCCTGAAAATATTCAAAACCACAACCACTGAAAAATAGTTAAAAAGTGTAACATGCTGACGTAATTAAAACATGCAATGTGACTCAGATATCTATCACGGTCACGGGGTCACTGCATATCCGCTCATATGTCCTCGCCGCCGGTGG
This sequence comes from Henckelia pumila, assembly GCF_033568475.1. Classification (NCBI taxonomy): domain Eukaryota; kingdom Viridiplantae; phylum Streptophyta; class Magnoliopsida; order Lamiales; family Gesneriaceae; genus Henckelia; species Henckelia pumila. The sequence continues at coordinate 95,740,376 of NC_133123.1, read as the reverse complement.
GAGCTACATCCTCCTCTACGAACTCACCTGCACCATATAAGTGTAGTGAGCCTAGAGGCCCAACATGCTAACATAACAAGGGTTTAAAATAATTTAAATCACTTGGATACTAATACATAACATATACATGAATGAGCATGCTTAAAAATATCATGACATAAACATAACTTAAATTAACTTAAATAACATAATACATAAACATTGTTGAGCAGTTAAATTTCTAACATCGCATGGTAGTATCCATAGTGTAACCTTAAATCATACATTAAATACTGATCAGCGTGGAAACCAACGTACGTGGCGGTGACGAATCACCTCTTAAATTGGCAGTAAACTGCCCTTCAATAGTTCACATATGGGGACGAATCCCCCTTAAATTGTCACACTACTTCAACTTCCAACATAAAATATTTTATTATGGCTCAACCTTAAACATTTAATTATGCATAAAATTATTTCATGAATGCATGTACTTAAATAAAATGTGTGTCCTTCATATATATTTAATTTAATTTATTACTAACATATAAATATTAAAATAACTTCAATGCATAAAAATAAATAAATATATAATCAGGACACATGCAAATTTCTCATGGATTGTACTGGACTGCTGGCCCTAACACTCAAGCCCAATTACTTAAATCTGGCCCAATAACATACTTAAACCCAATAAAATTATTCTAAGCCCAATTAAAATAATTTAAAGCCCAAAAAACATTCTAGGCCCAATAACAACTTAAACTGGCCCAATGGGCCCCAAAGCCCAAAGACTGGCCCAATAACTTTTATGGGCTCAAAAGCCCATAAATTAATGGACTAAATTAATTAAAATTTTAAAAGCCCAAATAAAATTATTTGGGAGTCCAAATAATTTTATTTCTAATTAATTGGCCCAAAAACCAATTAATTAATTTAAACCCGAACCAACTTAACCCGACCCACTACCCCACAGACCCGACCCGGAACCAAACCCTAACCCTAAACCCGACACCCCCTTCCCTTCTCGGCTGCGGCCGTGAGCAGCAGCCACTCCTTGGCTGCTGCCGGCCTGGTCCGGCCGCCCCTGGCCAGAGCGCCACCGCCCAGACGTAGCCCACATCTGGGCGGTCCGAACCTGACCCTAGCCCTGGCCCCATGCAGCCCCATGCGCCGAACCCGAAGCCCCTTCCACAGAACCCTAACCTGCGACTCCCCTCGGCCGATCTGCAGCAGTAGCTTCCCTGGGCTCGTTTGGCTCGAGCCATTCGAGCCATTCGAGTCCGCATATAACATACTCTTGTCATGAGGTAACAAACTATAGTAGCACGGTTCTATTTTACAAGATTAAGTGATTTTAAACATGTTAGAAAATTACATATAATTTTAAAAGTGTCAAAACATGTTCAAGGAGTCCTTATTTGCTAAAAATAAGTGGAAAATCAGATCCGGAACGTCCAAAAATTGTAGGGAAAGGTCTTGGGGGTCCAAAAACAGTAAATAAAAGGGTGTTCACTTCAAAGCCACCGTTGTGCAGATTGGAGGTGCCGGTACAAACGGAAGTTCCGATGCAGCAACGGAGCTTCCGATGTACTGTCTGAAGACGTGGCGATTAGAATTGTACATGTAGTTGCATGCAACACATCGGAGCTTCCGATCTCAACCAGTTGCATCGTGGATTCCATGCACAAATCGGAGCTTCCGATGGCACTATCGAAGCTTCCGATTGTGCTCTATAAATAGTGGCGGAAAGGGCTCATTTTGAATGTCCGAATTCCTCTCCTTGGCCCATGTTAGTTTGTTTTACGAGCTTTTGGGTACTCTTATTTTAAGAGTTGGAGTAGGTAGTAGTTTTTATTTAGCGGACATTGTCCGCAGTAGCAGCCAGGTGGCGAAGCTTTGGCGAGGCATCCAGGGGTCGTAGCTAGGCTATGCCCAGGCTCTGGGGCATGCGTCATTAGCGGGCTGACAACGAACAAAGGTATGGCTTTGGTTCCCTATAGAAAATAGGGAGTATGCTATAGTTTAATTAAAACTTTTAGAGTCTAGTAGGTGATGTTTGGCATGCTAGGTAATGCATGGGTTATTTATGTTGTAGTGATGCATGGTAGTCTTGGACCTAGAGGGGAAGCTTCTAGGATCTGCCTTAGTAAGGTACGGAAGTATTATTCGAGATATCTAGATTGAGTATGCATGTATTATGTGTTTTCATGGATTATGTGATTGCATATTTTATATGCGTTTATATACAACATGTCATGACTGTATTTTGCATACATGAACATATTGAGCCTTTACCTTAGATGTATCCTATAGTAGGGCGCTCACCCTATGAGTTTGTGGATGGTTGGATACATAAGTTTTGTGTTAGGTCACCGTGATGGTTGGACAGTTGTACTAGTATCAGGTCACCATTATCCACTGGGTATATGAGTCACCTCTTGAGGCGACGGCGCAGCGTGCTATATACCCTGGTCCCGGTCTATGAGCTAGTTTCTTGACCTGAGTGTCTTGGTACCCAGTTCATTTACATTCATGCACATATAATAGTGTATACTCATACTATCGTACCGAGCATGTTAGGCTCACTTTCGGTTATTTTCTGTTGGTTGGATGCCCTATTCCATGGGGCAGTTGCAGGTAGTTCTCCCGGAGACAGGGAGGTTAGGTGGTGACCAAGGCTGGATAGCTGGGTTGACCACTAGGTTTTGCTTACCTCGTATTTGACTTACTTTAATTCCGCAGTTACTCTGATTAAGATTATTTTATTTATTAATTGAATGCTTATGTTCTGATTAGTAGGTGATCACGGCGCGGGTCACTACATTTAGGGTATCAGAGCATGCAATAAGATTCTTTGGGACATAGTATTGATTTTGGGTTATCCTTTGTAGGATTACAAGTTGGAATAGATGACGATATCAGTATCAGGAATTGGAATAGCACGATGTCTAGGCTTTTCCAAGATCGTCATTGCCAAGGTTGGCATCAGAAGTTCGTATTATGTGGATCTCAGTAGGATGGAGCTGGAAGAGAAGATCCAGTTTTCAACGTCAGGTGCTTCTCCAGGTTGAAAAGAATGTGTGACATGTAGTCATCCATTCTGTGTCGACCAAGGAAGCCACCCCGGAAGACTCTTCACTTGTAGTTGGAGAGATTGTCAGGGAAATTTTGTCTCATCTACCAGATTAGGAACCCAAAAATATTGGAAGGATCCTGTAGATTAACAAGATTTTATTCTTTTAGATCTTGCGAGGTGGAAGTTCTGCTGACATGAGTGGCAGACAGGAAACTTCATGTTCAAGATCAGTAGACAGAATGAAAGACTTCTGCAGGTATTTAAATATTGTATTTCAGTTGTAATCAGATGTATTAAAGATTTCAGTATTTGATGTACTCAGTTATTGTTGTATTGTACATCTTTCAGTGTACTCCTTTGATTAAGTTACGTATTACATGGGATTGTAATAAAGATTGTATTAGAACCTGGATTTGTGGTTCAAGTATTGTAATCATTGAAGATTAACTTGGTTATTTTGAATAAAATATTGGTCATTGTTTAAATGAATACTTGGGATTTTGCATGTTTTCAATGAATAGTTCTAGATGTTTTACCTAGAATATTCTAGTAAACCAAGTGTTTGTCAGAGATGGTGTGAATCATCAGGATGCATGAATGTTTGTTCTAGACGGATTTCCTTAGAATAGTTGGTTGTTTTGATCTTTTTAGGATGTTACCTAGTGATGATGGATTTTCATCAGGATGACAGACTAAGTAATACCAAGAGTTGTGGATTGTGACCGGGACTATATGTGAGGAGGCGCGACCCTTAGTCAGAATTTCTCTGGAAATACTTCAGAGATTGTTTGGAGGCCTTGGTGCTCCAGGGACTATATAGGGAAGGCTACTCAGTCTGGAAATTTGGCAACAGTCACAGCAGGGTATGAATTTGATAGGATAGATACCAAGTGTGGTATCAAGGTTTAGTTATCGTTTGTTTGAGATACAGATGTTCCGTTGTCAGGACAGTCTTGGAATGGATTTTTCCTTGACAAGCAATTGTTCTGAGTAGATAAGTTTTGATCTTGATTTGTGATTTCGGGATTTAATTCGAGAGTTTTGTTGAATTGATATTCAACAAGATTTAACTTTCAGGAGTTTGCAGACTCGGGATTTGAGTTGTGCCTGTGAAGATAATTTTCCTTGACTAGTGATGTTGGTCCAGATAGGGATGTTGCATAATATCACAGACTCAAGAATGAGTTATGCCAAGATGCTCTTGAATGTCGGGTTCCGAGATGGTATAGTAAGTGCGACCTTATGCCGGTGTACTCTGGAAGGATTTTTTTGTTCCAGTTTGGCATTATAGGAATACTTACCTCAGTCTCGTTGTATTTACAGTCATAGCAATGGGTATAACTATCAGAAAAGTATTCACGATTTATTTGAGTCTTCTGGAATTATACTTGGTGCTGGATTAGTGCCAAGGGAATGTGGTGAATTATCGTCTAACTTCATCAGAGATACAAATTTTAGTTCCCGTGAATAGAATAGTCTTGGAAAGGATTCCTTGACAAGTGTTTATTTTGGACAGATAGTTCCCGCACGTGATACTGGGTGTAGTAGCCCATAACCAAATAAGGTAATTAAAGGAAATAATCGCAATTAGGAACCTTGAATTCGGACGCTCCGAAAGAAAGATCGGAGGCTCCGAACGTGATCGGACAATCCTAAGCCAGGATCGGAGGCTCCGAACATGTTCGGACGGCCCGATCGGAGTCCAATATTACGTCATTGCTTACATCAGCAAGATGACATCATTGCTGACGCATTGATGGGGCTTCGGACTTCCCGAAGTTGAGTTCGGATGGCCCAAACGTGTTCGGAGGCTCCGAAGCCGGTTCGGACGGCCCGAACTCCGTCTATAAATAGAGGTGCCAAGATTCATTTTCAGATGCACCAATCATCTCTCTTCTCTCAATTCCTTAGTCTTATAGCTTATATCTAGGGAATTCTAGGCGTCCCATTGGGAATCCGGAAGTGGCGTAGTGATCCAGGCGTCGTAGTGGAGCTGTGGCCTAGTTTTGAGGCAAGCGACAACAACGGGCTGACGACGGACGCAGATATAGCTTTTGCTTCCTAAAAATTTTTAGGAGTATGCAATAGCTTAGTTAAGGCTTTTAGAGCACTATAATGACATTAGTATCATTTGGCAGTGTAGTGTGGATTATAGGCGTGAACCTAGAGCTGGTAGAGCTTGCCTAGTATTTGAGGTACGAATGTATTGTTCGAGATATCCTGACTGAGTATTCATGTATTATGTGAATGCATGACATGATTATATGATGCATACATTTGCATCTTGAGCTATCTCTTTTAAGATGTCTGTTAGTAGGGTTTTACCCTATCCTGTTAGTGGATGGAATTCAATCGATTTGGGTCCGGAGTATCCACTGGTTTTTGGTATGTGAGCCACCTCCTGAAGCGACAGCACAACGTGCTACATACCAGGTCCCGGTCTGTCTTTGTTATTTGATTCTTGGCCTCTAGTCAGTAGGAGGTACACTTGCATGCATGTATACTCATACTCTCGTGCTGAGCATTTTATGCTCACGTCTCGTACTTTGTGTATCTGGACACCCTATTTCATGGGGCAGGTTTGCAATTGGATGAGGCGGGTGGATCCAAGAGAGGCTAGGCAGTGGATGGACAGCAGGATCTTTGCCTAGGGTTTTATTTTATTGTATTGGTTGATACATTATTCGATTTGGTTGTATAGCTATTTGGGTATTTGCAGATTCCTTTCCTTGGGATTGTATAATATTTATGGCTTCCGCAGTTTAATTCTGGATTACTGTTTAATTAAGTTAATTGCATGCCTAAGTTTTTTATTAGTAGGTGATCTCGGTAAGGGTCAATACATTTATGGTATCAGAGCATGCATAGTATTCTTGGGATTTAGATTCTGCATAAGGTAACCGTGAGGAAATTTTTTAGATGGCGGATCGCGATGATCAGAGTAGCCATGGTAGTGGAGGTGGACGTTGGGGCGATGGTGATCGGGAGCGTCGTCGGGAACGCCATCATCGTCGTCATGATGAGAACCGTTTCATTGTGCACCAATTCTTACATATGGGTTCTAATCCCTTGGTCGGAGGCGAGACTCCGGAGGATGCGGAGAACTGGCTAGATCGCATGGAGACTTGTTTTCAGACATTTCATTGTACTGAGGAGCAGAAGATGGAGAATCTTGGTTATCTTTTGGATGGGCGAGCCCGTAAGTGGTGGAGGTTCACTTCTGCACCGTTCATTGCGGCGAGAGGAGTTGCTACTTTGGCCGAGTTCCGCACAGCTTTTTAGAAGCTATACTTTCCTCCTGCACTCCGTTAGGCGAAGGCGGGTGAGTTACTGAGTTTACGTCAGGGATCTATGACGATTGACGAGTATCAGCAGAAGTTCTTCGATCTGTTATCCTATTGCCCCGAGATTGCTGACAGCTCTGAGATGAAGTACAATATGTTCCTTCAGGGTCTTAACCCGGAGATTCATGACCGTGTGGCGGTCGATGATGATATGACCTACGAGGGTTTGGTGAGCTGTTGTCACCATGCCGAGGATAGCATTGGGTGTAATAGGTCTTTCTCTCAGTTGAGGGCTGCGAGTTCATTGGGTCCCCGTGATCAGTCTTTCAAGAAGTCTTGATCTACTTCTTCTTCCTCTAGTTTCGGCGGTGTTGTTCGTTTTGGGAAGAAGTGTTGGAGAACGGCGATCAGATCAATCAGAATTGATACCCAGTGCAGCGAAAGTTTAAAAATTTTATATGGAACGATTCCATAATGGGTATCAAAACTTTACGATTAAATTGTGTGTGTAAAAATTAAATAACAATTATAAATTTTTACCTCCAATCTCGAATCGAGATTATGGACACCAACAGATTACTCTGCTCTTGTTGTATGTCCCTGGAACTGATGGACGAACTGTTCTTCAATCAGGTCCATGAACAGAGATTTAATCCCTCTGATAGATTGCACTAGAAAATCTATCAGAAGTTTCTACAAAGAGAATTAACGAATTTGATCCGTTAAACCAGACTGTAATTCAAAATTCACAGGCTGGATTTTTCCCGAGTAGAGAGGGAAGGGGGGGCGGCCACTTTGAGAGAAAATCAGCTAGGTTTTCGAAAATTGTGACCCTGTTGTGTAATTTCTGTACTGCAATAACTTATTTATAATGTGGGCTGCTAACAGCTTAGGGCCCATTAGTCATAAGTTCAAGCCTGACATGCAAAGCCCGCATGTTCAGAAATTAATATAAAATTCATCATGACTCCGATTGATAAACCGATTTCACCAATGTGCACAGAAACCATTTCTGCACCTTTTAAAGTCAAGATAAATTTTTCTGAATCCGAATTCAGTGATTTCCAAAAATGTCCATCCCTATGTCATTTTAGGAAATCTTACTCCTTTACTCTTAAATAAGAAGTCCAACTTCTTTGTTCATTAAATTTAACTCTTTAAATTTAACTATCTCAACGGGGATTAAAAATCCATTACTCTGTGTGACCCTCAATGGTTCAGGGATACAGCTAGCCGTGGGCTCACAACTCCTTGTGACTCGGAACAACAATTTCCGACTTGCCCATCGAATCATGGTAAGAGCGCCTAGCAACATCGCCCCATGATTCCCTAGGTATCACTGATAGTGCCTACAAGAACCAATAGATTTTGGTTAGCGTACAGTACGGTCCCTTCATCCATATATCCCGATCGAATCAACAACCATTGGTAAATCGAGAGTCGTTCAAGATTCGATAACTATGCAATACATCTTGAAGATCAAATAGTGACATCGCATGTGCTACTAAGAAACCATTTCTTAAAACACATCATGTACTCTGGCCAGAGATTCGTCACACTAATATCTCCTCAGATCGCATAGGATATCCACACTCGCAAGTATGTGGTGAATCCTTGACAACAAAGCATCGACTCCTATATGTGTCATAACTGTACCCAATCCAGATATCTGATGACCCCAATAGAGTCGGTAAACGAGTCAAAGCACAGTACTAGCACATAGAGTCTCAATGATGTTTCAAGTAGTAAGGACTAATGGTGTACAACCAAAACCGCGGACTTTATCCACTCGATAAGTGATAACCACTTGGAATGTCCGGATAGGGTAGTTCGATCATTCATCGTATGAATATCCATTTGCATGCTTCGAACATCTCTATGTTCCTTACCAATGAAACGTGGTACTCTGCATCGCAAATGCTAGTCTCAAACTCGAGCGATCCTTATCCTTATTAACGGATGGCTCAATCGACTAGGAACAGTTTAGAATATATAGTGACTATAAGATGTGTTTCATGATAGACATCCCCATGTACTACCACATCTTACATACACTATAGTATATTCAAGGTCTTTATCAAAACAACAATAGTATATCACAATATAACAATATGAAGAAAGATAAAGTCATTGCCATTAATAAAAGTGTAAATTATATTAAACAAAAGATTGTTTATACAAAGAGTCATCAAAGCCCTTAGCCACAAGTAGGCTCACCGGGCACCCACTCTTTCAATCTCCCACTTGCCCTAAAGCCAACTAGTCATACTACGTAGACCCATTGCTTCGCGATGTTTGTCAAATAATGGTCCTGGCAAGGGCTTAGTAAGTGGATCAGCGATATTGTCTGTAGAGGCCATTCTTTCGACAGTGATGTCTCCTCTTTCCACAATCTCCCGGATGATGTGGTATTTCCTAAGTACGTGTTTGGATCTTTGATGAGACCTTGGTTCCTTTGCCTGAGCAACGGCACCCGTGTTGTCACAGTTAACCGGTACTGGACCAACAACTTCAGGAATAACGCCCAACTCTTGGACGAAATTCCTCATCCAAACGGACTCTTTAGCAGCAGCTGATGCTGCAATGTATTCTGCCTCAGTGGTGGAATCCGCTGTGGTGTTCTGCTTGGAACTCTTCCAAGAGACAGCACCGCCATTGAGCATGAACACAAATCCAGAGGTTGACTTCGAGTCATCCACGTCACTTTGGAAGCTAGAGTCGGTATAGCCTTCCAATTTTAGTTCTCTTCCTCCATATACCATGAACATATTCTTAGTCCTTCGTAAGTACTTAAGAATGTCCTTCACGGCTTTCCAATGCATTTGACCGGGATTAGCTTGATATCTGCTCGTGACACTCAGAGCAAATGCTACATCCGGTCTGGTAGATATCATCCCATACATGATGCTACCAATGGCTGACGCATATGGTACATGTGTCATTTTCTCTATCTCTTCATCAGTCTTGGGACACATAGACTTGGATAGAGAAACTCCATGACACATAGGTAGATGTCCTCTCTTGGACCCATCCATTGAAAACCATTTCAATATGGTGTCGATGTAGGTTGCTTGAGTGAGTCCTATCATTCTCTTAGATCTATCTCTATAGATCTGTATCCCTAGAATATAGGATGCCTCACCCAAATCCTTCATCGAGAATCTACCTGATAACCATATCTTTGTTGACTGCAACATCCCTACATCATTCCCAATGAGTAGGATGTCATCAACATAAAGTACTAAGAATGTCACAGCATCCTTAACTACTTTCTTGTACACGCATGGTGTTGGAAAAACTGGCGGTCAGATCAATCACGATTGATACCCGGTGCAGCGGAAGTTTAAAATTTTGTTATGGAACAATTCCATAGTGTGGGTATCAACCGTTCAACGATTAAATTATTGTGTGTGTAAAATTTAAATAACAATTATTAAATTTTACCTTCAATCTCGCAACGAGATTACTGGACACCAACAGATTTTATCTGCTCTTGTTGTCTCTCCCTGGAACCGATGAACTCCTTCAATCAGGTCCACGAACAGAGGTTTAATCCCTCTGATAGATTGCACTAGAAAATCTATCAGAAGTTTTCTGCGAAGAGATTAAACGAATCTGATTCGTTATTCCTGACTGCGATTCAAAATCACAGACCGAAATTTCTTGTGCAGAGCAAGGCAGGGGTTCGGCCGATTATTCTAGAGGAGAGGCTAGGGTTTCGATTTTTCTCTCTCAAAAATAATGAGCTATTGTATGTAATTTCTGTACTGCAATAACTTATTTATAATGCAGGCCACTAACACCTTAGGGCCCATTAGTCATAAGTTGAGGCCCGACAAGCAAAGCCCGCATGTTCAGAAATTAATATAAAATTCATCGTGACTCCGATTGATAAACCGATTTTACCAATGTGCACAGAAACCATTTCTGCACATTTTAAAGTCAAGATAAATTTTCCTGAATCCGAATTCAGTGGTTTCCAAAAATGCCCATCCCTATGTCATTTTAGGAAATCCTACTCCCTTACTCTTAATTAAGAAGTCCAACTTCTTTATTCATTAAATTTAACTCTTTAAATTTAACTATCTCAACGGGGATTAAGACTCCATTACACTGTGTGACCCTCAATGGTTCAGGGATACAGCTAGCCGTGGGCTCACAACTCCTTGTGACTCGGAACAACACTTTCCGACTTGCCCAACGAATCATGGTAAAGCGCCTAGCAACATCGCCCCATGATTCCCTAGGTATCACTGATAGTGCCTACAAGAACCAGTAGATTTTGGTTAGCGTACAGTACGGTCCCTTCATCCATATATCCCGATCGAATCAACAACCATTGGTATATCGAGAGTCGCTCAAGATTCGATAACTATGCAATACATCTTGAAGATCAAATTAGTGACATCGCATGTGCTACTAAGAAACCATTTCTTAAATCACATCAAGTACTCTGGCCAGAGATTTGTCACACTAATATCTCCTCAGATCGCATAGGATATCCACACTCGCAAGTATGTGGTGAATCCTTGACAACAATGCATCGACTCCTATATGTGTCGTAACTGTACCCAATCTCGACACCTGATGACCCCCATAGAGTCGGTAAACGAGTCAAAGCACAGCACTAGCATATAGAGTCTCCATGATGTTTCAAGTCGTAAGGACTAATGGTGTACAACCAAAACCGCGGACTTTATCCACTCGATAAGTGATAACCACTTGGAAAGTCCGGATAGGGTAGTTCGACTATTCATCCTATGAATATCCATTTGCATGCTTCGAACATCTCCATGTTCCCTACCAATGAAACGTGGTACTCCGCATCGCAAATGCTAGTCTCAAACTCGAGCGATCCTTATCCTTATTATCGGACGGCTCAATCGACTAGGAACAGTTTAGAATATACAGTGACTATAAGATGTATTTCATGATAGACATCTCCATGTTCTACCACATCTTACATACACTATAGTATATTCAAGGTCTTTATCAAAACAACAATAGTATATCACAATATAACAATATGAAGTAATATAAAGTCATTGCCATTAAAAAGTGTAAATAATATTAAACAAAAGATTGTTTATACAAAGAGTCATCAAAGCCCATAGCCACACAGTTGGCTCACTGGGCACCCACTCTTACAATCTCCCACTTGCCCTATAGCCAACTAGTCATACTACGTAGACCCATTGCTTCGCGATGTTTGTCAAACAATGGTCCTGGCAAGGGCTTAGTAAGCGGATCAGCGATATTGTCTGCAGAGGCCACTCGTTCGACAGTGATGTCTCCTCTTTCCACAATCTCCCGGATGATGTGGTATTTCCTCAGTACGTGTTTGGATCTTTGATGAGACCTTGGTTCCTTTGCTTGAGCAACGGCACCCGTGTTGTCGCAGTACACCGGGACTGGACCAACAAATTTAGGAATGACGCCCAACTCTTGGACGAAATTCCTCATCCAAACGGCCTCTTTAGCAGCAGCTGATGCTGCAATGTATTCAGCCTCAGTGGTGGAATCCGCTGTGGTGTCCTGCTTGGAACTCTTCCAAGAGACAGCACCGCCATTGAGCATGAACACAAATCCAGAGGTAGACTTCGAGTCATCCACATCACTTTGGAAGCTAGAGTCGGTATAGCCTTCCAGTTTGAGTTCTCGTCCTCCATAAACCATGAACATATTCTTAGTCCTTCGCAAGTACTTAAGAATGTCCTTCACGGCTTTCCAATGCATTTGACCAGGATTAGACTGATATCTGCTCGTGACACTCAGAGCAAATGCTACATCCGGTCTGGTAGATATCATCCCATACATGATACTACCTATAGCTGACGCATATGGTACATGTGTCATATTCTCTATCTCTTCATCAGTCTTGGGACACATAGACTTGGATAGAGAAACTCCATGACACATGGGTAGATGTCCTCTTTTGGACCCATCCATTGAAAACCGTTTCAATATGGTATCGATGTAGGTTGATTGAGTGAGTCCTATCATTCTCTTAGATCTATCTCTATAGATCTGAATCCCTAGAATGTAGGATGCCTCACCCAAATCCTTCATCGAAAATCTACCTGATAACCATATCTTCGTTGACTGCAACATCCCTACATCATTCCCAATGAGTAGGATGTCATCAACATAAAGTACTAAGAATGTCACCGCATCCTTAACTACTTTCTTGTACACGCAAGGTTCCTCCGGGTTCTTGATGAAACCAAAATCTTTAATTGTTTCATCAAATTTCTGGTTCCAACTTCTTGATGCTTGTTTTAGACCATAAATTGATCTCTGAAGCTTGCATACCTTATGCTCGCTTCCCATGGATGTGAACCCCTCAGGCTGCTTCATATAGATTTCTTCCTTAATGTCTCCATTAAGAAAAGCAGTCTTCACATCCATTTGCCATATCTCATAGTCATACCATGCAGCTATGGCAATAAGGATTCTTATGGACTTGAACATAGCAACTGGTGAAAAGGTTTCATCATAGTCAACTCCTTGCCTTTGAGTATAACCTTTCGCCACCAATCGCGCCTTGTAGGTCAATACCTTACCATCAGGCCCAAGCTTTCTTTTGTAGATCCATTTACACCCTATTGGAACAATTCCATCGGGAGGATCTACCAAAGACCAAACTTGGTTTGTATGCATCGAATCCAATTCTGACTGCATAGCTTCAAGCCATAAATTCGAATCCGCATCAGAAATTGTTTCCTTGAAGTTTCTTGGATCACATCCAATGTCGGGTTCATCTTGATCCCCTTCAAGAAGAAGACCATATCGAATAGGAGGTCTAGAAGTCCTCTCGGATCTTCTAGGTTCAGGCGTGTCCAGCAATGGTTCCTGAGGTGTAGGATCGTTATTTTGTATTTCGGGTTCTTCTCGAACTTCTTCGAGTTCCATCATCTCGCCTTTCTTATCCAATAAGAACTCCTTCTCCAAGAAGGTGGCATTCCTAGAAACAAACACCTTTGTTTCAGCAGGATAATAGAAATAATATCCGATTGAATTCTTCGGATACCCTACAAAATAACATAAGCTGGATCGACTATCCAACTTATCTCCCACTGTCCGCTTCACGTAAGCAGGACATCCCCAAATCCTCAAGTACGAATACTTAGGAGCTTTGCCATTCCATAACTCGTATGGTGTTTTGTCCACTGCTTTAGTGTGGACGTTGTTCAACAACAATACCGCCGTTTCAAGCGCATAGCCCCAAAACGAAGGTGGAAGCTCAGTGAAGCTCATCATAGATCGAACCATGTCCAACAAAGTTCGATTACGACGCTCCGATACACCATTAAGCTGTGGTGTCATAGTAGGAGTCCACTGAGAGAGAATCCCATTCTCTTTCAGATAGTCCAAAAACTCGGTACTCAAGTATTCTCCACCTCGATCCGATCGAAGTGCCTTAATACTTTTACCTAGCTTGTTTTCTACTTCAGCCTTGAATTCTTTGAACTTTTCAAATGCTTCAGACTTATATTTCATTAAATATAAATACCCATACCTTGAATAATCATCAGTAAAGGTAATGAAGTAGGTGTGGCCATGTTGAGTCCCTACTCTAAATGGACCACAAACATCTGTATGGATCAAATCCAACAGATTCTGACTACGCTCAGGTTTCCCCTTACAAGGAGATTTAGTCATTTTTCCTTTTAGGCAGGATTCACAAGTAGGTAGAGAGTTAATATCAGACATATCAAACATGCCCTCTCCCACTAGCTTGTTCATCCTCTTTGAGGAAATATGACCTAGCCTAGCGTGCCAAAGGTTTGCCGGGTTTTGACTATCGATTTTCCTTTTGTTTGTTGTAGCCGGTTTATCAAAATAATTAATTGGAACGTCTTTTAGTTTTAAATTGTATAGATCGTTTTCAAGTTGTCCATTTCCAATTAAACATTCATTCTTGTAAATATTGCAAATCCCATTCACAAAATTACAAGAATAACCATCTCTATCAAGCATAGAAATAGAAATAATGTTTTTAATTAAATCTGGCACAAATAAAACATCTCTCAACAATAATTTAAAACCATTCTGCAAAATCAAACAAACATCTCCAATGGCCGTAGCTTCAACTCTGGAACCATTCCCAAGCCTCAGCTGGGTCTCACCCATTCTAAGCCTGCGACTTCTTGTCATCACCTGCAAATCATTGCAAATGTGAGATCCACATCCGGTATCCAATACCCAAGAAGTTGTATTAAGTGACATGTTTATTTCGTTATAGAACATACCCTTTGCAGTTCCCAACTGCTCAAGATACTCCTTGCAGTTGCGCTTCCAATGACCCGGCTTCTTGCAGTAATGGCAAACATCCTTGGATTTTCCATTGTTTGAAGCCTTTGTCTTTTGCTTCTTCTCGGGTTCCACTTTCTTGGGTGGGGCAGAACGTTTCTTGCCCTTCATACTTGGCCCCTTCTTAGCAGAAGATGAGGAGCCCACCAAGAAAGCTGGCTTATCCTTCTTAAGTGTGGATTCATATGTAACGAGCATATTGACCATCTCTTCAAGGGTGGCCTCTATCTTGTTCATATTAAAATTTATCACGAATCCATCAAATGAAGAAGGAAGAGATAGAAGCAGCAAGTCCACATTGAGTTCATGCTCCAACACCAAATCAAGGGTCGCTAACTTCTGTATGAGCCAAATCACTCGTACCCCATGATCACGGACCGAAGTCCCTTCACGCATGCGGCACGTCATCAACTCCTTAACAGTAGAGAACCTTTCAGCCCTCGACTGAGCCCCAAAAAGTTCCTTGAGTTGCGTATGAATGTCAGCAGCATTCACCGTGTCCTCAAATCGCCTCTGGAGTTCATCAGACATCGAGGCTTGCATATAGCATTTGGTCTTGATGTCATGGTCACACCATGCATCAAGTTTGGCCAATTCCTCCGGACTTATGTCAGCTGGTGCTTCCTTCGGAGGTGCTTTCTCTAACACGTAGAGCATTTTCTCCGAAGTTAAGACAATCTTCAACTTCCGGAACCATTCCGTATAGTTGGCGCCAGTCAGCTTGTTTTGTTCGAGGATCGAGAATAAAGGATTTCGCGAATTCATTGTATGAAATACTGAAAAGGAAAACAGACATATATCAATGATTGTTTAACAATTTACTAAGACATAAAATAGGCGAATTTAATTTTATGAATCTCACTCCCACTATTTTAACGATTTCACCACCCTCTAGTGAAAACGGGAAACTTTTTCCTTAGTGAGAACATGGAGTCCAATTGACAAACTTATGGTCCCGAATAATATCAGCCAACCATAATTCTCAAAAGGTAGAGCCCAATTGCTTCCAAAGCAACCCCCATGTATTTACCTCATGTCCAATAAGGGCCCAATAATATGACGCCGTTTAAAGTGACATGTCAAGATGACCCACCAATATTAAGTTGTGATGGACGGTCGCCATGTGGATCCCCCAATAATATGAGCCGATCCCATGGGAGTTCCACCCAACTTACAACATTTGTCAATCCAATGTACAGCTTTCCGACGGACGGGCCCCCCCAATAATATGAACCGGACCGTATCCGCGGGTAGCATCACATACATTGACCGTTGATGGAAGGTAGGAACATTTAAACAATATTTAAATTTCCTTTATTTATCTTGATATAAATTTTAAATCATATTTAAAATGAGGGATTTTATTTATAAAAATATTTGTCTCATCATATTTAATTTATTGCATGCATTGCCGGATTCACGCAATTTATGTCTAAACATGCATACAATCATAATATCACATATTATATAGGATGATCGATTCCATTTCTAATTGACCCGTGGTTGCCAATCACGGGTCTTAGTCCAATCCTAGGTAATATGCAGTATGCAAATGCAATCCTATTACATATGCTTCCAATTTACATTTCTTCAGTCTTCATTGTCTGCTGGGCCCACCATCTTCAAATCTTGATCTCCCACTAAATCTAATGTATTTACAATAAATAACAATGACAAGTAGGGGATACATTTTTAGGGGGTGGGAACGGGCTATAAACCAAGCCCACTTTTATTACATATGACATTCATATCGGGCCATAAACCAGGCCCATTAATAAAACCAACAATAATAAAGACAAAATGTAAATTCCTAACATACACCTACAAAATTGGTCATGGCAATCGATCATCCTTATCCAATAACATTTAATTCAAAATTAATTTATTGGATAACATGCTGTGCCAATTCAAATTTAAACAAGATAAAATCATATTTTATATATAAAATCTCATTTCACATATAAAATCATATTTTATCTCTATATCAAATAAAATCATATTTTATCTATAAAATCCAATTTTACAAATAAAATCATATTTTACTTAATATATCATAAGATCATATCTTATCATCAATTGTACCAAAATAATTGATTTCAAAATTCAATTTACGGATAAAATATTAAAATTTTCCAAAAATTCAAATTTATCCAAAATCAATTTTAAAATTTACGGACTCGAACAATTCGATCCGAAATCTCGTGAACCAATCAAAAACAATTTTTGACCGGACCAAAAATAAAATTTTAAATATTAAAATTAATTTTTAAATAAAAATATAATTTTTTCCCGCGGGCCGCCCGGGACACTCCCGGGCCGGCCCGCACCCGGGGCGCGGGCCGGGGGCAGCCCGGCTGCCCCCTTAGGGCAGCGCCTGGCGCCGCCCCTGGGCGGCGCCGTGCGCTGCCCTGGGCAGCGCCGAGCGCTGCCCTGCGCAGCGCCCAGCGCTGCGCTGGGCAGCGCACAGCGCTGCCCTGTCGCCGCCCAGGGCGGCGCACGTGCGCCCCCTTTGGGCGGCGCACGGGGCAGCAACAATTGCTGCCCCACCGGGCAGCGATCCAATCGCTGCCCGGGTTTTGCCCCGAAATTTTTTTTTTTTTATTTAAAAATATTTATTTTGTTTCAAAAACCGAGACTCAAAAATTTTGTACAATTGATTAATTTAATCGTTTGATCTGAGCAACCTGGCTCTGATACCACTGTTGGAAAAACTGGCGGTCAGATCAATCACGATTGATACCCGGTGCAGCGGAAGTTTAAAATTTTGTTATGGAACAATTCCATAGTGTGGGTATCAACCGTTCAACGATTAAATTATTGTGTGTGTAAAATTTAAATAACAATTATTAAATTTTACCTTCAATCTCGCAACGAGATTACTGGACACCAACAGATTTTATCTGCTCTTGTTGTCTCTCCCTGGAACCGATGAACTCCTTCAATCAGGTCCACGAACAGAGGTTTAATCCCTCTGATAGATTGCACTAGAAAATCTATCAGAAGTTTTCTGCGAAGAGATTAAACGAATCTGATTCGTTATTCCTGACTGCGATTCAAAATCACAGACCGAAATTTCTCGTGTAGAGCAAGGCAGGGGTTCGGCCGATTATTCTAGAGGAGAGGCTAGGGTTTCGATTTTTCTCTCTCAAAAATAATGAGCTATTGTATGTAATTTCTGTACTGCAATAACTTATTTATAATGCAGGCCACTAACACCTTAGGGCCCATTAGTCATAAGTTGAGGCCCGACAAGCAAAGCCCGCATGTTCAGAAATTAATATAAAATTCATCGTGACTCCGATTGATAAACCGATTTTACCAATGTGCACAGAAACCATTTCTGCACATTTTAAAGTCAAGATAAATTTTCCTGAATCCGAATTCAGTGGTTTCCAAAAATGCCCATCCCTATGTCATTTTAGGAAATCCTACTCCCTTACTCTTAATTAAGAAGTCCAACTTCTTTATTCATTAAATTTAACTCTTTAAATTTAACTATCTCAACGGGGATTAAGACTCCATTACACTGTGTGACCCTCAATGGTTCAGGGATACAGCTAGCCGTGGGCTCACAACTCCTTGTGACTCGGAACAACACTTTCCGACTTGCCCAACGAATCATGGTAAAGCGCCTAGCAACATCGCCCCATGATTCCCTAGGTATCACTGATAGTGCCTACAAGAACCAGTAGATTTTGGTTAGCGTACAGTACGGTCCCTTCATCCATATATCCCGATCGAATCAACAACCATTGGTATATCGAGAGTCGCTCAAGATTCGATAACTATGCAATACATCTTGAAGATCAAATTAGTGACATCGCATGTGCTACTAAGAAACCATTTCTTAAATCACATCAAGTACTCTGGCCAGAGATTTGTCACACTAATATCTCCTCAGATCGCATAGGATATCCACACTCGCAAGTATGTGGTGAATCCTTGACAACAATGCATCGACTCCTATATGTGTCGTAACTGTACCCAATCTCGACACCTGATGACCCCCATAGAGTCGGTAAACGAGTCAAAGCACAGCACTAGCATATAGAGTCTCCATGATGTTTCAAGTCGTAAGGACTAATGGTGTACAACCAAAACCGCGGACTTTATCCACTCGATAAGTGATAACCACTTGGAAAGTCCGGATAGGGTAGTTCGACTATTCATCCTATGAATATCCATTTGCATGCTTCGAACATCTCCATGTTCCCTACCAATGAAACGTGGTACTCCGCATCGCAAATGCTAGTCTCAAACTCGAGCGATCCTTATCCTTATTATCGGACGGCTCAATCGACTAGGAACAGTTTAGAATATACAGTGACTATAAGATGTATTTCATGATAGACATCTCCATGTTCTACCACATCTTACATACACTATAGTATATTCAAGGTCTTTATCAAAACAACAATAGTATATCACAATATAACAATATGAAGTAATATAAAGTCATTGCCATTAAAAAGTGTAAATAATATTAAACAAAAGATTGTTTATACAAAGAGTCATCAAAGCCCATAGCCACACAGTTGGCTCACTGGGCACCCACTCTTACACATGGTTCCTCCGGGTTCTTGATGAAACCAAAATCCTTTATTGTTTCATCAAATTTCTGGTTCCAACTTCTTGATGCTTGTTTTAGATTATAGATTGATCTCTGAAGCTTGCATACCTTATGCTCGCTTCCCATGGATGTGTATCCCTCAGGCTGCGTCATATAGATCTCTTCCTTAATGTTTCCATTAAGAAATGCAGTCTTCACATCCATTTGCCATATCTCATAGTCATACCAAGCAGCTATGGCAATAAGGATTTTTATGGACTTGAACATTGCAACTGGTGAAAAGGTTTCATCATAGTCAACTCCTTGTTTTTGAGTATAACCTTTCGCCACCAATCGCGCCTTGTAGGTCAATACCTTACCATCAGGCCCAAGCTTTCTCTTGTAGATCCATTTACACCTTATTGGAACAATTCCATCGGGAGGATCTAATAAAGACCAAACTTGGTTTGTATGCATCGAATCTATTTCCGACTGCATAGCTTCAAGCCATAAATTTGAATCCGCATCAGAAATTGCTTCCTTGAAGTTTCTTGGATCACATCCAACATCGGGTTCATCTTGATCCCCTTCAAGAAGAAGACCATATCGAATAGGAGGTAAGTCCTCTCGGATCTTCTAGTTATAGGCGTGTCTATCAATGGTTCCTGACGTGTAGGATCGTTATTTTGTATTTCGGGTTCTTCTCGAATTTCTTCGAGTTCCATCATCTCGCCTTTCTTATCCAATAAAAACTCCTTCTCCAAGAAGGTGGCATTCCTTGAAACAAACACCTTTGTTTCAGCAGGATGATAGAAATAATATCCGATTGAATTCTTCGGATACCCTACAAAATAACATAAGGTGGATCGACTATCCAACTTATCTCCCACTGTCTGCTTCACGTAAGCAGGACATCCCCAAATCCTCAAGTACGAATACTTAGGAGCTTTGCCATTCCATAACTCGTATGGTGTTTTGTCCACTGCTTTAGTGTGGACGTTGTTCAACAACAATACCGCCGTTTCAAGCGCATAGCCCCAAAACGAAGGTGGAAGCTCAGTAAAGCTTATCATGGATCGAACCATGTCCAACAAAGTTCGATTACGACGCTCCGATACACCATTTAGCTGTGGTGTCATAGGAGGAGCCCACTAAGAGAGAATCCCATTCTCTTTCAGATAGTCCAAAAACTCGGTACTTAAGTATTCTCCACCTCGATCCGATCGAAGTGCTTTAATACTTTTACCTAGCTTGTTTTCTACTTCAGCCTTGAATTCTTTGAACTTTCAAATGCTTCAGACTTATATTTCATTAAATATAAATACCCATACCTAGAATAATCATCAGTAAAGGTAATGAAGTAGGTGTGGCCATATTGAGTACCAATTCTAAATGGACCACAAACGTCTGTATGGATCAAATCCAACAGATTTGACTACGCTCAGGTTTCCCCTTAAAAGGAGATTTAGTCATTTTTCCTTTCAGGCAGGATTCACAAGTAGGTAGAGAGTTAATATCAGACATATCAAACATGCCCTCTCCCACTAGCTTGTTCATCCTCCTTGAGGAAATATGACCTAGCCTAGCATGCCAAAGGTTTGCCGGGTTTTGACTATCGATTTTCCTTTTGTTTGTTGTTACCGGTTTATCAACATAATTAATTGGAACGTCTTTTAATTTTAAGTTATATAGATCGTTTTCAAGTTGTCCATTTCCAATCAAACATTCATTCTTGTAAATATTGCAAATCCCATTCACAAAATTGCAAGAATAACCATCTCTATCAAGCATAGAAACAGAAATAATGTTTTTAATCAAATCTGGAACAAATAAAATATCTCTCAAAAGTAACTTAAAACCGTTCTGCAAAATTAAATAAACATCTCCCACAACTTTAGCTTCGACTCTGGAACCATTTCCGAGCCTCAGCTGGGTCTCACCCATTCTGAGCCTGCGACTTCTTGTCATCACCTGCAAATCATTGCAAATGTGAGATCCACATCCGGTATCCAATACCCAAGAAGTAGTATTAAGTGAAACATTTATTTCAATATAGAACATACCCTTCGCAGTTCGCAACTGCTCTAGATATTCCTTGCAGTTACGTTTCCAATGACCGGGCTTCTTGCAGTAATGGCAAACATCCTTGGACTTTTCCATGTTTGAAGCCTTTGTCTTGTACTTCTTCTCGGGTTCGGTTTTCTTGGGAGGGGCAGAACGTTTCTTACCCTTTGTACTTGGCCCCTTCTTAGCACAAGAAGAGGAGCCCACCAAGAAAGCCGGTTTATCCTTCTTTAAAGTGGATTCATATGTTACAAGCATATTGACCATCTCTTCAAGGGAGGCCTCTATCTTGTTCATATTGAAATTCACCACAAATCCGTCAAACGAAGAAGGAAGAGATAGAAGTAGTAAGTCCACGTTGAGTTCATGCTCCAACACCAAATCAAGTGTTACCAACTTCTGTATGAGCCAAATCACTCGTACCCCATAATCACGGACCGAAGTCCCTTCATGCATGCGACACGTCATTAGCTCTTTTACAGTAGCGAACCTTTCAGCTCTCGATTGAGCCCCAAAAAGTTCCTTGAGTTGTACGTGAATGTCAGCAGCATTCACGGTATCCTCAAATCGCCTCTGGAGTTCATCAGACATCGAGGCTTGTATATAGCATTTGGCCTTGATATCATGATCCCACCATTTATCAAGTTTGGCCAACTCTTCTGGACTTACATCAGCTGGTGCTTCCTTCGGAGGAGATTTTTCTAACACGTAGAGCATCTTCTCCGAGGTCAAGACAATCTTCAACTTACGGAATCATTCCGTATAGTTTGCGCTAGTCAGTTTATTTTGTTCGAGAATAGAGAATAGTGGATTGCGCAAATTCATCTTTATGAAATACTGAAATGAAACAGACAATTATCAGTGATTGTTTAATTAATTTACTAAGACATAAAATAGGCGAAATTTATTTTATGAATCTCACTCCCACTATTTTAACGATTTCACTACCCTCTAGTGAAAACGGGAAACTGTTTTCCTTAGTGAGAACATGGAGTCCAATTGACAAACTATGGTCCCGAATAATATCAGCCAACCATAATTTTCAAAAGGTAGAGCCCAATTGCTTCCAAAGCAACCTCCACGTTTTTTACCTCATGTCCAATAAGGGCCCAATAATATGACGTCGTTTATTGTGACATGTCAAGATGACCCATCAATATTAAGTTGTGATGGACGGTCGCCATGTGGATCCCCCAATAATATGAGCCGATCCCATGGGAGTTCCACCCAACTTACAACATGTGTCGATCCAATGTACAGCTTTCCGACGAACGGGCCCCCCCAATAATATGAGCCGGACCGTATCCGCGGGTAGCATCTCATACATTGATCGTTGATGGAAGGTAGGAACATTTAAACAATATTTAAATTTCCTTTATTTATCTTGATATCAATTTTAAATCATATTTAAAATGAGGGATTTTAATTTTAAAAATTTGTCTCATCATTTTAAAATTTTGTATGCTTGCCGGATTCACACAATTTAGTATAAAACATGCATACAACAATAATATCATATATTATATAGGATGATCGATTCCATTTCTAATCGACCCGTGATTGCCAATCACTAGTCTTAGTCCAATCCTAGGTAATATGCAGGTATGCAATGCAATCCTATTACATTGAGCTTCCAATTTACATTTCTTCAGTCTTTATTGTTTGCTGGGCCCACCTCCGTCTTCAAATCTTCATCTCCTACTAAGTCTAATGTATTTACAATAAATAACCATGACAAGTAGGGGATACATTTTAAGGGGTGGGAACGGGCCATAAACCAGGCCCACTTTTATTACATATGACAATTCATATTGGGTCATAAACCAGGCCCATTAATAAATCCAACAACAATAAAAACAAATGTAAATTCGTAACATACACCTACAAAATTGGTCATGACAATCGATCATCCTTATCCAATAACATTTAATTCAAAATTAATTTATTGGATAACATGCAATGCAATTTATTGGTCACGGCGCTGCCTTGCGCAGCGCTGGGCAGCGACTCCCGCTGCCCCCCCGGGCAGCGATCCAATCGCTGCCCGTGTTTTTGCCCGAAAAATTTTTAATTTAAAAAATTTATTTTGTTTCAAAAACCGAGGCTTGAAATTTTTTTTTTTGTACAATCGATTAATTTAATCGCTTGATCTGAGCAACCTGGCTCTGATACCACTGTTGGAGAACGGCGATCAGATCAATCAGAATTGATACCCGGTGCAGCGGAAGTTTAAAAATTTTATATGGAACGATTCCATAATGGGTATCAAAACTTTACGATTAAATTGTGTGTGTAAAAATTAAATAACAATTATAAATTTTTACCTCCAATCTCGAATCGAGATTATGGACACCAACAGATTACTCTGCTCTTGTTGTATATCCCTGGAACTGATGGACGAACTGTTCTTCAATCAGGTCCACGAACAGAGATTTAATCCCTCTGATAGATTGCACTAGAAAATCTATCAGAAGTTTCTACGAAGAGAATTAACGAATTTGATCCGTTAAACCAGACTGTAATTCAAAATTCACAGGCTGGATTTTTCCCGAGTAGAGAGGGAAGGGGGGGGGGCCACTTTGAGAGAAAATCAGCTAGGTTTTCGAAAATTGTGACCCTGTTGTGTAATTTCTGTACTGCAATTACTTATTTATAATGTGGGCTGCTAACAGCTTAGGGCCCATTAGTCATAAGTTCAAGTTTGACAAGCAAAGCCCGCATGTTCAGAAATTAATATAAAATTCATCATGACTCCGATTGATAAATCGATTTCACCAATGTGCACAGAAACCATTTTTGCACCTTTTAAAGTCAAGATAAATTTTTCTGAATCCGAATTCAGTGATTTCCAAAAATGCCCATCTCTATGTCATTTTAGGAAATCTTACTCCTCTACTCTTAAATAAGAAGTCCAACTTCTTTGTTCATTAAATTTAACTCTTTAAATTTAACTATCTCAACGGGAATTAAAAATCCATTACTCTGTGTGACCCTCAATGGTTCAGGGATACAGCTAGCCGTGGGCTCACAACTCCTTGTGACTCGGAACAACAATTTCCGACTTGCCCATCGAATCATGGTAAGAGCGCCTAGCAACATCGCCCCATGATTCCCTAGGTATCACTGATAGTGCCTACAAGAACCAATAGATTTTGGTTAGCGTACAGTACGGTCCCTTCATCCATATATCCCGATCGAATCAACAACCATTGGTAAATCGAGAGTCGTTCGAGATTCGATAACTATGCAATACATCTTGAAGATCAAATAGTGACATCGCATGTGCTACTAAGAAACCATTTCTTAAAACACATCATGTACTCTGGCCAGAGATTCGTCACACTAATATCTCCTCAGATCGCATAGGATATCCACACTTGCAAGTATGTGGTGAATCCTTGACAACAAAGCATCGACTCCTATATGTGTCGTAACTGTACCCAATCCCGACACCTGATGACCCCAATAGAGTCGGTAAACGATTCAAAGCACAGTACTAGCATATAGAGTCTCAATGATATTTCAAGTAGTAAGGACTAATGGTGTACAACCAAAACCGCGGACTTTATCCACTCGATAAGTGATAACCACTTGGAAAGTCCGGATAGGGTAGTTCGATCATTAATCGTATGAATATCCATTTGCATGCTTCGAACATCTCTATGTTCCTTACCAATGAAACGTGGTACTCTGCATCGCAAATGCTAGTCTCAAACTCGAGCGATCCTTATCCTTATTAACGGACGGCTCAATCGACTAGGAACAGTTTAGAATATACAGTGACTATAAGATGTGTTTCATGATAGACATCCCCATGTACTACCACATCTTACATACACTATAGTATATTCAAGGTCTTTATCAAAACAACAATAGTATATCACAATATAACAATATGAAGAAAGATAAAGTCGTTGCCATTAATAAAAGTGTAAATTATATTAAACAAAAGATTGTTTATACAAAGAGTCATCAAAGCCCTTAGCCACAAGTTGGCTCACCGGGCACCTACTCTTTCAAGAAGGAGAAATGCGACCATTGTGGGAAGAAACATCTGTCAGACAAGTGTCGTAGAGCTTCTGGGGCATGTTTTTGATGTGGAGAGGTTGGTTATCTCCGGAGGGATTGTTCATTAGCTGGGGGAGGCAGTTCAGCTTCTGGTTCAGGAACGGGTTCTCAGGCTACCGTTCAGCAGAGTGTTGGAAAAACGTGTTCAGATCAATTAAGAATTGATACTCGGTGCAGCGGAAGTTTAAAAATTTTATTTTTATATATGAAACGATTCCATATCATGGGTATCAAAACTTTACGATTAAATTATGAAAGTAAAAATAAAATCACAATTAAATGTTTACCTATTCAAGCAACGGCTTGATTATGGACACCAACAGAATTTAATCTGCTCTTCTTGTATATCCCGGGAACCGATGACTTCACGATCAATCTCCGGAATAAGGTCCACAAACAGAAAACATAAACCCTCTGATTGATTGCACTAGAAATCAATTAGATGTTTATCGATGAGAATAAACAGATTTGATCTGTTAATTCAGAAAGTGATTTTTCGAAAAATCACAGACCGAATTTTCTCAAAAAGGGTAAGGGAATTTTCGAAAAATCACTTAGAAATTTTGTGTAGTGTTCGAAAATTGCAAGGAGGAATTCTTGAGAATTTCGAACCATACATATGTATATATATATAATTTCTAGACTAGATTAAGTTATAATTATGTTAGGACTCTAACTCCTTAGGGCCCATAATCCATAACTTAAGCCCAACAAGCCAAGCCCGTTATTATAGAAATTAATATAAAATTCATAATGACACCGATTGATAAACCGATTTCACCAATGTGCACAGAAACCATTTCTGCACCTTTTAAAGTCAAGATTATTTTTCTGAATCCGAATTTAGTGATTTCCAAAAATACCCATCCCTATGTCATTTTAGGAAATTCCACTCCCTTTAGTTAAGAAGTCCAACTTCTCTTTCATTAAATTTAACTCTTTAAATTTAACTATCTCAACGGGGTTTAGTAATCCATTACTTGTGTGACCCTCAATGGTTCAGGGATACAGCTAGCCGTGGGCTCACAACTCCTTGTGACTCGGAACAACAATTTCCGACTTGCCCAACGAATAATGGTAAGAGCGTCTAGAAACATCGTCCCATGATTCCCTAGGTATCACTGATAGTGCCTGCAAGAACCAGTAGATTTTGGTTAGCGTACAGTACGGTCCCTTCATCCATATATCCCGATCGAATCAACAACCATTGGTGCATCGAGAGTCATTCGAGATTCGACAACTATGCATTACATCTTGGAGATCAAATAGTGACATCGCATGTGTTACTAAGAAAACCGAGTAACCTAAAACACATCATGTACTCTGGCCAGAGATTCGTCACACTAATATCTCCTCAGATCGCATAGGATATCCACACTCGCAAGTATGTGGTGAATCCTTGACAACAAAGCATCGACTCCTATATGTGTCGTAACTGTACCCAATCCCGACACCTGATGACCCCAATAGAGTCGGTAAACGAGTCAAAGTACAGTACTAGCATATAGAGTCTCAATGATGTTTCACTAATGGTGTACAACCAAAACCGCGGACTTTATCCACTCGATAAGTGATAACCACTTGGAAAGTCCGAATAGGGTAGTTCGATCATTCATCATATGAATATCCATTTGCATGCTTTGAACATTTCCATGTCCATTACCAATGAAACGTGTACTTGACATCACAAATGCTAGTCTCAATCTCGAGCGATCCTTATCCTTATTAGCGGACGGCTCAATTGACTAGGAACTGTTTAGAATATACAGTGACTATAAGATGTGTTTCATAATAGTAATCTCTCTTTATTCACTATCTCATCTTACTTACACTATAGTATATTCAAGGTCTTTATCAAAACATCAATAGTATATCACAATATAACCATATGAAGAAAGACAAAGAAAATGCCATTAATGAATGTAAATTATATTAAACAAAGAAGAGTCACAAAATCCCTTAGCCACAAGTTGGCTAACCGGGCACCCACTCTTTCAATCTCCCACTTGCCCTAAAGCAAACTAGTCACACTACGCAATCCCATTGCTTCGCGATGTTTGTCGAACAATGGTCCTGGCAAGGGCTTAGTAAGTGGATCAGCGATATTGTCTGTAGAGGACACTCTCTCGACAGTGATGTCTCCTTTTTCCACAATCTCCCGGATGATGTGGTATTTCCTCAGTACGTGTTTGGATCTTTGATGAGACCTTGGTTCCTTTGCCTGAGCAACGGCACCAGTGTTGTCGCAGTAAACCAGAACTGGACCAACAGCTTCAAGAATTACGCCCAACTCTTGGACGAAATTCCTCATCCAAACGGCCTATTTAGCAGCAGCTGATGCTACAATGTATTCTGCCTCAGTGGTGAAATCCGTTGTGGTGTCTTGCTTGGAACTCTTCCAAGAGACAGCACCACCATTGAGCATGAATACAAATCTAGAGGTTGACTTTGAGTCATCCACGTCGCTTTGGAAGCTAGAGTCGGTATAGCCTTCCAATTTCAATTCTCTTTCTCCATAAACCATGAATATATTCTTAGTCCTTCTCAAGTCCTTAAGAATATCCTTCACGGCTTTCCAATGCATCTGACCGGGGTTGGCCTGATATCTGCTCGTGACACTCAGAGCAAAGGCTACATCCGGTCTGGTAGATATCATCCCATACATAATACTACCTATGGCTGATGCATATGGTATGTTCGTCATTTTCTCTATCTCTTCGTCAGTCTTGGGACACATAGACTTGGATAGAGAAACTCCATGACACATAGGTAGATGTCCTCTCTTGGACTCATCCATAGAAAACCTTTTCAATATGGTGTCGATGTAGGTTGTTTGAGTGAGTCCTATCATTCTCTTAGATCTATCTCTATAGATCTGTATCCCTAGAATATAGGATGCCTCACCCAAATCCTTCATCGAGAATCTACCTGATAAACATATCTTTGTTGACTGCAACATCCCTACATCATTCTCAATGAGTAGGATGTCATTAACATAAAGCACTAAGAACGTCACCGCATCCTTAACTACTTTCTTGTATACGCACGGTTCCTCCGGGTTTTTGATGAAACCAAAGTCCTTTATTGTTTCATCAAATTTCTGGTTCCAACTTCTTGATGCTTGTTTGAGACCATAAATTGATCTCTGAAGTTTGCATACCTTATGCTCACTTCCCATGGATGTGAATCCCTCGGGCTGCATCATATAGATTTCTTCCTTAATGTTTCCATTAAGAAATGCAGTCTTCATATCCTTTTGTCATATCTCATAGTCATACCATGCTGCTATGGCAATAAGAATTCTTATGGACTTGAACATTGAGACTGGTGAAAAGGTTTCATCATAGTCAACTCCTTGTCTTTGAGTATAACCTTTTGCTACCAATCGTGCCTTGTAGATAAGTACCTTACCATCAGGCCCAAGTTTTCTCTTGTAGATCCATTTACACCCTATTGGAACAATTCCATCGGGAGGATCTACTAAAGACCAAACTTGGTTTGTATGCATCAAGTATATTTCCGACTACATAGCTTCAAGTCATAAATTAGAATCCGCATCAGAAGTTGCTTCCTTGAAGTTTCTTGGATTACTAGGAGCTTTGCCATTCCATAACTCGTATGAAGTTTTATCTACTGCTTTAGTGTGGACATTGTTCAACAACAATACCGCCGTTTCAAGCGCATAGCCCCAAAACGAAGGTGGGAGCTCAGTGAAGCTCATCATAGATCGAGCCATGTCCAACAAAGTTCGATTGCGACGCTCCGAGACACCATTCGGCTGAGGTGTCATAGGAGTAGTCCACTGAGAGAGAATCCCATTCTCTTTTAGATAGCTCAAAAACTCGGTACTTAAGTATTCTCCACCTCGATCCGATTGAAGTGCTTTAATACTTCTACCTTGTTTGTTTTCTACTTCAGCCTTGAATTCTTTGAACTTTTCAAATGATTCAGACTTATATTTCATTAAATATAAATACCCATACCTCGAATAATCATCAGTAAAGGTAATGAAGTAGTTGTGTCAAAATTTAGTACCGATACTAAATGGTCCACAGACATCTATATGGATCAAATCCAACAGGTTTTGACTACGCTTAGGCTACCCTTTGAAAGGAGATTTAGTCATTTTTCTTTTTAGGCAGGACTCACAAGTAGGTAGAGAGTTAATATCAGACATATCAAACATGCCCTCTCCCACTAGCTTGTTCATCCTCCTTGAGGAAATATGACCTAGCCTAGCATGCCAAAGGTTTGCCGGGTTTTGACTATCATTTATCCTTTTATTTGTTGTTACCGGTTTATCAACATAATTAATTGGAACGTCTTTGAATTTTAAGTTATATAGATCGTTTTCAAGTTGTCCATTTCCAATCAAACATTCATTCTTGTAAATATTGCAAATCCCATTCACAAAATTACAAGAAAAACCATCTCTATCAAGCATAGAAACAGAAATAATGTTTTTAACTAAATCTGGCACAAATAAAACATCTCTCAAAAATAACTTAAAATTGTTCTGCAAAACTAAATAAACGTCTCCCACTGCTTTGGCTTCAACTCTGGAACCATTTCCAAGCCTCAGGTGGGTCTCACCCATCCTAAGCTTACGACTTCTTGTCATCACCTGCAAATCATTGCAAATGTGAGATCCACATCCGGTATCCAATACCCAAGAAGTAGTATTAAGTGAAACATTTATTTCAATATAATACATACCCTTTGCAGTTTGCAACTGCTCAAGGTATTCCTTGCAGTTACGTTTCCAATGACCGGGTTTCTTGCAGTGATGGCAAACATCTCCAGATATGTTCACGTTTGAAGCTTTTGTCTTGGCCTTCTTTTGTGGTACAATTTTCTTGGGTGGGGCAGAACGTTTCTTACCCTTTCCACTTGGCCCCCTCTTGGAGTAAGAAGAGGAGCCAACCAAGAGTACCGGTTTATCCTTCTTTAATGTGGCCTCATAAGACACAAGCATATTGACCATCTCTTCAAGGGTGGCATCTATCTTGTTCATATTGAAGTTCACCACAAATCCGTCAAACGACGAAGGAAGGGAAAGAAGCAACAAGTCCGCGTTTAGTTCATGCTCCAAAGTCAAATCGAGTGTTACCAATTTTTCAATGAGCCCAATCATGTGTACCCCATGCTCACGGACCGAAGTCCCATCTCGCATGTGGCATGTCATGAGCTCTTTGACGGTGGCATACCTCTCCGACCTTGACTGAGCTCCAAAAAGTTCCTTGAGGTGCATGTGTATGTCAGCAGCATTCACGGCATCCTCAAATCGCCTCTGGAGTTCATCAGACATTGAAGCTTGCATATAGCATTTAGCCTTGACATCATGGTCCCACCATTGATCAAGTTTTGCCAATTCTTCCGGACTTATGTTAGCCGGTGCTTCCTTTGAGGGATTATTTTCTAACACGTAGAAAATTTTCTCCGAGTTTAGAACAATCTTTAATTTACGAAACCATTCCGTATAGTTTGCGCCAGTCAATTTGTTTTGTTCGAGAATTGAGTATAGTGGATTGCGCGAATTCATTGTAATGAAATACTGAAAAGAAACAGATAATAATCAGTGATTGTTTAATTAATTTACTAAGACATAAAATATGACGAAATTTAATTTTATGAATTTCACTCCCACTATTTTAACGATTTCACTACCCTCTAGTGAAAATGGGAAACTTGTTTTCTTAGTGGGAACATGGAGTCCAATTGACAAATATAGTCCCGAATAATATCAGCCAACCATAATTTTCAAAAGGTAGAGCCCAATTGCTTCCAAAGCAACCCCCATGTTTTTACCTCATGTCCAATAAGGGCCCAATAATATGACGCCGTTTAATGTGACATGTCAAGATGACCCATCAATATTAAGTTGTGATGGACAGTCGCCATGTGGATCCCCAATAATATGAGCCAATCCCATGGGAGTTCCACCCAACTTACAACATGTGTCGATCCAATGTACAGCTTTCCGACGAACTGGCCCCCCCCCTCCCCAATAATATGAGCCGGACCGTGCCCTCGGGTAGCATCTCATACATTGATCTTTGATGGAAGGTTGGAATATTTAAACAATATTTAAATTCCCTTTTGTTTATCTTGATATCAATTTTAAATCATATTTAAAATGAGGGATTTTAAATTTTTGAAAATCTGTCTCATCATGCAATTTATGTATGCTTGCGGGATTCATACAATTTTGTCTTAAAACACATCATGTACTCTGGCCAGAGATTCGTCACACTAATATCTCCTCAGATCGCATAGGATATCCACACTCGCAAGTATGTGGTGAATCCTTGACAACAAAGCATCGACTCCTATATGTGTCATAACTGTACCCAATCCAGATATCTGATGACCCCAATAGAGTCGGTAAATGAGTCAAAGCACAGTACTAGCATATAGAGTCTCAATGATGTTTCAAGTAGTAAGGACTAATGGTGTACAACCAAAACCGCGGACTTTATCCACTCGATAAGTGATAACCACTTGGAAAGTCCGGATAGGGTAGTTCGATCATTCATCGTATGAATATCCATTTGCATGCTTCGAACATCTCTATGTTCCTTACCAATGAAACGTGGTACTCTGCATCGCAAATGCTAGTCTCAAACTCGAGCGATCCTTATCCTTATTAACGGACGGCTCAATCGACTAGGAACAGTTTAGAATATACAGTGACTATAAGATGTGTTTCATGATAGACATCCCCATGTACTACCACATCTTACATACACTATAGTATATTCAAGGTCTTTATCAAAACAACAATAGTATATCACAATATAACAATATGAAGAAAGATAAAGTCATTGCCATTAATAAAAGTGTAAATTATATTAAACAAAAGATTGTTTATACAAAGAGTCATCAAAGCCCTTAGCCACAAGTTTGCTCACCGGGCACCCACTCTTTCAATCTCCCACTTGCCCTAAAGCCAACTAGTCATACTACGTAGACCCATTGCTTCGCGATGTTTGTCAAATAATGGTCCTGGCAAGGGATTAGTAAGTGGATCAGCGATATTGTCTGTAGAGGCCATTCTTTCGACAGTGATGTCTCCTCTTTCCACAATCTCCCGGATGATGTGGTATTTCCTAAGTACGTGTTTGGATCTTTGATGAGACCTTGGTTCCTTTGCCTGAGCAACGGCACCCGTGTTGTCACAGTTAACCGGGACTGGACCAACAACTTCAGGAATAACGCCCAACTCTTGGACGAAATTCCTCATCCAAACGGACTCTTTTTACAGCAGCTGATGCTGCAATGTATTCTGCCTCAGTGGTGGAATCCGCTGTGGTGTTCTGCTTGGAACTCTTCCAAGAGACAGCACCGCCATTGAGCATGAACACAAATCCAGAGGTTGACTTCGAGTCATCCACGTCACTTTGGAAGCTAGAGTCGGTATAGCCTTCCAATTTTAGTTCTCTTCCTCCATATACCATGAACATATTCTTAGTCCTTCGTAAGTACTTAAGAATGTCCTTCACGGCTTTCCAATGCATTTGACCGGGATTAGCTTGATATCTGCTCGTGACACTCAGAGCAAATGCTACATCCGGTCTGGTAGATATCATCCCATACATGATGCTACCAATGGCTGACGCATATGGTACATGTGTCATTTTCTCTATCTCTTCATCAGTCTTGGGACACATAGACTTGGATAGAGAAACTCCATGACACATAGGTAGATGTCCTCTCTTGGACCCATCCATTGAAAACCGTTTCAATATGGTGTCGATGTAGGTTGCTTGAGTGAGTCCTATCATTCTCTTAGATCTATCTCTATAGATCTGTATCCCTAGAATATAGGATGCCTCACCCAAATCCTTCATCGAGAATCTACCTGATAACCATATCTTTGTTGACTGCAACATCCCTACATCATTCCCAATGAGTAGGATGTCATCAACATAAAGTACTAAGAATGTCACAGCATCTTTAACTACTTTCTTGTACACGCATGGTTCCTCCGGGTTCTTGATGAAACCAAAATCCTTTATTGTTTCATCAAATTTCTGGTTCCAACTTCTTGATGCTTGTTTTAGACCATAGATTGATCTCTGAAGATTGCATACCTTATGCTCGCTTCCCATGGATGTGTATCCCTCAGGCTGCGTCATATAGATCTCTTCCTTAATGTTTCCATTAAGAAATGCAGTCTTCACATCCATTTGCCATATCTCATAGTCATACCAAGCAGCTATGGCAATAAGGATTTTTATGGACTTGAACATTGCAACTGGTGAAAAGGTTTCATCATAGTCAACTCCTTGTCTTTGAGTATAACCTTTCGCCACCAATCGCGCCTTGTAGGTCAATACCTTACCATCAGGCCCAAGCTTTCTCTTGTAGATCCATTTACACCTTATTGGAACAATTCCATCGGGAGGATCTACTAAAGACCAAACTTGGTTTGTATGCATCGAATCTATTTCCGACTGCATAGCTTCAAGCCATAAATTTGAATCCGCATCAGAAATTGCTTCCTAGAAGTTTCTTGGATCACATCCAACATCGGGTTCATCTTGATCCCCTTCAAGAAGAAGACCATATCGAATTGGAGGTCTAGAAGTCCTCTCGGATCTTCTAGGTATAGGCGTGTCTATCAATGGTTCCTGAGGTGTAGGATCGTTATTTTGTATTTCGGGTTCTTCTCGAATTTCTTCGAGTTCCATCATCTCGCCTTTCTTATCCAATAAGAACTCCTTCTCCAAGAAGGTGGCATTCCTTGAAACAAACACCTTTGTTTCAGCAGGATGATAGAAATAATATCCGATTGAATTCTTCGGATACCCTACAAAATAACATAAGGTGGATCGACTATCCAACTTATCTCCCACTGTCTGCTTCACGTAAGCAGGACATCCCCAAATCCTCAAGTACGAATACTTAGGAGCTTTGCCATTCCATAACTCGTATGGTGTTTTGTCCACTGCTTTAGTGTGGACGTTGTTCAACAACAATACCGCCGTTTCAAGCGCATAGCCCCAAAACGAAGGTGGAAGCTCAGTAAAGCTTATCATGGATCGAACCATGTCCAACAAAGTTCGATTACGACGCTCCGATACACCATTTAGCTGTGGTGTCATAGGAGGAGCCCACTAAGAGAGAATCCCATTCTCTTTCAGATAGTCCAAAAACTCGGTACTTAAGTATTCTCCACCTCGATCCGATCGAAGTGCTTTAATACTTTTACCTAGCTTGTTTTCTACTTCAGCCTTGAATTCTTTGAACTTTCAAATGCTTCAGACTTATATTTCATTAAATATAAATACCCATACCTAGAATAATCATCAGTAAAGGTAATGAAGTAGGTGTGGCCATATTGAGTACCAATTCTAAATGGACCACAAACGTCTGTATGGATCAAATCCAACAGATTTTGACTACGCTCAGGTTTCCCCTTAAAAGGAGATTTAGTCATTTTTCCTTTCAGGCAGGATTCACAAGTAGGTAGAGAGTTAATATCAGACATATCAAACATGCCCTCTCCCACTAGCTTGTTCATCCTCCTTGAGGAAATATGACCTAGCCTAGCATGCCAAAGGTTTGCCGGGTTTTGACTATCGATTTTCCTTTTGTTTGTTGTTACCGGTTTATCAACATAATTAATTGGAACGTCTTTTAATTTTAAGTTATATAGATCGTTTTCAAGTTGTCCATTTCCAATCAAACATTCATTCTTGTAAATATTGCAAATCCCATTCACAAAATTGCAAGAATAACCATCTCTATCAAGCATAGAAACAGAAATAATGTTTTTAATCAAATCTGGAACAAATAAAATATCTCTCAAAAGTAACTTAAAACCGTTCTGCAAAATTAAATAAACATCTCCCACAGCTTTAGCTTCAACTCTGGAACCATTTCCGAGCCTCAGCTGGGTCTCACCCATTCTGAGCCTGTGACTTCTTGTCATCACCTGCAAATCATTGCAAATGTGAGATCCACATCCGGTATCCAATACCCAAGAAGTAGTATTAAGTGAAACATTTATTTCAATATAGAACATACCCTTCGCAGTTCGCAACTGCTCTAGATATTCCTTGCAGTTACGTTTCCAATGACCGGGCTTCTTGCAGTAATGGCAAACATCCTTGGACTTTTCCATGTTTGAAGCCTTTGTCTTGTACTTCTTCTCGGGTTCGGTTTTCTTGGGAGGGGCAGAACGTTTCTTACCCTTTGTACTTGGCCCCTTCTTAGCACAAGAAGAGGAGCCCCCCAAGAAAGCCGGTTTATCCTTCTTTAAAGTGGATTCATATGTTACAAGCATATTGACCATCTCTTCAAGGGAGGCCTCTATCTTGTTCATATTGAAATTCACCACAAATCCGTCAAACGAAGAAGGAAGAGATAGAAGTAGTAAGTCCACGTTGAGTTCATGCTCCAACACCAAATCAAGTGTTACCAACTTCTGTATGAGCCAAATCACTCGTACCCCATAATCACGGACCGAAGTCCCTTCATGCATGCGACACGTCATTAGCTCTTTTACAGTAGCGAACCTTTCAGCTCTCGATTGAGCCCCAAAAAGTTCCTTGAGTTGTACGTGAATGTCAGCAGCATTCACGGTATCCTCAAATCGCCTCTGGAGTTCATCAGACATCGAGGCTTGTATATAGCATTTGGCCTTGATATCATGGTCCCACCATTTATCAAGTTTGGCCAACTCTTCTGGACTTACATCAGCTGGTGCTTCCTTCGGAGGAGATTTTTCTAACACGTAGAGCATCTTCTCCGAGGTCAAGACAATCTTCAACTTACGGAATCATTCCGT
Organism: Henckelia pumila; assembly: GCF_033568475.1. Classification (NCBI taxonomy): domain Eukaryota; kingdom Viridiplantae; phylum Streptophyta; class Magnoliopsida; order Lamiales; family Gesneriaceae; genus Henckelia; species Henckelia pumila. The sequence continues at coordinate 95,704,245 of NC_133123.1, read as the reverse complement.
ATAGTTTGCGCTAGTCAGTTTATTTTGTTCGAGAATAGAGAATAGTGGATTGCGCAAATTCATCTTTATGAAATACTGAAATGAAACAGACAATTATCAGTGATTGTTTAATTAATTTACTAAGACATAAAATAGGCGAAATTTATTTTATGAATCTCACTCCCACTATTTTAACGATTTCACTACCCTCTAGTGAAAACGGGAAACTGTTTTCCTTAGTGAGAACATGGAATCCAATTGACAAACTATGGTCCCGAATAATATCAGCCAACCATAATTTTCAAAAGGTAGAGCCCAATTGCTTCCAAAGCAACCTCCACGTTTTTTACCTCATGTCCAATAAGGGCCCAATAATATGGCGTCGTTTATTGTGACATGTCAAGATGACCCATCAATATTAAGTTGTGATGGACGGTCGCCATGTGGATCCCCCAATAATATGAGCCAATCCCATGGGAGTTCCACCCAACTTACAACATGTGTCGATCCAATGTACAGCTTTCCGACGAACGGGCCCCCCCAATAATATGAGCCGGACCGTATCCGCGGGTAGCATCTCATACATTGATCGTTGATGGAAGGTAGGAACATTTAAACAATATTTAAATTTCCTTTATTTATCTTGATATCAATTTTAAATCATATTTAAAATGAGGGATTTTAATTTTGAAAATTTGTCTCATCATTTTAAAATTTTGTATGCTTGCCGGATTCACACAATTTAGTATAAAACATGCATACAACAATAATATCATATATTATATAGGATGATCGATTCCATTTCTAATCGACCCGTGATTGCCAATCACTAGTCTTAGTCCAATCCTAGGTAATATGCAGGTATGCAATGCAATCCTATTACATTGAGCTTCCAATTTACATTTCTTCAGTCTTTATTGTTTGCTGGGCCCACCTCCGTCTTCAAATCTTCATCTCCCACTAAGTCTAATGTATTTACAATAAATAACCATGACAAGTAGGGGATACATTTTAAGGGGTGGGAACGGGCCATAAACCAGGCCCACTTTTATTACATATGACAATTCATATTGGGCCATAAACCAGGCCCATTAATAAATCCAACAACAATAAAAACAAATGTAAATTCGTAACATACACCTACAAAATTGGTCATGACAATCGATCATCCTTATCCAATAACATTTAATTCAAAATTCATTTATTGGATAACATGCAATGCAATTTATTGGTCACAGCGCTGCCTTGCGCAGCGCTGGGCAGCGACTCCCGCTGCCCCCCCGGGCAGCGATCCAATCGCTGCCCGTGTTTTTGCCCGAAAAATTTTTAATTTAAAAAATTTATTTTGTTTCAAAAACCGAGGCTTGAAAATTTTTTTTTTGTACAATCGATTAATTTAATCGCTTGATCTGAGCAACCTGGCTCTGATACCACTGTTGGAGAACGGCGATCAGATCAATCAGAATTGATACCCGGTGCAGCGGAAGTTTAAAAATTTTATATGGAACGATTCCATAATGGGTATCAAAACTTTACGATTAAATTGTGTGTGTAAAAATTAAATAACAATTATAAATTTTTACCTTCAATCTTGAATCGAGATTATGGACACCAACAGATTACTCTGCTCTTGTTGTATATCCCTGGAACTGATGGACGAACTGTTCTTCAATCAGGTCCACGAACAGAGATTTAATCCCTCTGATAGATTGCACTAGAAAATCTATCAGAAGTTTCTACGAAGAGAATTAACGAATTTGATCCGTTAAACCAGACTGTAATTCAAAATTCACAGGCTGAATTTTTCCCGAGTAGAGAGGGAAGGGGGGGCGGCCACTTTGAGAGAAAATCAGCTAGGTTTTCGAAAATTGTGACCCTGTTGTGTAATTTCTGTACTGCAATAACTTATTTATAATGTGGGCTGCTAACAGCTTAGGGCCCATTAGTCATAAGTTCAAGTTTGACAAGCAAAGCCCGCATGTTCAGAAATTAATATAAAATTCATCATGACTCCGATTGATAAACCGATTTCACCAATGTGCACAGAAACCATTTTTGCACCTTTTAAAGTCAAGATAAATTTTTCTGAATCCGAATTCAGTGATTTCCAAAAATGCCCATCTCTATGTCATTTTAGGAAATCTTACTCCTCTACTCTTAAATAAGAAGTCCAACTTCTTTGTTCATTAAATTTAACTCTTTAAATTTAACTATCTCAACGGGAATTAAAAATCCATTACTCTGTGTGACCCTCAATGGTTCAGGGATACAGCTAGCCGTGGGCTCACAACTCCTTGTGACTCGGAACAACAATTTCCGACTTGCCCATCGAATCATGGTAAGAGCGCCTAGCAACATCGCCCCATGATTCCCTAGGTATCACTGATAGTGCCTACAAGAACCAATAGATTTTGGTTAGCGTACAGTACGGTCCCTTCATCCATATATCCCGATCGAATCAACAACCATTGGTAAATCGAGAGTCGTTCGAGATTCGATAACTATGCAATACATCTTGAAGATCAAATAGTGACATCGCATGTGCTACTAAGAAACCATTTCTTAAAACACATCATGTACTCTGGCCAGAGATTCGTCACACTAATATCTCCTCAGATCGCATAGGATATCCACACTCGCAAGTATGTGGTGAATCCTTGACAACAAAGCATCGACTCCTATATGTGTCATAACTGTACCCAATCCAGATATCTGATGACCCCAATAGAGTCGGTAAATGAGTCAAAGCACAGTACTAGCATATAGAGTCTCAATGATGTTTCAAGTAGTAAGGACTAATGGTGTACAACCAAAACCGCGGACTTTATCCACTCGATAAGTGATAACCACTTGGAAAGTCCGGATAGGGTAGTTCGATCATTCATCGTATGAATATCCATTTGCATGCTTCGAACATCTCTATGTTCCTTACCAATGAAACGTGGTACTCTGCATCGCAAATGCTAGTCTCAAACTCGAGCGATCCTTATCCTTATTAACGGACGGCTCAATCGACTAGGAACAGTTTAGAATATACAGTGACTATAAGATGTGTTTCATGATAGACATCCCCATGTACTACCACATCTTACATACACTATAGTATATTCAAGGTCTTTATCAAAACAACAATAGTATATCACAATATAACAATATGAAGAAAGATAAAGTCATTGCCATTAATAAAAGTGTAAATTATATTAAACAAACGATTGTTTATACAAAGAGTCATCAAAGCCCTTAGCCACAAGTTGGCTCACCGGGCACCTACTCTTTCAAGAAGGAGAAATGCGACCATTGTGGGAAGAAACATCTGTCAGACAAGTGTCGTAGAGCTTCTGGGGCATGTTTTTGATGTGGAGAGGTTGGTTATCTCCGGAGGGATTGTTCATTAGCTGGGGGAGGCAGTTCAGCTTCTGGTTCAGGAACGGGTTCTCAGGCTACCGTTCAGCAGAGTGTTGGAAAAACGTGTTCAGATCAATTAAGAATTGATACTCGGTGCAGCGGAAGTTTAAAAATTTTATTTTTATATATGAAACGATTCCATATCATGGGTATCAAAACTTTACGATTAAATTATGAAAGTAAAAATAAAATCACAATTAAATGTTTACCTATTCAAGCAACGGCTTGATTATGGACACCAACAGAATTTAATCTGCTCTTCTTGTATATCCCGGGAACCGATGACTTCACGATCAATCTCCGGAATAAGGTCCACGAACAGAAAACATAAACCCTCTGATTGATTGCACTAGAAATCAATTAGATGTTTATCGATGAGAATAAACAGATTTGATCTGTTAATTCAGAAAGTGATTTTTCGAAAAATCACAGACCGAATTTTCTCAAAAAGGGTAAGGGAATTTTCGAAAAATCACTTAGAAATTTTGTGTAGTGTTCGAAAATTGCAAGGAGGAATTCTTGAGAATTTCGAACCATACATATGTATATATATATAATTTCTAGACTAGATTAAGTTATAATTATGTTAGGACTCTAACTCCTTAGGGCCCATAATCCATAACTTAAGCCCAACAAGCCAAGCCCGTTATTATAGAAATTAATATAAAATTCATAATGACACCGATTGATAAACCGATTTCACCAATGTGCACAGAAACCATTTCTGCACCTTTTAAAGTCAAGATTATTTTTCTGAATCCGAATTTAGTGATTTCCAAAAATACCCATCCCTATGTCATTTTAGGAAATTCCACTCCCTTTAGTTAAGAAGTCCAACTTCTCTTTCATTAAATTTAACTCTTTAAATTTAACTATCTCAACGGGGTTTAGTAATCCATTACTTGTGTGACCCTCAATGGTTCAGGGATACAGCTAGCCGTGGGCTCACAACTCCTTGTGACTCGGAACAACAATTTCCGACTTGCCCAACGAATAATGGTAAGAGCGTCTAGAAACATCGTCCCATGATTCCCTAGGTATCACTGATAGTGCCTGCAAGAACCAGTAGATTTTGGTTAGCGTACAGTACGGTCCCTTCATCCATATATCCCGATCGAATCAACAACCATTGGTGCATCGAGAGTCATTCGAGATTCGACAACTATGCATTACATCTTGGAGATCAAATAGTGACATCGCATGTGTTACTAAGAAAACCGAGTAACCTAAAACACATCATGTACTCTGGCCAGAGATTCGTCACACTAATATCTCCTCAGATCGCATAGGATATCCACACTCGCAAGTATGTGGTGAATCCTTGACAACAAAGCATCGACTCCTATATGTGTCGTAACTGTACCCAATCCCGACACCTGATGACCCCAATAGAGTCGGTAAACGAGTCAAAGTACAGTACTAGCATATAGAGTCTCAATGATGTTTCACTAATGGTGTACAACCAAAACCGCGGAATTTATCCACTCGATAAGTGATAACCACTTGGAAAGTCCGAATAGGGTAGTTCGATCATTCATCATATGAATATCCATTTGCATGCTTTGAACATTTCCATGTCCATTACCAATGAAACGTGTACTTGACATCACAAATGCTAGTCTCAATCTCGAGCGATCCTTATCCTTATTAGCGGACGGCTCAATTGACTAGGAACTGTTTAGAATATACAGTGACTATAAGATGTGTTTCATAATAGTAATCTCTCTTTATTCACTATCTCATCTTACTTACACTATAGTATATTCAAGGTCTTTATCAAAACATCAATAGTATATCACAATATAACCATATGAAGAAAGACAAAGAAAATGCCATTAATGAATGTAAATTATATTAAACAAAGAAGAGTCACAAAATCCCTTAGCCACAAGTTGGCTAACCGGGCACCCACTCTTTCAATCTCCCACTTGCCCTAAAGCAAACTAGTCACACTACGCAATCCCATTGCTTCGCGATGTTTGTCAAACAATGGTCCTGGCAAGGGCTTAGTAAGTGGATCAGCGATATTGTCTGTAGAGGCCACTCTCTCGACAGTGATGTCTCCTCTTTCCACAATCTCCCGGATGATGTGGTATTTCCTCAGTACGTGTTTGGATCTTTGATGAGACCTTGGTTCCTTTTCCTGAGCAACGGCACCAGTGTTGTCGCAGTAAACCAGAACTGGACCAACAGCTTCAAGAATTACGCCCAACTCTTGGACGAAATGCCTCATCCAAACGGCCTATTTAGCATCAGCTGATGCTACAATGTATTCTGCCTCAGTGGTGAAATCCGTTGTGGTGTCTTGCTTGGAACTCTTCCAAGAGACAGCACCACCATTGAGCATGAATACAAATCTAGAGGTTGACTTTGAGTCATCCACGTCGCTTTGGAAGCTAGAGTCGGTATAGCCTTCCAATTTCAATTCTCTTCCTCCATAAACCATGAATATATTCTTAGTCCTTCTCAAGTCCTTAAGAATATCCTTCACGGCTTTCCAATGCATCTGACCGGGGTTGGCCTGATATCTGCTCGTGACACTCAAAGCAAAGGCTACATCCGGTCTGGTAGATATCATCCCATACATAATACTACCTATGGCTGATGCATATGGTATGTTCGTCATTTTCTCTATCTCTTCGTCAGTCTTGGGACACATAGACTTGGATAGAGAAACTCCATGACACATAGGTAGATGTCCTCTCTTGGACTCATCCATAGAAAACCTTTTCAATATGGTGTCGATGTAGGTTGTTTGAGTGAGTCCTATCATTCTCTTAGATCTATCTCTATAGATCTGTATCCCTAGAATATAGGATGCCTCACCCAAATCCTTCATCGAGAATCTACCTGATAAACATATCTTTGTTGACTGCAACATCCCTACATCATTCTCAATGAGTAGGATGTCATTAACATAAAGCACTAAGAACGTCACCGCATCCTTAACTACTTTCTTGTATACGCACGGTTCCTCCGGGTTTTTGATGAAACCAAAGTCCTTTATTGTTTCATCAAATTTCTGGTTCCAACTTCTTGATGCTTGTTTGAGACCATAAATTGATCTCTGAAGTTTGCATACCTTATGCTCACTTCCCATGGATGTGAATCCCTCGGGCTGCATCATATAGATTTCTTCCTTAATGTTTCCATTAAGAAATGCAGTCTTCATATCCTTTTGTCATATCTCATAGTCATACCATGCTGCTATGGCAATAAGAATTCTTATGGACTTGAACATTGAGACTGGTGAAAAGGTTTCATCATAGTCAACTCCTTGTCTTTGAGTATAACCTTTTGCTACCAATCGTGCCTTGTAGATAAGTACCTTACCATCAGGCCCAAGTTTTCTCTTGTAGATCCATTTACACCCTATTGGAACAATTCCATCGGGAGGATCTACTAAAGACCAAACTTGGTTTGTATGCATCGAGTATATTTCCGACTACATAGCTTCAAGTCATAAATTAGAATCCGCATCAGAAGTTGCTTCCTTGAAGTTTCTTGGATTACATCCAATGTCGGGTTCACTTTGATCCCCTCCAAGAAGAAGATCATATCGAATAGGAGGTCTAGAAGTCCTCTCGGATCTCCTAGATATAGGCGTGTCCGTTGAAGGTTCTTGAGGTGTGTGGTCATTATTTTGTAACTCGGGTTCTTCTCGAATTTCTTCGAGTTCCATCATCTTGCCTTTCTTATCTAATAAGAACTCCTTCTCCATGAAGGTGGGATTCCTCGAAACAAATACTTTTGTCTCATAAGGATGATAGAAATAATATCCGATTGAATTCTTCGGATATCCTACAAAATAACATAAGGTGGATCGACTATCCAACTTATCTCCCACTGTCTGCTTCACGTAAGCAGGACATCCCCAAATCCTTAAGTACGAATACTAGGAGCTTTGCCATTCCATAACTCGTATGAAGTTTTATCTACTGCTTTAGTGTGGACATTGTTCAACAACAATACCGCCGTTTCAAGCGCATAGCCCCAAAACGAAGGTGGGAGCTCAGTGAAGCTCATCATAGATCGAGCCATGTCCAACAAAGTTCGATTGCGACGCTCCGAGACACCATTCGGCTGAGGTGTCATAGGAGGAGTCCACTGAGAGAGAATCCCATTCTCTTTTAGATAGCTTAAAAACTCGGTACTTAAGTATTCTCCACCTCGATCCGATTGAAGTGCTTTAATACTTCTACCTTGTTTGTTTTCTACTTCAGCCTTGAATTCTTTGAACTTTTCAAATGATTCAGACTTATATTTCATTAAATATAAATACCCATACCTCGAATAATCATCAGTAAAGGTAATGAAGTAGTTGTGTCCAAATTTAGTACCGATACTAAATGGTCCACAGACATCTATATGGATCAAATCCAACAGGTTTTGACTACGCTTAGGCTACCCTTTGAAAGGAGATTTAGTCATTTTTCTTTTTAGGCAGGACTCACAAGTAGGTAGAGAGTTAATATCATACATATCAAACATGCCCTCTCCCACTAGCTTGTTCATCCTCCTTGAGGAAATATGACCTAGCCTAGCATGCCAAAGGTTTGCCGGGTTTTGACTATCATTTATCCTTTTATTTGTTGTTACCGGTTTATCAACATAATTAATTGGAACGTCTTTGAATTTTAAGTTATATAGATCGTTTTCAAGTTGTCCATTTCCAATCAAACATTCATTCTTGTAAATATTGCAAATCCCATTCACAAAATTACAAGAAAAATCATCTCTATCAAGCATAGAAACAGAAATAATGTTTTTAACTAAATCTGGCACAAATAAAACATCTCTCAAAAATAACTTAAAATTGTTCTGCAAAACTAAATAAACGTCTCCCACTGCTTTGGCTTCAACTCTGGAACCATTTCCAAGCCTCAGGTGGGTCTCACCCATCCTAAGCTTACGACTTCTTGTCATCACCTGCAAATCATTGCAAATGTGAGATCCACATCCGGTATCCAATACCCAAGAAGTAGTATTAAGTGAAACATTTATTTCAATGTAATACATACCCTTTGCAGTTTGCAACTGCTCAAGGTATTCCTTGCAGTTACGTTTCCAATGACCGGGTTTCTTGCAGTGATGGCAAACATCTCCAGATATGTTCACGTTTGAAGCTTTTGTCTTGGCCTTCTTTTGTGGTACAATTTTCTTGGGTGGGGCAGAACGTTTCTTACCCTTTCCACTTGGCCCCCTCTTGGAGTAAGAAGAGGAGCCAACCAAGAGTACCGGTTTATCCTTCTTTAATGTGGCCTCATAAGACACAAGCATATTGACCATCTCTTCAAGGGTGGCATCTATCTTGTTCATATTGAAGTTCACCACAAATCCGTCAAACGACGAAGGAAGGGAAAGAAGCAACAAGTCCGCGTTTAGTTCATGCTCCAAAGTCAAATCGAGTGTTACCAATTTTTCAATGAGCCCAATCATGTGTACCCCATGCTCACGGACCGAAGTCCCATCTCGCATGTGGCATGTCATGAGCTTTTTGACGGTGGCATACCTCTCCGACCTTGACTGAGCTCCAAAAAGTTCCTTGAGGTGCATGTGTATGTCAGCAGCATTCACGGCATCCTCAAATCGCCTCTGGAGTTCATCAGACATTGAAGCTTGTATATAGCATTTAGCCTTGACATCATGGTCCCACCATTGATCAAGTTTTGCCAATTCTTCCGGACTTATGTTAGCCGGTGCTTCCTTTGAGGGATTATTTTCTAACACGTAGAAAATTTTCTCCGAGTTTAGAACAATCTTTAATTTACGAAACCATTCCGTATAGTTTGCGCCAGTCAATTTGTTTTGTTCGAGAATTGAGTATAGTGGATTGCGCGAATTCATTGTAATGAAATACTGAAAAGAAACAGATAATAATCAGTGATTGTTTAATTAATTTACTAAGACATAAAATATGACGAAATTTAATTTTATGAATTTCACTCCCACTATTTTAACGATTTCACTACCCTCTAGTGAAAATGGGAAACTTGTTTTCTTAGTGGGAACATGGAGTCCAATTGACAAATATAGTCCCGAATAATATCAGCCAACCATAATTTTCAAAAGGTAGAGCCCAATTGCTTCCAAAGCAACCCCCATGTTTTTACCTCATGTCCAATAAGGGCCCAATAATATGACGCCGTTTAATGTGACATGTCAAGATGACCCATCAATATTAAGTTGTGATGGACAGTCGCCATGTGGATCCCCAATAATATGAGCCAATCCCATGGGAGTTCCACCCAACTTACAACATGTGTCGATCCAATATACAGCTTTCCAACGAACTGGCCCCCCCCTCCCCAATAATATGAGCCGGACCGTGCCCTCGGGTAGCATCTCATACATTGATCTTTGATGGAAGGTTGGAATATTTAAACAATATTTAAATTCCCTTTTGTTTATCTTGATATCAATTTTAAATCATATTTAAAATGAGGGATTTTAAATTTTTGAAAATCTGTCTCATCATGCAATTTATGTATGCTTGCGGGATTCATACAATTTTGTCTAAACATGCATACATCAATAATATCATATATTATTTAAGGATGATCGATCTCATTATCTAATCGACCCGTGGTTGCCAATCACGAGTTTAAGTCCAATCCTAGGTGATATGCAAGTATGCAATGCAATCCTATTACATTGATCTTCCATTTACGTTTCCTCGGTCTTTATCGTCTGCTGGGCCCACCATTGTCTTCAAATCTTTATCTCCCACTAAGTCTAACAAATTTACAATAAATTTCGATGACAAGTAGGGGATACATATTTAAGGGGTGTGAACGAGCCATAAACCAAGCCCACTTTTTATTACAAATGACAATTCAAATTGGGCTATAAACCAAGCCCATTAATAAAACTCAACAACAATAAAACCAAATGTAAATTACGTAACATACACCTAAAACATTGGTCATGACAATCGATCATCCTTTTATCCAATAATTAATTCAATAATTAAACATTGGATAACATGCAATGACATCATAATTAAAAAATAAAATCATATTTTATCTAATACATTCATAAGATCATATCTTATCATCAATTGTATCAAAATAATTAATTTTATAAAATCTAATTTAACGGGTAAGATTTACAAATTTTCCAAAAATTCAAATTTATCCAAAAATCAATTTTAAAAATTTCGAACTCAAACAATTTGATCCGATGCCTCGTGGACCAATCAAAAACAATTTTCGATCGGACCAAAAACTAAAATTCCAAAATATTAAAATTTTAATTAAAAAATCAATTTTAATTTTCCCGGACTGCCCGGGACATTTCCGGGCAGCCCCTCCCTCCACGTGGGACAGGGCTGCCCATGTGGAGGCGGGCAGCTTCATGGCAGCGATTCAATCACGGCCCTTGGGTAGCGCCGTGCGCTGCCCTGATCGCTGCCCCGATGCCCCTGTTCCGTCAAAATTTTAATTTTTTTAAAATTCGTTTTGTTTTCAAAAACCGAGGTCAAATATTTTGTACAATCGATTAATTTAATCGTTTGATCTGAGCAACCTGTCTCTGATGCCACTGTTGGAAAAACGTGTTCAGATCAATTAAGAATTGATACCCGATGCAGCGGAAGTTTAAAAATTTTATTTTTATATATGGAACGATTCCACATCATGGGTATCAAAACTTTACGATTAAATTATGCAAGGAAAAATAAAATCACAATTAAATTTTTACCTATTCAAGCAATGACTTGATTATGGACACCAACAGAATTTAATATGCTCTTCTTGTATATCCCGGGAATCGATGGCTTCATGATCAATCTCGGAAAAAGGTCCACGAACAGAAAACAGAAACCATCTGATTGATTGCACTAGAAATCAATCAGATGTTTATCGATGAGAATATATAGATTTGATCTGTTAATTCAGAAAGTGATTTTTCGGAAAAATCACAGACCGAATTTTCTCAAAAAGGGAGAAGGGAATTTTCGAAAAATCCCTTAGAAATTTTGTGTAGTGTTTGAAAATTGCAAGGAGGAATTCTTGAGAATTTCGAACCCTACATATGTATATATATATAATTTTTAGACTAGATTAAGTTATAATTATGTTAGGACTCTAACTCCTTAGGGCCCATAATCCATAACTTAAGCCCAACAAGACAAGGTAAATGCAAAGAATAAACGTGTAAGTGTTTAGATCAAAATTCATAATCATTAAAAGCATCAATCAACAGTCCATATGCTAAATTCTCGCAACTCTTCTCCACTAGTATATTGGGCAACTGAGACTCGGTCAATAGGACTTATTCAGCTTATAATGTAAGGCCTGGCTCATGGCTACAAATGAAGGATAAGAATTCAAAATAAGGAGTAATTCATATTCATGCATCTTCTAACTTCAACTCCTTTTTCATTCACAATTTCACTTCTATTTTCCATCACTTCATTTCTCAACTTTTTCACAACTCTCTCACAAATTTTTTTCTTCCTTTCACAACTTTTTCAACCACATTTTTCAACTCTTTTTCTACTACCCCTTTTTTTTTTTTTTTTTCAATTCATCCACCACACCAATCCTTTTTTCACAAATAAAGCTAGGAGCATTCAACATTTTAGCATTCAAATTACTCCCTTAAAGGTAGGAAATAGTGTTTAGGCTAATTAGGTAGTCAATGTAGGACCTTGAAATAATGACGAATGGGGGTATAATCACACGTTTACACGCATGCCATTCGATTTTCAATACAGCACAAACAAGGTACTAGGGATAAAATAGTAGTAGGTAGCTTGAAAGGCTCAAACGAATTCAGAAAAATCGCCTAAATCATTCCTAATCTCAGTTTTTGCCCGTATTTCGCCTCGAAGAGTGTCCGAACTAGTTCTAGACAAGTCTCAATGCACAATTAAATCATACAAATTCAATCAGTGCAGAAAAATAATAATCATCAGCAGTTAAAGATGATTTTCACAACAAATTCAGAATTTTCGTACCTCAATGTACTAATATACAAGTGTAGCTCAAATGGGCAACTAAGGATAAATTCAATGAAAATTAGCCCAAAAATTTCAAACAGTGCCTCAATCATATCTATGTCTGTATGTCTCAAAAATCAGATTCAAGCATTAATCACAGAGTATATAGGAAATTGTTCATCTAATTGGTTCCATTTTTTTCAAAAATATTTGTTAGATAAGTGGACAATCATGGATTTCAGTTATAGCACAAAAATATTTTTCATTGGCCATGCATCCATTTCTTTCTCAACTCAACTCAATTCAACTCAACTCAACAAAAACAACAATTAAAAATTTTATCTATAAAGCACACAATAAAACTCAACTACTCAAATGTCAACCAAACAACTAAATCACTAAATCAAAAACTAATTCTCCCCCCAAACTTAATATAATCATTGTCCCTAATGATTAAAAACAATAAAAAGAACAAGGGACTCATACCTTTGACACCGAGCATCAGGACTCGGCGTCATCATCATCATCTCCATGGAACGAAGGTGCAGTAGCAGCAGTATCATCAGAAGACCACTGCGGAGGAGCTGGATAAGGCACAACAGTGGGCTGATAATTCTGGGCAAGAGCGGCAGTGAAGTCATGCATATATGTCATATGTGCTCGCATCATCCTCCACTGCTTCTTCATCTGAGAAAGCACGGCCGTAGAATCATCACGAGTAGAATACTCAGGGGCCGGATGTGTCGGTAGTGACATAGGTCCTTCCAAATGGGAAGGTGCTGGCTCAAAGTGTGGTAGTGGCTCCGAGGGTTGCGGTGGTTCAGCTGCCTGTTCAGAAGTACTGGCTGCTTTCTTCTTCTTGTCCCATCTCAATGCACCAGTAATTCTTATAGGACCTCGAATTGGAAGAATCTGTTCTGTATCATCCCACACAACACCAGCTAACCGGCAAAGTTGAGTAATCAAGGACGAGTGGGGTAAACTGATAGTCGAGGAACCCCTAACTGCAGCAATAATAGACTCCTGAATTACTCTCCCAGCATCAACGGATTTCCCTGTCACAATGCAGTACACCAGTCCAGCTCTAACCTTAGTCACATCGGATGTATGCCCAGATGGCAACATCCTGGCAGCCACAAACTCATGCCAATTATTCGCTTCTCGTCGAAGAAATATGGATGGAAATGTAACAACTTCATCCTTCGCATTCTTCTTCCATTCCGCCCCATCCTCACACAAGGTCTGAAGTACAATGTTATCTGGATATGACTGATTCTTAAATACCTCATACTCATCATCTGCAATGTCCAAATCCGGCATTTCATAGAGACGGTTAATTGTACTCTTATCAAAAGGCACCAATTTCCCTCGAACTCGAACTTTCAAATTCACGTCTTTGACCATCAAATTGGCATAAAACTCATGAATCAATGATATAACAGCATCTGGTGGACTCCTCACAAATGTCTCCTAACCTCTTCTCTTAGCTTCAATTAACGCCGGTGCACTATGCTCTCTCAAACTCATTCCTCTTTCTTTGTGCATCCCTCGCTCCATTACATCAAAACAATACTCCTCTGCTGTGGCATTCAAAAATCTGTGTCTATCATATGAAGCAGCAGAGGACGAAGAAATTTCTCCTTTCCCTTTGGTTTTCGGTGGCATTGTAACTCAATAATTCAACTCACTTCAAATCAAATACCTCAAACAATGCAATAGACTCCCAACAATTCCAGCAACCAACGTTCAAATATAACTCAAGAAATTCAACAAACACTTGGTAGGCACTAATGGAATGATATAGAATTTCACTGCCGCAAACGTACTCCAATCCACAACTCGGACAAAACTCAGACAACCCAATAGCCTCAAATCACAACATTTATCAAAAATCAAATGTAAGAGATAAAATTTCAGCTTTTGTACCGTTCACGAATACATTTTCCAAATTCTTCAATTTCCCCTTTCTCGACAAGCTGAGATGGAGCAAGATCAATTTTGAGAATCTCTGCCTTGTAATTAAGATCACAATCCTTGAGCTGATGATATTTTGTTGAGCGATGATCATGCCCTTGCGTGAGATTTAAATATGGACTGGGGATCGTGATTTAAGTCTGGGAGGAAGACTCTGGAACGGGCTTTTAAACTCCTGAAGTAATGCGTGCGCGATAGCGCTGTTCAGTCGCGCGTTAGCGCTTGATGTTGCGCTAGTGAAGTAGCGCGATAGCGCTTGATGATGGTGCTATAGGAGCGCGTTAGCGCATGAATTGAGGGTGAAGGAGCGCGTTAGTGCTTAAGATAGAGCTGTTGGTGAGCGCGGCTATTGATGCGCGATAGCGCTTAGGAAGCGCTGTTGAACAGAGCGATAGCGCTTAGGGATGCGCTATTGGCTTGGCTTCGGTGTGTGGAGTGCGGGCGGGCGCGCATGAGCCTCTGATTTCAACTCCCAAATCGTGAGCGGACGCCTCCAATCTTGGCCGAGCAATCATAATGCGCTGCAAGAAGACCAAAATCCTGAAAAATAATTCAACAATTTTAAAATTAGGCCTCCAAAATTATCAATAATAATTCAAAAATCATAAAATTAACTAATGAGCAAAAAAAAAAAAAAAAAATTAAAGCAGAAATTTAAATAAATAAAAAAAAATTAAAATAAAAATAAAACAACAATTTTGGGTTGCCTCCCAAAAAGCGCTTGGTTTAGAGTCGCCAGCCCGACTCTCAAAGTATTAAGTCTTCCCTTTCTCTTTCACGCGCCAAATAAATTCCACGATCCGCCTTTTAAATTTTGCTTTTTTCGTGGCCTTCTTTGGTGGTTTTGGCGCTCTCTCATTCGATGAATCAATCGCAATGTCGACTTTTGAATGACCCTCCAACTTCATAACCGGTTAAATTAAGCATAATTGTTCGATGGATGGATTAGGTGCTTTCATAAAGAAGTTGAAGATTACTCGTTCGCACTCCACACCCATTGACAACTCCCCTTTCATCACTTCAATTTTTGCATCCGCCGTGGCCAAGAATGGTCTCCCAAAAATGAGCGGAGCACCATGATCTGCTTCTATATCCAATACCACAAAATCCGCTGGGAAGATGAATTTATCCACTTTGACTGAACATCTTCAACAATTCCTAGTGGATATTTAATGCTCCGATCCGCCAATTGCAATGAAATCTTAGTCGATTTCATGTCTCCCAACTCCAAGGCCCTGTAAATAGATAATGGCATTAAATTAATACTGGCCCCTAAATCACAAAGTGCATTATTAAAATGAAAACCACCAATAGAACAAAGAATAGTAAAACTCCCTGGATCCTTAAGTTTCTGTGGCATCTTCTTTTGTGGCACCGCACTGCATTCTTCCGTCAGATTGACCACCTCGTTCTCTAGCAGCTTCTTATTTTTTGACATCATCTCCTTGATGAACTTTTCATAATTTGGCATTTGCTCCAAAGCTTCAGCAAAGGGGATGTTGATGTGAATTTTCTTGAAAACCTCCATGAATTTGGAGAACTGCTCGTCCAATGCTTTCTTCTTGAACTTTTGCGGGTAGGGAAGTGGAGGCTTATACATCGGTTTTGGCTCTTTCTCCTCAACTTTTTTCTCAAGTTTCTTAACTGCAACAGTAGGAATTTGGACTACAACGTCTTTGGCACTCCGCACTTCGATGGCATTGCACTGCTCCTTGGGATTCACCTCAGTATTGCTAGGGAACTGGCCGCGGTTGTTGTCTTTCAGTACATTCGCCAACTGCCCTATGCTGGTTTCCATGGATTGCAACACAGCACCCATGTTGGCCATGTGCGTCTCCAAACTGTCAAGTCGAGACTCAGTTCTCGCCATCCTCTTACCTGATTCCTGCACAAAAGTACTAACCACATCCTCCAACGACTGCTTACCCTCATCCTTGTTTGTATTGAATCCCGAAGGATTCACCACATTTTTATTGTTAGCATACGAAAAATTTTCATGATTACGCAAGCTAGGATGATAAGTATTTGGGACAGGGTTACCTCTATAGCCTCCATATCCTCTGTAGCCATTTGGATTTATATAATTGACTTGCTCTATGGTCGGTGATCCTTCAACTCCATTTGAATCTGCAACATTAATTTTATTCAAAGAAGCTACCTGTGTAGTCAGTGCAGATAATTGAGCAGTGATGGACATGAGAGGATCCAATGCATACACTCCAGCCGGCTTCTTTACTCCTATACACTCAGATGGCCATTGGAAACTATTGACCGTCATCTCCTCCAACATATCATAAGCCTGAACATGATCCTTCGCAAATATAGTACCTCCAGCCGCTGAGTCCACATTCATTCTCGTAGGCGCATTCAGTCCATTGTAAAACCACTCAATCTGTTCCCAATCTGCAAAATTGTGGTTAGGACAACGTCTTAATAATTCTTTATACCTTTCCCACGCCTCGTATAACTGTTCAGTGTCCATCTGCCGGAAGGTGCTGATCTCGATCTTCAGTTGGGTGGTTTTGGCAGGAGGAAAATATTTTGCAAGAAATTTTTCTGCCATCACCTCCCAAGTAGTGATGCTTCCAAGTGGCAGTGATTGCAACCAACTTCTGGCTTGATCCCTGAGAGAAAACGGAAACAAGCGTAAGCGAATAATATCCTCAGATACACCATTAATTTTTACCGTATCGGTTATCTCCAAAAAAATGCGTAAGTGTAGATAAGGATCGGCATTGGCGCTCCCATTAAATTGGTTCTGTTGAACCATGTTGATCAATGCAGGCTTCAGCTCAAAATTGTTTGCATTGATAGTTCCTCGAGCGATTCCAGAGTAGTGAGCCTGGATCGTCGGTCTGAAGTGATCTCTAATAGGCACTAGGGGAGCTTGGTTTTCTTCTTGTTCAGCCATTCTTTCAAGTTCTTCTTTTCTAGCTTGTCTTAAAGCACGTGCAGTACGCTCGATCTCCGGATCAAACAGTAGAGAATTAGCACTTTGAGATCGTTGCATAGACTGCAATTAAAAGATAAGAACAAATTAATTAGTAACTTAAAATAAAAGAAAACTCTAAATTAAAATCTAGACTAATTGGTAACAAGACTAAAAAATAATCAAATTTACTCCCCGGCAACGGCGCCAAAAACTTGTTGTGAAAATTCCTCGCAAGCGTACGAGTGTCAAGTTTTAATATAGTGATAAAATCAAGTATCGATCTCTCAGGGAGTAAAATGAAAATAATAGTGCTTGTAATTAGAATAGTCCAAACTTTATCTAGAAAATCAATAATCAAGAATTTTGCAATAAAAATAAATAATTAAGAGATTTAAAAGCACGCACACAACTTTCAGATTAAAAATCAATCAGAGAAAAATGGTCTGGAGGTATAGATTTCACCTGGTTTCAACAACAATCAATCCTAATTAATTAATCTTCATGAATTTCAAAGAATTAATAGCCAAGAACACTTACGTGTATTATTCCCTCTCCCCAGTGCCGAATAAAATATATCAACTACAATTCAATTCCAATATCACTATTAAGAATCTACTTGCAGTGATCAATTCAAAACAATGTTCTCTTTTAAAAAGCTCTGTTAAAATTATAAGCTCTCCCGAGTCAGATAAACAATTAACAGTGTATTTTCCAATGGTCCTATTCAAAATCTCCTCTCCCGAATGCCAGATTTCAAATAAATATTACAAATCAATTATTGATCAGATAATTGAAAAGACAATCAACTCTAGAAAAAACAATTAATCTAGAAGAAATCCAATTCAATAAAATCAAGAATTCATGAAAGCGTCTACACCAGGTTCCATCCGACCTCTAGACTCTAAAAAATTAGTTCATAATAAAATTCTAAATAAAAAAATAATCCATAAATCCAAACATATTCAGAATAAAATAAAATATAAAAGAAACAAATTCGTCGTCGATGCCGTGTCCGGTCAATCAAACTCCGTCTTTGTTCTTCAATTAAGCTCAAGAAATTCCTTCAAAATCTCTCGATCAATCTCTGATTTTCTCTTGTAATTGGTGCGGCGGCTCCTCCCCCTTAGTCTGATGAAAAATTTTCTTTTATATCGTCTCCCAAAGCCCACTCAAAAGCCCACAAAATATAGAAATTTTCTTCCGATAAAATATTTCCAAGTTCAGAAATTCGCGACAAGCGCCCGCTCATCAGTCCACACGCCCGCGTATAACCCTCTGATCTCAAGTTTCTCACCTTCATGTGTGTCTTGAGCGATAGCTCTTCTTTGAGCGCTAATGGGAAGCGCGGATCTTTTGGCCCAATAGAAGCCCATCACTGTTCCTTTCTTTATTGTCTGTACGTTTCTTTTCTTTTCTTTTCTTTTCTTCTTTCTCTTCTAAACTTCTTATTTTTCTCCTCAAAATTCCATAATTCACAAAATCTCCATAATTTCCTACAATCACAAAAACAACACAATACCCACATAAATCTGCTCGAAAGAAATATTTAACAATTAAAATCATATATAATTTAAGTGTGTAAAATACACTTATCAATATGTCATTTTAGGAAATTTCACTCCCTTTAGTTAAGAAGTCCAACTTCTCTTTCATTAAATTTAACTCTTTAAATTTAACTATCTCAACGGGGTTTAGTAATCCATTACTTGTGTGACCCTCAATGGTTCAGGGATACAGCTAACCATGGGCTCACAACTCCTTGTGACTCGGAACAACAATTTTCGACTTGCCCAACGAATCATGGTAAGAGCATCTAGCAATATCGCCCCATGATTCCCTAGGTATCACTGATAGTGCCTGCAAGAACCAGTAGATTTTGGTTAGCGTACAGTACGGTCTCTTCATCCATATATCCCGATCGAATCAACAACCATTGGTGCATCGAGAGTCGTTCGAGATTCGACAACTATGCATTACATCTTGGAGATCAAATAGTGACATCGCATGTGTTACTAAGAAAACCGAGTAACCTAAAACACATCATGTACTCTGGCCAGAGATTCGTCACACTAACCTCCTCAGATCGCATAGGATATCCACACTCGCAAGTATGTGGTGAATCCTTGACAACAAAGAATCGACTCCTATATGTGTCGTAACTGTACCCAATCCCGACACCTGATGACCCCAATAGAGTCGGTAAATGAGTCAAAGTATAGTACTAGCATATAGAGTCTCAATGATGTTTCAAGTAGTAAGGACTAATGGTGTACAACCAAAACCGCGGACTTTATCCACTCGATAAGTGATAACCACTTGAAATGTCCGAATAGGGTAGTTCGATCATTCATCATATGAATATCCATTTACATGCTTTGAACATCTCCATGTCCATTACCATTGAAACGTGGTACTTGGCATCACAAATGTTAGTCTCAATCTCGAGCGATCCTTATCCTTATTAGCGGACGACTCAATTGACTAGGAACTGTTTAGAATATACAGTGACTATAATATGTGTTTCATAATAGTGATATCTCTTTATTCACTATCTCATCTTACTTACACTATAGTATATTCAAGGTCTTTATCAAAACATCAATAGTATATCACAATATAAAAATATGAAGAAAGACAAAGAAAATGCCATTAATGAATGTAAATTATATTAAACAAAGATTGTTTATACATAGAGTCACAAAAGCCCTTAGCCACAAGTTGGCTAACCGGGCACCCAATCTTTCACAGAGGTCGCAGGGACAGTCTGCAGGGAGTTCTCACTTTAAGGCGCGGACTTTTGGCCAGGTGTTTTCCTTGAGGCATGATCAGGCAGTGGAGGAGATTGAGAAGGTCATCGCATGTACATTTCTGTTATATGGTATACCTGCTCTTGTACTCATTGACACTGGTGCATGTCATTCCTTCATTTCTGCACATTTTGTTAAGAGGCATAAGTTACCATGCATTGCACTAGATGTAGTAGTTTTTGTTTCTACTCCAACGGGTCAATCTGCTTTGGCTAAGAGTCTAGTGATGGGTTGCCCTTTAGAGTTCGAAGGGAACATTCTGATAGGGAATCTCATGGTTCTCGCGATGGATGACTTAGATTGTATTATGGGGATAGACATATTGACTACATATCGAGCTTCAGTGGACTGCTATCGAAGATTAATACGTTTTCATCCGGATGGGAGTGATAGCTGGTTTTTCTATGGTGAGGGAGCGCGACCCCCGATACCGTTGGTATCAGCTTTGAGAGCCTGTCAAGCTCTAGAGTCTGGCGGGGAAGGTTACCTCATCTTTGCAGTTGATTTGTCTGCTGAGAGCGTTGAGATAGAAAGTATTCCGGTTGTGAATGAATTTCCAGATGTATTTCCTGATGAGATTCCGGGTTTTCCTCCTGCTAGGGAAGTCGAGTTTGGCATAGAGTTGATGTCGCGTACTTTGCCTATTTCTCGAGCACCGTATCGTCTGTCTCCGTCAGAGATGCAAGATTTGAAGAATCAGTTCTAGGATCTTTTGGACAAGGGCTACATTCGTCCTAGTGTATCTCCTTGGGGAGCTCCTATTCTCTTTGTGAAGAAGAGGGATGGGTCTATGCAGTTGTGCATTGACTATCTGATGCGATCATGGATGGTTCGCATGCTGATCAAGTGGCTAAGGATCCGTTGGAGATACCACAAGGACCAGTTACGAGAGGCCAAGCTTAGAAGTTTAAGGAAGCACTTCAATCCTTGATATTGAAGTCATACGAGGGCGTTGAATTTCTTGATATTCAGTTTGGAGGATGTTCTAATCTTTTTGAGGTCAAAGGAGGTCAAGAAAGTGAAGAAATTGAAGATCAAGCTCGAAGCTGCGGCGCGCCCACGCCTTCGATTAGCGAACCAACGGCGCGCCCGCGCGTCTGGATATTAAGTTGAAGAAGTTTTGCGAACTCTCGGCACGCCCGCGCTGCCTTCTCGCGCGCCCGCGCCATGTACTGCGCAACTGCGGCGCGCCCGCCCCGACATATTTTACACACACCAAAGGTGTTTTTGTGTGTACGAGATATTATGCCTATTTTGATATTTTATGTTATTTTTAAGTTTTTTTATTCCTACTAGGAAAATTTAGGAGATATCTTTGATATATTTTTGTTTTATTGTGTTATCTTTCAATATTTTGGGTTTTAATATAAATACTACAACATTCATTACTTTTGGAGAACAATTAAAATTTTCAGATTGTTGATTATTCAATACAAAATTCTCTCTAGAATTTTATCAAATCTTTTGCTTTACCCAAAATCAAACTTATCAAAGTTCATAGCTTTGTGGAGTTTGTCAGTCGATTTTCAATTGAGTTGTCAAAGACAGGTTCCTTTGAAGGTCTAATTGAATTATTGATTGTTTTCTATCGTGATTCTATGTTTCTAGTTACAGGTTCAACTAGAGGTGGAGATCCAAATCTGTTACTTGTTTCAAAGTCGGAACAAAAATCTTTGAATTCTTTTGTTATTGAATTGAGGTGCGATTCGTTGTAATCGTGTTGCCTTTCATACATAAGATTCACATCACTATCGGCAGCTGAACCGAGTTACTGTGAATAACAAGTATCCTTTGCCTCATATTGATGACTTTTTTGATCAGCTGCAAGGTACTTCGGTTTACTCCAATATTGACTTGAGATCTGGGTATCATCAGATGAGAGTCCGAGATCAGGACATAGCCAAGACTGCATTTTGTACTCGCTATGGGCATTATGAGTTTCTAGTATATTCACGTGATGCAGACGAGCATGTTTCTCACTTGCGGTTGGTACTGCAGACTCTTCGGGATGAGCAGTTGTATGCCAAACTGAGTAAGTGTGAGTTCTGGATGGATTGAGTGGTCTTTCTTGGCCATATTATATCCAGGGAGGGGATTTTTGTTGATCCGAGCAAGATTGAGGCTGTGCTTAATTGGTCGCGTCCGATGACAGTTGCTGAGATCCGTAGTTTTTTGGGTCTAGCAGGATATTATCGTCGCTTCATTCTGAACTTCTCGCAGCTAGCTCGACCTTTGACGCAGCTTACCTGCAAGGGTGTCGATTTCAAGTGGTCCTCAGAGTGCGAGGAGAATTTTTGTGAGATTCGACGGCGGTTGACTTCTGCGTCAGTGTTGGCATTACCGTCAGGATCTAGAGGGTATGTGGTGTACACAGATGCTTCTCTTCAGGGGTTAGGTTGTGTTCTGACTCAGAATGGCATGTGATTGCATACGCTTCTAGATAGTTGAAGTTGCACGAAGACAATTATTCAGTTCATGATTTGGAGTTGGCAGCTATTGTGTTCGCCTTGAAGATCTGGTGTCATTTGTATGGTGAGAAATTTGAAATCTTTACCGACCACAAGAGTCTCAAGTATTTGTTCACTCAAGCGGAGTTGAACATGAGGCAGAGACATTGGATGGACTTGCATAAGGACGATGATTGCAAGATTAAGTACCATCCGGGAGCTTCTAATCTCACTGCTGATGCCTTGAGTTGCAAGGTGCGACTATCCGCACTTCAGACTTGTTCTATGTCTAGTGCGATCGGAGAGTGTTGTTCTTCAGGGTATAGCTTCAAGCACAAGAAAGGTATGCAGAGTATCCAGACATTTGCGATATTATCTGAGCCATCTTTGTATTCGCAAATTCGGGATGCTTAGATGTCTGATTCGAAGACCCAACGTTTGGCTCGTCTAGCCAACGAGGGTAGTACGTGTAACGCCCCAAAATTATCTTAATGGACTTTATTTGAGATAATCAGAGATTTTAGAAGTCGAGGGCCGATTCGATTTTGATCAAGGACTAAAATGCAATTTTCAGAATTTTCAGGGACTAAAACATAATAAATGATTTTGTTAGATATTTAAGAGACATTTGACTTTCTTTTCACTCCAATCCCTTCCCCTCCATCGGTTCCTCTCCATTGAAGGCGTGAGAAAGCTTCCCCAAGCTTTTGTGATTTCCATTTTTGCTCGATCCGTCCGTTGGAAATTGATCTGAAGTTGATATCTGCGATCACAGCGACGAGTGCTCCGTTTGGAAGTAAGTTTATCTTATTTCTGAGAGGTTTGAATTTTTGGATGTCTTTAGAATTGATTTATATTCGGAGAGGATAATTATGAGATAGCTGTGATAGTATATCTAAGACGGTTCGAAGAAATAATGACGATTAGAATTGTTATGATTTTTGTTGTGAATTTCAAAAATTGGAGTTTTGAGATGTGTTGGGATTAGATTGGAAATGATGTTTGATGATTGAATTGAGTTTATTGAATTGATATCTTGTTGTCTGCATTTCCGGTTTGATCAGTTTATAGCCGTTATGCCGTCAGTTTGAGTTTTGGATATCGTTCAATATTTTGATCGTATCGAGTTTGATTGAGCTTTTGGATGTCGATATTGATCCTATTGAATTCTTATGATAGATGGAATTGAAGTCAGCAGAGTTGCGAGGTAGCAGCTTTGGTCAGTTGGAAGATTGAAGTCGGTACAGTATCGATTTTCTTATTTATCGATTGAAGAAGTTGATTGAGTTTTGAAAGATTTTGATTGGATATTGACTATTATCCTTGTTATTGATTTAAGATTGAAGTACCTTCGAAGCGAATAAGGTAAAAGACGACTTAGAATTGAATGGAACGATTAACTCGAAAGATTTTATTCGAGTGTTCCGATGAAATCACATACTTGCTTGATTGAATGTTTATTTGAATGCATGAGATTATATATGCATTTATATTGACAAAATCATGTTTGAATGATTATTTGAATTGATGAATGAATGAATGATTGAATGCTTATATGAACTGATGATTGAAATTATATTAGAATGCATGAGATGACATATGCATTCATATTGAGCCTTGATTCATTTCAATTTGATTAGACGATCTAGAGATTGTAGTTGAGTGACCTGGTTCGAGATTTTATACCTTGTCAAATAAACTCTCTATAATGCTCTGGACTCTAAAGGATTAAAATATGCCTCGTCCACCTCGAGAGGGGAGTTCGGTGTGATTGTTGGATATTTTAACCTCGGGATCCCAAACCGAAGAAAGAAAGAAAGAAGAATTCCATTTGATTATCTGAGTCTGATAATCCAAAAGTTTTAAAGACATGCATATAATTTTAATTCAGTACTTGGATGAATTACTTGATTTATATTGATGCGATAGATATTTGGAAATTGATACATGTCATATCTTGATGTGTTTTAAGTGATATTCATGATAGTCTATTTTACTGGGAATTGTATTCTCACCGGATTATCCGGCTGTTGTCTTGTTTTTGTATGTGTGCATGGTAGCAGGTGGGGCAGGACCGAGTCAGAGGCAGCATGACTAGGTGGTTGAGATGATAGAAGTGAGTCTTTGATGTTTAGGAGCGTTTACGTTTTCGAACTCCTTTTTGTAGTTGTATAAGTTCAAACTATATTGAAGCATGCTTGATATATTGAAGATTGTATGAACTTAGAATTGAATACTTGTACATCATGTTGAATGGAATTTATCTTGTTGTCATATCGATTGAGTTGAGATTGGATTGAAAGAAAGAAAGAAAACCAGTTATTTTTTTGGCGCAGAGTGTCTTGCTCGATCGGTGGAATTATACCGATCGAGCGAGCACCTCCTGAGCTGAGGCAGAAAGTTTAAAGTTTTTGTGCCACTCGATCGGTAAGTTTTGACCGATCGAGCGGCGAGCTTTTGTAAGTCTCGGCAGAGACTGGATTATTATGGCCCGCTCGATCGGTAAAGTTCTACCGATCGAGCGAGCATCCGAAAAAAAAAATAAATAAAAGAATTACTTTTAATATTGGATCTTGATTGCCCTATTGTTGTTTAATTTCGAGATTTGATGTTTAGAATCGAGGCCTCACATTAAGTGGTATCAGAGCGATAAGATTCTTGGACTGAATTTAGAAGAGAGCGGGGTAGATTGAGTCCGCTTGAATTTAATTTCTCGCATGTGATTGATTAATTCTATGATTGAAGAATATGCGAGCATGCTTTATGATTGAGAATTATTTGAATTACTTGGATATGTGATTTAAATTTTAAAGCATGAATTAATTGAGATACGAACTGTTTCGGGTTACATTGAATACTCTAGAGATCGAATGAGTATGTCGAGCTGAGTTTGTTGGACACCGGATAGATGTATTTGAGATGTTGTGTTCTAATCCTCTTGAATCAGATTTTCTACTCGGCAAGTTTGAACAGGATTCAACTAGTAGCGAACCCGATTGTACAAATTTGTTTTGTGACTGAACTGATGGAAGCATTACTGATGAGATTTCAGTCTGTTAACCCTTCAACTCTAAGGAGTTCTGAGAATGGTTTGGGTGTGAAAGCTGATTAGAAGAGATCGATCAGTTGTTTGATTTTTTTTTAAACTACAGCGACGAACGACGTTTTCAGTTAGTTGGTTACCAACTGCAAGGCTTTAGTACTTGCTCGAGGATTCATAGACTCTAAATGCTCTTGATGATGATGAAGCAGGTAACTGTTCGATTCTAGTCTTTTGACTCTTTTGCTGTTAGATATTGATGCAACTTTTCTTCTTGCGGAGAGGTTAGATTGATACTTTCTCTACTTTTGAGTATCTGAATTAGTTGCGGTGAATTTAGTTCGAATTTTTGAACTTTGATTCGATGAGAGTTGATTGTACTGAACAGTACTATACTTCGGTTATCAGATTTGATTATATTATCGATGTAGTATATTAACCGAGTACAGGGCAATCGAGGTTGATTTCAGACAGTTGCCAGATTCAGATCCGAGACGATAGACGAATGGATTTCCTCCGGTAAAACTCCTGAATTAAGAATTCCTTTCTTATTGATTGTTGATTACCATTTTTTACAGAAAGGTGCGGAGGAATGTTTGAAGTAAGTAGATGGTGTCTTCATTAAACCGTGTTGGTTGATTTAACAGAGTTGTTGAGTTTGTTGTTGTCGTTCTAGTTGAGATTCCAGATTTGCCTCTGAGTCGAGAGGATGAGTTCAACATTAATTTTAGATCAGACATCATCGAATGATAATCTGAAGGGAAGAAGTTTCAGAGATTGAATTCGGAATGAGGTACAACCGATTTGAATTTTTATCGTACAGATTGAATTGGAATTGCATCTGCAATGATTATGAGTCCTTTGAACCGAATCTTCCAGAGAGTTGTAGATCCTTTGAACCGAATCTTCCAGAGAGTTGTAGATAAGTTCTTGAGTATTCTTATCGATGAATCTTTTATCCTTCAAAGATCCGTATTGATACTTCAGATTCTTTAAGAATTGTTCGTAGATTTGCATGTCGATCATTTATTCTATTCTTTTGACGTCTGAATCTTGTTGAGACTGAGTTGTATTTTTCCTCGATCTTTTCTCTAAGAAGATGGAATTTTATTGAACACCTCAAGACTGGAACTGTTGTGAATTGATCTGGATCGACGTCCTTATCTGAATTTGAAGATTGTTTTTTGGATTAAGTGAATTCTATCGCGAATCCTTTGAAGAATTCTTATTGTTGATTAGACGAATACTCAGCAGATTATGCTCTTCTGTTCAGTTGTATCTTTGATGACCTTTGCTGATTTGCACTTCTTCTTATTGAGTATTGAGACTTATTCTTGTTCAGAAGAAATCTTTGTTATCTTGAGCATCGAAGAATTTGAAGACGCTCGAGACGCAATGTTAGTTCCAATTTGAATCTCACAGAGATCTTATTGCTTGGAAGATCTCAGTAATCTATTCTGATCTTGGAAGATAGAAGTTTTGATTGTCGCAGTCCGAACTGATTATGAGTTTGGAAAGAAAGTTTTGCAGGGCGATTAATCTGACTGCAAATTTTATTGTTATCCGGAGAACTGATTGAAACATCTAAGATTTTGAGCTGAATGATCTGATCTTATTTTATCTACTTCAATTGTCCTCTTTGACAGATGATTGTCGCACTACTGATAGAGTCTGGAACAGATGGAATGTTTATCTTGACTCCTTCATTCGACTTTGAACCAGAGTTGATTGAGAACGATTTGGGATCTGATTCGACCTTTCAGAATCCGATGAAGATAGATCTTCTTTGAGTATAATCTGAGTTTCAGGTCTATATTGATGCTTTTTTTTTGCGAATAACTTTTGTGGTGTCAGATGTTTCGGTTTGAGACAGAGTATCAGGAGATTGGCACTTTAAAGTTTATTCAGAGTTCTTCCAGATGATCGGAAGATGTTTGATGAATTGAGAAATCAGATCGAATAGAGGATGATGAAATATGAAGTTCGAAGTTTGGATTCTGATGTTTTGAACTATCAGCAGTCAGAGAGAGAACAATCCAAATTTCTGTTGTACAGTCTATTCTGATTCAGAATGGAATTGGGATCACAATTCGATGATTTTGTAGCAAGGCTACTTTGTGACTCCGAGATGAGATGTTATCTGATTATCGTTGATCGAGTAATGGAATCTTTCGTTAAGAATTCTCGATTCTAAGAATTCTTGATTTATTCTGTTGAATGTCTGTTGTTACAGAATAGTATGAACGAACTCTCTAAGCCTTACAGTTGATGTATTGAATTGTAACCTGAACTGGTTGATGTGCCAGTGGTTATTGAACGAATGATGTTGTTCGGATTGAACTTCTAGATTGATCCCGATTGTCAGAATGAGTTCGAAACTGAATTGAGATCCGAATTTTTATCTACAGGAAGTTTGTGAAGTGAGCTTTCTCAGAATCGTTTCCGATTTGAGGTATGGCCGTTTTGAACTTTTGACAGGCCATTTGTTTTGACGAATACTCCTGTATTGTTGAAGAATTTTCTGTTGACCGAATCTCTCAGAAGTATGAGTTGAAATTAGGAGTTCTTATTGATGAATTCTTGTTTTATAGATGTCAGAATTGTACTGATCGTTCAGAGTCTTCTACAATCTTTTCAGAATTGTACGCCGATCAGTTGTAGACTAATCTCGACGTTTGAAATTTTGATTGAACCGAATGAATTTCTTTGATCTGTTTATTTGATGATGGAATTTCTGATTTTCTGTTCTTCTGTATTCTGAGTTTCAGTACTGATGATATTGCAGTACTAGGTTTTCTTCTTATTGAGATTTCTGATTTGAATCTTTTTAACAGAAGGAACGAATGCAGCAACTGATGTTTAGAACCGAAGAATTTGTTCTTATTTTGTCTACTGTCTGATTTTGATTGACCGATAGATAGGATCCGTTACAGTTTTCTGTACAGAATGATTTTTATGAAGAATAGAGAATTGATATCTTGTCAGATGTTGTCAGATGTCATGAATTGCCGAAGTCTATCAGTTTAGACTGAAATCCTTGATGCATTGTCCTTTCGGCATAGACTTTGAAGAGAATTTTGTTGTCGATTTCAACTACTTTTGATTTGATACCCTCAGAACGACGAACAGCCAGATCAGATGAGTCGAACTTTAGAAGAATTGCATTGAGTAGTAGTGCTCGACTTAGCACTAGTTGACAGAATTCTTGATGTTTGTGGAAATTTCGTGCAACGACAGAGTTTGACGAGTTATTGGAGGCACGTTATAGAAGTTGTACGAGGAGAGATGAAGATCTCCTTGCTTTTGTTATGAACTTTTTGTGTCACATGAGTTAGAACGTAAGATGATTCGAATTGTGACTGAGTTTAGAATAATTTTCTGACGACGATGAGTTGACTTTTGATAGACGGACGGACTGTTGATGAAGTAATCGACTAGAGTTTTTGACTTCTCTGATTGATTGAGATGTCGAACTAATTGAGACGAACGATTCAGAGTAAGATTGGAAGTAAACTCTGGATTTAGTTCCGAGATGTAAATTCTTATTGCAGTCCTTTGATTCTAGCCTCGACCTTGTGATAGAATCGTGATTGATTTCGAGGATGAAATCGATTCTTAGAGGGGGAGAATTGTAACGCCCCAAA
The DNA here is from genome assembly GCF_033568475.1 of Henckelia pumila. NCBI lineage: Eukaryota > Viridiplantae > Streptophyta > Magnoliopsida > Lamiales > Gesneriaceae > Henckelia > Henckelia pumila. The sequence continues at coordinate 95,675,073 of NC_133123.1, read as the reverse complement.
ATTATCTTAATGGACTTTATTTGAGATAATCAGAGATTTTAGAAGTCGAGGGCCGATTCGATTTTGATCAGGGACTAAAATGTAATTTTTAGAATTTTCAGGGACTAAAACGCAATAAATGATTTTGTTAGATATTTAAGAGACATTTGACTTTCTTTTCACTCCAATCCCTTCCCCTCCATCGGTTCCTCTCCATTGAAGGTGTGAGAAAGCTTCCCCAAGCTTTTGTGATTTCCATTTTTGCTCGATCCGTCCGTTGGAAATTGATCTGAAGTTGATATCTGCGATCACAGCGACGAGTGCTCCGTTTGGAAGTAAGTTTATCTTATTTCTGAGAGGTTTGAATTTTTGGATGTCTTTAGAATTGATTTATATTCGGAGAGGATGATTATGAGATAGCTGTGATAGTATATCTAAGACGGTTCGAAGAAATAACGACGATTGGAATTGTTATGATTTTTGTTGTGAATTTCGAAAATTGGAGTTTTGAGATGTGTTGGGATTAGATTGGAAATGATGTTTGATGATTGAATTGAGTTTATTGAATTGATATCTTGCTGTCTGCATTTCCGGTTTGATCAGTTTATAGTCGTTATGCCGTCAGTTTGAGTTTTGGATATCGTTCAATATTTTGATCATATCGAGTTTGATTGAGATTTTGGATGTCGATATTGATCCTATTGACTTCTTATGATAGATTGAATTGAAGTCAGCAGAGTTGCGAGGTAGCAGCTTTGGTCAGTTGGAAGATTGAAGTCGGTACAGTATCAATTTTCTTATTTATCGATTGAAGAAGTTGATTGAGTTTTGAAAGATTTTGATTGGATATTGACTATTATCCTTGTTATTGATTTCAGATTGAAGCACCTTCGAAGCGAATAAGGTAAAAGACGACTTAGAATTGAATGGAACGATTAACTCGAAAGATTTTATTCGAGTGTTCCGATGAAATCACATACTTGCTTGATTGAATGTTTATTTGAATTCATGAGATTATATATGCATTTATATTGACGAAATCATGTTTGAATGATTATTTGAATTGATTAATGAAAGCATGATTGAATGCTTATATGAACTGATGATTGAAATGATATTAGAATGCATGAGATGACATATGCATTCATATTGAGCCTTGATTCATTTCAATTTGATTAGACGATCTAGAGATTGTAGTTGAGTGACCTGGTTGGAGATTTTATACCTTGTCAAATAAACTCTCTATAATGCTCTGGAGTCTAGAGGATTAAAATATGCCTCGTCCACCTCGAGAGGGGAGTTCGGTGTGATTGTTGGATATTTTAACCTCGGGATCCCAAACCAAAGAAAGAAAGAAAGAAGAATTCCATTTGATTATCTGAGTCTGATAATAAAACCAAAAGTTTTAAAGACATGCATATCATTTTAATTCAGTACTTGGATGAATTACTTGATTTATATTGATGCGATAGATATTTGGAAATTGATATATGTCATATCTTGATGTGTTTTAAGTGATATTCATGATAGTCTATTTTACTGGGAATTGTATTCTCACCGGATTATCCGGCTGTTATCTTGTTTTTGTATGTGTGCATGGCAGCAGGGGGGGGCAGGACCGAGTCAGAGGCAGCATGACTAGGTGGTTGAGATGATAGAAGTGAGGCTTTGATGTTTAGGAGTCGTTTACGTTTTCGAACTCCTTTTTATAGTTGTATAAGTTCAAACTAGATTGAAGCATGCTTGATATATTGAAGATTGTATGAACTTAGAATTGAATACTTGTACATCATGTTGAATGGAATTTATCTTGTTGTCATATCGATTGAGTTGAGATTGGATTGAAATAAAGAAAGAAAACCAGTTATTTTCTGGTGCAGAGTGTCTCGCTCGATCGGTGGAATTATACCGATCGAGCGAGCACCTCCTGAGCTGAGGCAGAAAGTTTAAAGTTTTTGTGCCGCTCGATCGGTAAGTTTTGACCGATCGAGCGGCGAGCTTTTGTAAGTCTCGGCAGAGACTGGATTATTATGGCCCGCTCGATCGGTAAAGTTCTACCGATCAAGCTAGCATCCGAAAAAAATAAAATAAAATAAAAGAATTACTTTTAATCTTGGATCTTGATTGCCCTACTGTTGTTTAATTTCGAGATTTGATGTTTAGAATCGAGGCCTCACAGTACGTCTGGATTTCACTATCAGTCAGATGGATTTTTGTGTTTGTCTGGTAGGCTTGTGATTCCGGAGGATGAAGAGTTGCGAGAGGAGATCTTGTCTCAGGAACATCGCACTAAGTTGAGAATTCATCCGGGAAGCAACAAGATGTATAAGGATCTACATACTCGATTTTGGTGGAAGGGAATGAAACGCAGTGTGTATCAGTATGTTTCGAAATGTTTGGTTTGTCAGCAGGTCAAGGCAGAACATCGACGACTTGGAGGTTTGCTTCACAGTCCGCCTATTCCTGAGTGGAAATGGAAGCTTATCACGATGGATTTGTGACCCATTTGCCAGTATCCTCGAGGAATTGTGATGTTATATGGGTTGTGATGGACCAACTCACCAAGTCAGCGCATTTCATTACCTATAGCCGAGAGTACTCTGTGGATCATACGACTCGATTGTACATTAAGGAGATCATTCGACTTCATGGAGTGCCTGTGAGCATTGTCAGCGATCGAGACCCCAGGTTTACTTCTAGGTTCTGGGGGAGTGTTCAGCGTGCGATGGGCACTACTCTCAGTTTGAGTACTTCCTATCATCCAAAGACAGATGGTCAGTCAGAACGCACTATCCGTACTTTGGAGGATATTCTTCGAGCGTGCATTATGGACTTTGGTTCAACCTGGCAGGATCATTTGCCATTGATTGAGTTTGCGTACAACAACAGCTATCATAGTAGCATTGGGATGGCTCCTTTTGAGGTGTTGTACGGGAGACGTTGTTGTACTCCACTCTTTTGGGAATAAGTGGGGCAGAGGCAGGCTGAGGGACCAGAGTTAGTCCAGCAGACAGCAGATGTTGTTGATCAGATCAAGAAACGGATTAAGACTGCACAGGATCATCAGACCATTGCAGTTTGATGTTGGGGAGAAGGTGTTTCTGAGAGTTTCACCTTTCCGCAGGATTCTCAGATTTGGTCTCAAGGGCAAGTTATCTCCAAAATTTATCGGTCCGTTTGAGATCTTAGAGAGCATTGGCGTCTGTCTTATCGTCTAGCCTTGCCACCGTATCTGTTCAGTATTCACGACATGTTCCACGTATCTCTGTTGCGACGGTACATGGTGGATCAGTCTCATATTCTGCAGCCGTCTGAAGTTCAGGTGGATACGGATTTGACTTATGTAGAGAGACCTATTTGTATCCTAGATCGTAAGGATAAGCTCTTGCGAAATAAAGTTATTCCTCTGGTTTTAGTTTAGTGGCAGCGCCGAAGCACTGAAGAAGCCACTTGGGAGCTTGAGAGCAGGATGCGTTCAGAACATCCTGAGTTATTTTGATTTTGTTTTCGAGTTGTATTCAGTTGTGAACTCTGTAAACGTTTAATTTGAATAAGAATGTTTTGCACGTTGTTTCGTTATCAGTACTTAAGATTTGATTTCGAGGACAAAATATCTTAAGTGGGGAGAATGTAGTAGCCCGTAACAAAATAAGGTAATTAATGGAAATAATCACAATTAGGAACCTTGAGTTCGGACGCTCCGAAAGAAAGATCGGACGATCCGAAGCCAGGATTGGAGGCTCCGAACATGTTTGGACGCTCCGTCGGCAGGTTCGGACGGCCCAATCGGAGTCCAGTATTACGTCATTGCTTACGTTAGCAAGATGACATCATTGCTGATGCATTGATGGGACTTCGGACGCCCCAAAGTCGAGTTCGGATGGCCCAAACGTGTTCGGAGGCTCCGAAGCCGGTTCAGACGGCCCGAACTCCGTCTATAAATAGATGTGCCGAGATTCATTTTCAGATGCACCAATCACCTCTCTTCTCTCAATTCCTTAGTCTTATAGCTTAGATATAGGGAATTCTAGGCGTCCCATTGAGAATCCGGAAGTGGTGTAGCGATCCAGGCGTCGTAGCGGAGCTGTGTCCTAGTTTTGAGTCAAGCGACAGCAACGGGCTGACGACGGATGCAGGTATAGATTTTGCTTCCTAAAAATGTTTAGGAGTATGCAATAGCTTAGTTAAGGCTTTTAGAGCACTATATTGACATTAGTATCATTTGGCAGTGTAGTGCGGATTATAGGCATGGACCTAGAGCTGGTAGAGCTTGCCTAGTATTTGAGGTACGAAAGTATTGTTCGACATATCCTGACTGAATATGCATGTATTATGTGACTGCATGACATGATTATATGCTGCATATATTTGCATCTTGAGCTATCTCTTTTGAGATGTTTGTTATTAGGGTTTTAACCTATCCTGTTAGTGGATGGACTTCCATCGATTTGGGTCCGGAGTATCCACTGGTTTTCGGTATGTGAGCCACCTCCTGAAGCGACGGCACAACGTGATACATACCAAGGCCCGGTCTGTCTTTGTTATCTGATTCTTGGCCTCTAGTCAGTAGGAGGTACACTTGCATGCATGTATACTCATACTCTCATGCTGAGCGTTTTATGCTCACGTCTCGTACTTTGTGTATCTGGACACCCTATTCCATGGGGCAGGATTGCGATTGGATGAGGCGGGTGGATCCAAGAGAGGCTAGGCAGTGGATGGCCGGCAGGAGCTTTGCCTAGGGTTTTATTTTATTGTATTGGTTGATACAGTATTCAATTTAGTTGTATAACTATTTGGGTATTTGCAGATTTCTTTCCTTGGGATTGTATAATATTTATGGCTTCCGCAGTTTAATTTTGGTTTACTGTTTAATTATGTTAATTGCATGCCTGAGTTTTTGATTAGTAGGTGATCTCGGTAAGGGTCACTACACTGGGGGAGGACCAGGAGGTTTTACCAGTATTGTCTAATTCTATCAGAGGTATATTTTAGTGATCAGGATCTTGATTACAAGATGAACAGGAAATTCTAAGTGATGAGTTTACTTAGGTAAGTTTCCCTGTAAGAATTGGAATTTTATTGATGGGTTATCAAGCAAAGATGAGTTTTATTAGGACACTGTGATGACTTATACTGGAAGACGTGAACTATGATCATTACAACAGTTATGTTAAAGTATAATTTGGTGTCAGTTTGATATCCTTGAAAAGATACTCGATTCTATTGATAGATGTCATGAGCCTGCTAAGTTACAGCATGGATACGACAATATAAGAATTCATTTGGATAGTGGAAAGATGAGAACTTAGGTGTTCATGTGTGTTTTGAAATGCTCAGTTAAATTGGTGCAAATTTGGTGCCCGGTGACTATTTGCAACTATTTGTCTGAGGTAGATATAGATGTTATAACCCTGTGATGGGGGAGGTAAATATTCTTTTGCATAAAGAACGATTGGAATTGTTCACTTTTTGGTAAACTGATAAGATGAGTATAGTACTCAGATATTCAATTCTCAGGAATGATTTGCAGTAATTCTGGGACTTCAATGTCGAAAATTGATCTAGCAAGTGTTTGAATTTTAATGAATACTAACATGATAGCATCAAGTGTTTAGACATGGAAAAGGGATAGCAGCGGAGATCTAAGTTACCAGATCTAGCAGGATTGTTGTCACTGATTTTTTGAGATGTCTAATGGATGCGTTATGTCATTGATATGTTAGATTTGATGAGATCAATTCAGGAGAATTTGTGAGACCTCGATTCTAAACCACTAATCTCAGATTAAACAACGAGTAAGCGAACAAGAATCCAAGAGTAAAACAATTCAAAGTTTTTTTTTTTTTTATTTTATTTTAAAAGGCTCGCGCCCGCGCGAGGTACCAAGCTCGCGCGCGCGCGGGCAAACGATTCAGAGGCCCAACAAAGGCCTCGCTCGCGCGCGGAAGGCCTGGGCAGAAATTCTCAGGCTGCAAACAAAAAAAAAGAAAGGATTCCGCGCTTGGTCCGACATGCCTTCAAATACAAATGCAATAACAGGGTGTAGGGAAACATGCCATAACAAGTCATGCTTTCAGAAGGCCTAAAAACAATCAGAAGTCTAAATCGATACAACAACAACATACTTCGACTTCAGATTACAATCCGAATACAAACTAATTCGAATAACAAAATATATCAAGTTCGAGTTCTAACATGCTTCAATCTTAAAATAGATAAACATGCTAATTCGACTTCTAAACCGAGTCACTTCTACTACTTGCCCTCGAAGCTAACCATGCCTCTTCTGAATTGTTCCTGCCCCACCTGTTGCCAAGTACACATACAAAACAAAGCAACAGCCGGATAACCGGTGAGAATGATAATCCCAGTAAAAGCAACATATCAAGTAATGAATATACAACATGCTATCAAACCACATATTCAAGTCGAAGTTAATGATATGCATGTCTTTAAAACCAGGATATCGATTCTGATAAACACGGGAGTATTGCTCTGCTTTTGGGATCCCGAGGATGAGATCACGTAACGACTCACCGACTCTCCCAATCGAGGTGGTGCCACGTATCCCACTCCTCTAGACTTTGAGCAACCATAATGAGTATGCTAGCACTAGGCGAAATACTACAACCTAGGCCACTCAATCATAGTTCCCAAACGTCTAACAAAAAGGGCGGTTCTGCCCGCTGAAATCAAAGTAGGCTCAAGATGAATGCATAACAGAAACATAAACATAAGCCACATAACAAAAACTCAATCAATCAACAATTACAAGTTCCACGTGCTAGAACAAGTATCAATGCAATATGTGATTTAAAAAGGGAAACTCGAGAACCAACAGTCCCGAGTATGCTATCCCGCTACGATGACTGCTTTTACCTTTCAATGTCGTAGATCCAACTCCTGACAAGCTACAACAAAAGATTGTATCAACAACTAGATAACCTAAACAACAAACAACGGTTCAAGGAAATCTCTTTACCGTTCTTCGTCCAACTCTCGACGAACAATGCTGCTAACACAGGGCTCGACACACTCCAACGAATCTGTACGAATACAAGATTTGATCAACAATCACGATCATTCACAAGCCAAGGCTTCACTCAATACCAAAAACGATTCGAAAACCCAAAACTCAAACCGACGGCATAACGGCTATAAACTGAACAAACCGGCAACGCAGACAGCAGTTCAATACTGATAACAACTCAATTCAATGCCCAAAACAACAATAACAAAGCAAACCCATCAATCTCAAAATCCACATTTTCAAAAATGGCTTCCAAAAATCATAACAAATCCGGACGTCGCTCTAATTCAAAACCGACAGATAATAAACGATCAGAACTCTGTCTAGAACAACATACTAGAATCTAAATCGATTCTAAAAACCTCCGAAAAACAAAACATATCCGATCGGAGAAATACTTACAATATAGCAGAGCTCTCACTGCAGTGATCGATAATCTGCCTTCAGAATTAATTTCTAACGGACGGATCGAGCTCGGACTGGATTTTGAAAGCTCAAAAGCTCCAAGAGGCGTCTTCAATGGAGTCTAGCCGATGGAAGGGAAGGAGAGGAAGGAAAAGAGACCAAGTCAAATGAATTCTAAGTGTAGAATATATATTAAACTCCAAATTTGCGTTTTAGTCCCTGAAATTTCCAAAATTTGCAAAAAGGACCCTGATCAAAATCAAATCGTCTCGAGAACTCTGTAATCTCTGATTAACTCAAATAAACTCATTTAAGATAAAAACAGGGCGTTACAATTCTCCCCCACTAAGAAGAGATTTCGTCCTCGAAATCAACGAGAACCACAACTCATAAGATAGAATAAAGAACTAAAGACAGTAAGAAGAACTCACGTCACCCGAACAACTCTGGAAAAAGTTGTCTCATGTCAGATTCTGTCTCCCAAGTCGCTTCCTCGACTCCGTGACGGCTCCACTGCACTTTCACCAACGGAATCAACTTGGTTCTGAGTTGCTTTTCTTTCCGATCAAGGATCTGAATCGGTCGCTCAAAATAGCTCAGGGTCTCGTCTAACTTGGCTTCGTCAGGCTGAAGGATATGAGAAATATCTGGTTGATACTTTCGCAGCATAGAGACGTGAAAAACGTCGTGAATACCAGATAAAGACGGAGGAAGTGCAAGTCTGTAGGCAAGATCGCCTATTTTCTCGAGAATTTCGTACGGACCGATGAATCTCGGAGATAACTTTCCTCTCTTACCGAATCTGACGGTGCCTCTGAACGGAGAAATCTTAAGGAATACACGGTCTCCCTGCTCAAAACTCAGAGGTCGACGTCTGACATTCGCATACTTCGCCTGTCTATCTTGAGCTGACTTCATTCTGGTCTGAATGATCTTAACCTGCTCTGCCATATCTCTAAGCATCTCCGGTCCCAAATCTGGTGACTCGGACAATTCATCCCAAAACAACGGAGATCAGCACTTTCTACCATACAAAGTCTCAAAAGGCGCCATACCGATACTTGCTTGGAAGCTGTTGTTGTAAGAAAACTCGAAAAGAGGCAAAGAATCCTGCCAACTAGTGCCAAAGTCTAGCACTACCGCTCGCAGCATATCCTCCAACGTCTGGATAGTCCGCTCTGACTGTCCATCTGTCTGAGGATGATAAGCTGTACTCAGATGCAATCGAGTACCAAGTGCCCCCTGAAGACTGTGCCAGAAGTGAGAAGTGAATCTAGGATCTCTGTCTGAAACGATCGACTTCGGCACACCATGCAATCTCACAACATTGCTAACATACAACTCAGCCATCTGATCATGACGATACGTCATCCTGTACGGAATAAAACACGCAGACTTCGTCAATCGGTCGATCACTACCCAAATAGCATCGCATCCTCGAACGGATCGTGGTAGCTTCGTGACAAAATCCATAGAAATGTGATCCCATTTCCATTCAGGAACAGATAGGCTGTGCAAAAGACCACTTGGTCGCTTCCGCTCTGCTTTCACTTGCTGACAATTCAAACATCGAGATACAAATCTCGCAACATCGTCCTTCATTCTCTTCCACCAGAACTGACTCTTCAGATCGTTGTACATCTTACGACCTCCAGGATGAACGCTAAACCGACTGCAATGAGCCTCTCGGAGAATACGCTGTCTCAACTCCGAAATATCAGGCACAACAATACGGTTATTCACAAACAAAATGTCATCTCTAACCTGGAATTCTGACTGATGCCCAGTTCTGACTTTCTCTACCGAAACCTGAATGCTCGGCTCAGACTTCTGTGCTTCTCTGATTGCAACAAACAACTCCGGCTCGGCTTGAATAGCAAACACTCTGATAGTCTCCCTATCTGTTTCAAACTCTAAACCAGAAGTGCAACAATCATCGACCAACTGAGAAACACCGATAGTTGAAAGAGATAAAGAACAAAGCTTTCGGCTCAAGGCATCTGCAACTGCATTCGACTTCCCTGGATAATACTTGATCTCACAGTCGAAATCCTTCAACAGATCTAACCATCTTCTCTGTCTCATATTCAGCTCTACCTGTGAAAACAAGTACTTAAGACTCTTATGATCAAAAAAGATCTCGAAAGACTCACCATAAAGATAGTGACGCCAGATCTTCAAAGCAAATACAATCGCTGCAAGTTCAAGATCATGAACAGGATAACGAGTCTCGTGCGGTTTCAGCTGCCTCGATGCATACGCTATCACATGCTTATGCTGCATAAGAACACAACCCAAACCTCGGTTAGAAGCATCACAATACACTGTGAAACCTCCAGTACCCTTCGGAATAGAAAGAATTGGAGCACTGGTCAGTCTCCTCTTCAGATTAACAAAGCTAGCCTCACAATCTGAAGTCCAGACAAAAGGCGCATTCTTCTGAGTCAGCTGGGTAATAGGCTTGGCAATAGACGAGAAACCCTTGATGAAACGATGGTAATAACCAGCTAAACCCATGAAGCTTCGGATCTCAGGTACTGATGTCGGTCTAGGCCAATTCATAACCGCTTCGATTTTGCTGGGATCGACAGAAATCCCATCTTCAGAAATAATATGACCGAGAAAGACAACTCGATCTAACCAGAATTCGCATTTCGATAGCTTGGCAAACAACTGCTCAACTTGTAAAATCTGCAAGACGATTCTCAAGTGCTCTGCATGGTCAGTACGGTTCTTCGAGTAGATAAGAATATCATCGATGAAGATAATGACGAACTCATCTAAATAACGCTGAAAGATACGGTTCATCAAACCCATAAAAATAGCTGGAGCGTTAGTCAAACCGAACGACATGACTATAAACTCAAAGTGACCATACCTCGTTCTGAATGCGGTCTTAGGAACATCTTCCTCTCGCACTCTCAGCTGATGGTAGCCTGACCTCAGATCAATCTTAGAGTAGACAGAAGAACCCTGCAGTTGATCAAACAAGTCATCTATTCGGGGTAAAGGATACCTGTTCTTAACTGTAGCCTGATTCAATTGGCGGTAGTCGATACAGAGCCGCATAGAACCATCCTTCTTCCGAACGAATAGAACAGGAGCACCCCAAGGCGATACACTAGGTCTGATGTATCCCTTGGCAATCAAATCCTCAAGCTGCTCCTTCAACTCTCTCAACTCAACAAGTTCCATACGATAAGGGGCTTTTGAAATAGGTTGAGTACCTGGCACTAAGTCAATGCTGAATTCAACCTCTCGAATGGGTGGCAATCCAGGAACATCTTCCGAAAACACATCAGCAAAATCTCTAACCACTGGTAAGTCAACCAAAGCTGGGCTAGATTTCAGTACATCAACCGCATAAACCAAAAATCCTTCTGCACCTCTCTGTAACAAACGAGTCATAGATAACACTGAAATCAAAGGAATTCTAGATCGAGAACCCTTACCAAAGAATTTCCACTCGTCTGCCATTTCAGGTCTGAACCTGACAACCTTCAGAAAACAATCAACTGTCGCCCTGTACTTGGTTAAAGCATCTATCCCGACAATACAATCAAAATCTGACAGCCCAAGTACAATACAGTCGAATTCTAACAAATTCCCCTCGAAACAAAATTCACAGTTCCTGACTAGTCGGACAGAAACAATTCCTCCACCCAAAGGTGAAGTAACAGCTACTACTGTAGGCAACAATTCAGTTGGCAAAGCATGCAATAACACATATTTCTCAGAGATAAAGGAATGGGAAGCACCTGTATCTATCAAGACATGAGCAGAATGACCGAAAATCGAACAGTTACCTGCTATGACATCGTCAGGTGCTGCCTGAGCCTGATCCTCTGTCAATGCAAAGACTCGTGCTTGCTGTCTCGGAGGCTGATTTGCACTAGAGCTACCTCCCTGTCTGTTCTGCTATTGCTGGGGTTGGAAAGAGTGCACTGCAGACGACTGCCTCTCCGGCTGAGCTGCAGGTCTAGACGAACTCCCACTCTGAGCTCTATCTCTATTACGTTGAGGGCACACTTTAGAGAAGTGTCCCGGTTGCTGACATGTGTTACAATTGCCAAAGACTCCCACACACTGATCCGGTGAGTGTCTTCCTCCACACTTGCTGCAGTACAAGGATGATGACCCAGAACTCGGTCCTGAACCGAATTGCTTCGAACCACTGGAACTGGACGAACTGTTCCCCTGTCTCTTGAACTGTTTACCTCTTGCCTTGTACTGATCCTTTCTGTTTCCCCCACTGTTTCCACCTTCATACCTCTGCTGCTGGTTCTGATGTTGAGGTGGCTGATTCTGGTACTGAGATGGTTGGTTCTGATACTGCCTCTGCTGCTGAGGTGCCCCCTGATTACCTCTTTGCCTCCACAAGCCTGCTTCTGCTCCCTTTGCGTAATTCATGGCATCCGCAAAGTTGCTAGGCCTGTTGGTGTTAACCAACGTAAAGACATCGGGGTTCAACCCGTTGATGAACTGATCTGCCTTAGCTTCTTCATCTCCGGCAATTAGCGGTGCAAAACGCAACAGACTATCGAACTTAGCCACGTACTCTTCAATGTTCAGATTCCCTTGCCTCAGATTTGCAAACTCTGCTCCCTTATCCTTGCGATACGAGATAGGGAAAAACCGCTTATAAAATTCATATTTAAAAAGAGTCCAAGTAACCTCTGTACCTCTACTCTCAATTGCTTTCTTTGTCATGATCCACCAGCTCTTAGCACCACCACGCAGCTGATGAATTACTAACCGGATTCGGCGGTCATCTGTGTAGTCAATGGAATCAAACAACTGATCCATATCATCCAACCAACTCTCACAGTCAACTGGATTTTCTGAACCCATCAATAACGGCGGATTGAAAGACTGAAACCTCTTCAGCAAGGTTTCCATAGGCGTTGCTGAAGCATCCAACTGATCAACTTCAGTGCTAGCTTGCTCAGTCGCAGGGATAACTGGTGGTGTGTTTCTGTTTATCACTCGACGAGGACCCATCTGATAATCAAAGGTTAGCACACGAGATATCTCAATCGCTACCATCAGTGCCCTTACAACCGCTTGGAATACCGAATACCAGTCGAGAACAAAAACAGTTATATCTCAAGTAGATCATGCTTTATTAATTTAAATTACACAACCATGTAATTCAATTAATGCTCAAACAATAAAGCATGCTCGCATGGAATTAAGTACACAATTAAATAATTCAAACACATGCGAGGAGTCATTACACACAGACTCGATCTACCCCGCTCACTCTAGTTCGACCAAGAATCTTAACGCTCTGATACCACTTAATGTGAGACCTCGATTCTAAACCACTAATCTCGGATTAAACAACGAGTAAGCGAACAAGAATCCAAGAGTAAAACAATTCAAAGTTTTTTTTTTTTTTTTTTTTTTAGAAGGCTCGCGCCCGCGCGAGGTACCAAGCTCGCGCGCGCGCGGGCAAAGGATTCAGAGGCCCAACGAAGGCCTCGCGCGTGCGCGAGGAACGCCTCGCCCGCGCGCCGAAGGCCTGGGCAGAAATGCTCAGGCTACAAACAAAAAAAAAAGAAAGGATTCCGCGCTTGGTCCGACATGCCTTCAAATACAAATGCAATAACAGGGTGTAGGGAAACATGCCATAACAAGTCATGCTTTCAGAAGGCCTAAAAACAACCAGAAGTCTAAATCGATACAACAACAACATACTTCGATTTCAGATTACAATCCGAATACAAACTAATTCGAATAACAAAACATATCAAGTTCGAGTTCTAACATGCTTCAATCTTAAACTAGATAAACATGCTAATTCGACTTCTAAACCGAGTCTCACTTCTACTACTTGCCCTCGAAGCTAACCATGCCTCTTCTGACTTGTTCCTGCCCCACCTGTTGCCAAGTACACATACAAAACAAAGCAACAGCCGGATAACCGGTGAGAATGATAATCCCAGTAAAAGCAACATATCAAGTAATGAATATACAACATGCTATCAAACCACATATTCAAGTCGAAGTTAATGATATGCATGTCTTTAAAACCAGGATATCGATTCTGATAAACACGGGAGTATTGCTCTGCTTTTGGGATCCCGAGGATGAGATCACGTAACGACTCACCGACTCTCCCAATCGAGGTGGTGCCACGTATCCCACTCCTCTAGACTTTGAGCAACCATAATGAGTATGCTAGCACTAGGCGAAATACTACAACCTAGGCCACTCAATCATAGTTCCCAAACGTCTAACAAAAAGGGCGGTTCTGCCCGCTGAAATCAAAGTAGGCTCAAGATGAATGCATAACAGAAACATAAACATAAGCCACATAACAAAAACTCAATCAATCAACAATTACAAGTTCCACGTGCTAGAACAAGTATCAATGCAATATGTGATTTAAAAAGGGAAACTCGAGAACCAACAGTCCCGAGTATGCTATCCCGCTACGATGACTGCTTTTACCTTTCAATGTCGTAGATCCAACTCCGAACAAGCTACAACAAAAGATTGCATCAACAACTAGATAACCTAAACAACAAACAACGGTTCAAGGAAATCTCTTTACCATTCTTCGTCCAACTCTCGACAAACAATGCTGCTAACACAGGGCTCGACACACTCCAACGAATCTGTACGAATACAAGATTTGATCAACAATCACGATCATTCACAAGCCAAGGCTTCACTCAATACCAAAAACGATTCGAAAACCCAAAACTCAAACCGACGGCATAACGGCTATAAACTGAACAAACCGGCAACGCAGACAGCAGTTCAATACTGATAACAACTCAATTCAATGCCCAAAACAACAATAACAAAGCAAACCCATCAATCTCAAAATCCACATTTTCGAAAATGGCTTCCAAAAATCATAACAAATCCGAACGTCGCTCTAATTCAAAACCGACAGATAATAAACGATCAGAACTCTGTCTAGAACAACATACTAGAATCTAAATCGATTCTAACAACCTCCGAAAAACAAAACATATCCGATCGGAAAAATACTTACAATATAACAGAGCTCTCACTGCAGTGATCGATAATCTGCCTTCAGAATTAATTTCTAACGGACGGATCGAGCTCGGACTGGATTTTGAAAGCTCAAAAGCTCCAAGAGGCGTCTTCAATGGAGTCTAGCCGATGGAAGGGAAGGAGAGGAAGGATAAGAGACCAAGTCAAATGAATTCTAAGTGTAGATAATATATTAAACTCCAAATTTGCGTTTTAGTCCCTGAAATTTCCAAAATTTGCAAAAAGGACCCTGATCAAAATCAAATCATCTCGAGAACTCTGTAATCTCTGATTAACTCAAATAAACTCATTTAAGATAAAAACAGGGCGTTACAGAATTGCTAGGTTGTATTGGTTTGAGGACTTTGCCTAAGAGGGATGAAACAGTTTTGTTCATCTAATAGCGTAAGTCAGAATTGAGCAAGGAATTGTTATCCGTGGCAAGATAATTAGTATTCACATTTTCAGATGTTATCTCAATTTATGAGATAGATGTCATTATATTAGTACTAGATATTATACTAATATACTTTTGCGTCAATAAGAATATTTGTATTGATATTTCCAAGAAGAGAACCTGAGGGGTTCAGGAAATCAAGAATTGTGGACAACGACGTTGTCACAGGTTTTATGACAAGTGTTAGTTATAAAGTATGAGAATCCTTTCGATGTACAAAGATTTGCATACGAGATTCTTTATGGTGGAAAGGAATGAAGAAAAATGTGTATCTGTATGTTTCTAGACGTTTGGTGTATTAGTAGGTCAAGGTAGAACACCGACGACCTGGAGGATTGCTTCACAGTTTATCCATTCCTGAGTTGAAATGGGAGTTGATCATGATGGACTTTGTGACCCATTTATTGGAAAACGTGTTCAGATCAATCAAGAATTGATACCCGGTGCAGCGGAAGTTTAAAAATTTTATTTTATTATATGGAACGATTCCATATATGGGTATCAAAACTTTTACGATTAAATTTGTTCAAGTAAAAATAAAAACACAGTTAAATTTTTACCTCGTCAAGCAAAGGCTTGATTGTGGACTCCAACAGAATTTAATCTGCTCTTCTTGTAAATCCCGGGAACCGATGACTGTCACGATTTATCTCCGGAATTAGGTTCACGAACGAAAAACAGAAACCCTCTGATTGACTGCACTAGAAATCAATCAGAAGTTTTACGTAGAGAATAAACAGATTTGATCTGTTAATTCACAGTCCAAATTTTCTCAAAAGCAGATAGGGAATTTTCGAAAATCCCTTAGAAAATATATGTAGTGTTCGAAATTTGCAAGACTGAATCTCTCTGAATTTCGAACACTGCTTACATATTTATAGATAATTTCTAGACTAGATTAAGTTATAATTGTATTAGGACTCTAACCCCTTAGGGCCCACAATCCATAACTTAAGCCCAACAAGCCAAGCCCGTTGTTATAGAAATTAATATAAAATTCATCGTGACTCCGATTGATAAACTGATTTTACCAATGTGCACAGAAACCATTTCTGCATCTTTTAAAGTCAAGATAACTTTTCTGAATCCGAATTCAGTGATTTCCAAAAATGCCCATCCCTATGTCATTTTAGGAAATCTCACTCCCTTTTAATTAAGAAGTCCAACTTCTCTTTCATTAAATTTAACTCTTTAAATTTAACTATCTCTACGGGGTTTTAGTAATCCATTACTTGTGTAACCCTCAATGGTTCAGGAATACAGCTAGCCGTGGGCTCACAACTCCTTGTGACTCGGAACAACAATTTCCGACTTACCCATCGAATCATGGTAAGAGTGCCTAGCAACATCGCCCCATGATTCCCTAGGTATTACTGATAGTGCCTGCAAGAACCAGTAGATTTTGGTTAGCGTACAGTACGGTCCCTTCAACCAAATATCCCGATCGAATCAACAACCATTGGTGCATCGAGAGTCGTTCGAGATTCGATAACTATTCATAACATCTTGGAGATCTATTAGTGACATCGCATGTGTTATTAGGAACACCAAGTAACCTAAAACACATCATGTACTCTGGCCAGAGATTCGTCACACTAATATCTCCTCAGATCGCATAGGATATCCACACTTGCGAGTATGTGGTGAATCCTTGACAACAAAGCATCGACTCCTATATGTGTCATAACTGTACCCAATCCCGACACCTGATGACCCCAATAGAGTCGGTAAACGAGTCAAAGTACAGTACTAGCATATAGAGTCTCAATGATGTTTCATGTAATAAGGACTAATGGTGTACAACCAAAACCGCGGACTTTATCCACTCGATAAGTGATAACCACTTGGAAAGTCCGGATAGGGTAGTTCGATCATTCATCATATTAATATCCATTTGCATGCTTTGAACATCTCTATGTTCCATACCAATGAAACGTGGTACTCGGCATCGCAAATGCTAGTCTCAATCTCGAGCGATCCTTATCCTTATTTGCGGACGGCTCAATTGACTAGGAACATTTTAGATATACAGTGACTATAAGATGTGTTTCATGATAGCCATCCCCATGTGCTACCACATCTTACATACACTATAGTATATTCAAGGTCTTAATCAAAACAACAATAATATAACATTATGAAGAAAGATAAAGTCAATGCCATTATAAAAGTGTAAATTATATTAAACAAAATATTGTTTTACATAGAGTCATAAAAGCCCTTAACCACAAGTTGGCTAACGGGGCACCCACTCTTTCAATCTCCCACTTGCCCTAAAGCCAACTAGTCATACTACGTAATCCCATTGCTTCGCGATGTTTGTCAAACAATGGTCCTGGCAAGGGCTTAGTAAGCGGATCAGCGATATTGTCTGTAGAGTCTACTCTCTCGACACTGATGTCTCCTCTTTCCACGATCTCCCGGATGATGTGGTATTTCCTCAGTACGTGTTTGGACTTCTGATGAGACCTTGGTTCCTTTGCCTGAGCAACGGCACCCGTGTTGTCACAATACACCGGGATTGGACCAACAGCTTCAGGAATTACACCCAACTCTTGGATGAATTTCCTTATCCAAACCGCCTCTTTAGCAGCAGCTGATGCTGCAATGTATTCTGCCTCAGTGGTGGAATCCGCTGTGGTGTCTTGCTTGGAACTCTTCCAAGAGACAGCACCGCCATTGAGCACGAATACAAATCCAGAGGTTGATTTCGAGTCATCCACGTCACATTGGAAGCAAGAGTCGGTATAGCCTTCCAACTTCAATTTTCTCCCTCCATAAACCATGAATAAATTCTTAGTCCTTCGCAAGTACTTAAGAATATCCTTCACGGCTTTCCAATGCATTTGACCGGGATTGGCTTGGTATCTGCTCGTGGCGCTCAGAGCATAGGCCACATCCGGTCTGGTAGATATCATCTCATACATGATACTACCTATGGCTGACGCATATGGCACGTGTGTCATCTTCTCTATCTCTTCGTCAGTCTTGGGACACATAGACTTGGATAGAGAAACTCCATAACACATAGGTAGATGCCCTCTCTTGGACCCATCCATTGAAAACCTTTTCAATATGGTGTCGATGTAGGTTGATTGAGTGAGTCCTATCATTCTTTTAGATCTATCTCTATAGATCTGAATTTCTAGAATATAGGATGCCTCACCTAAATCCTTCATCGAGAATCTACCTGATAACCTTATCTTTGTTGACTGCAACATCCCTACATCATTCCACATGAGTAGGATGTCATCAACATAAAGTACTAATAATGTTACCGCATTCTTAACTACTTTCTTGTACACGCATGGTTCCTCCGGATTCTTGATGAAACCAAAATCCTTTATTGTTTCATCAAATTTCTGGTTCCAACTTCTTGATGCTTGTTTGAGACCATAGATTGATCTCTGAAGTTTGCATACCTTATGCTCGCTTTCCATGGATGTGTATCCCTCAGGCTGCATCATATAGATCTCTTCCTTAATGTTTCCATTAAGAAATGCAGTCTTTACATCCTTTTGCCATATCTCATAGTCATACCATGCTTCTATGGCAATAAGGATTCTTATGGACTTGAACATTGCAACTGGTGAAAAGGTTTCATCATAGTCAACTCCTTGTCTTTGAGTATAACCTTTTGCCACCAATCGTGCCTTGTAGGTCAATACCTTTCCATCAGGCCCAAGTTTTCTCTTGTAGATCCATTTGCACCCTATTGAAACAATTCCATCGGGAGGATCTACTAAAGATCAAAATTGGTTCGAATGCATCGAATCTATTTCCGACTGCATAGCTTCAAGCCATAAATTCGAATCCGCATCAGAAATTTCTTCCTTGAAGTTTCTTGGATCACATCCAATGTCGGGTTCACTTTGATCCCCTTCAAGAAGAAGACCATATCTAATAGGAGGCCTAGAAGTCCTCTCGGATCTCCTAGTAATAGGCGTGTCTTGTGATGATTCTTGAGGTGTAGGATCGCTATTTTGTATCTCGGGTTCTTCTCGAATTTCTTCGAGTTCCATCTTCTTGCCTTTCTTATCCGATAAGAACTCCTTCTCCAAGAAGGTGGCATTCCTTGAAACAAACAATTTTGTTTCAGCAGGATGATAGAAATAATATCCGATTGAATTCTTCGGATACCCTACAAAATAACATAAGGTGGATCGACTATCCAACTTATCTCCCACTGTCTGCTTCACGTAAGCAGGACATCCCCAAATCCTCAAGTACGAATACTTAGGAGCTTTGCCATTCCATAACTCGTATGGTGTTTTATCTACTGCTTTAGTGTGGACATTGTTTAACAACAATACCGCCGTTTCAAGCGCGTAGCCCCAAAACGAAGGTGGGAGCTCAGTGAAGCTCATCATGGATCGAACCATGTCCAACAAAGTTCGATTGCGAAGCTCCGAAACACCATTCAGCTGAGGTGTCATAGGAGTAGTCCACTGAGATAGAATCTCATTCTCTTTTAGATAGTCCAAAAACTCGGTACTTAAGTATTCTCCACCTCGATCCGATCGAAGTGCCTTAATACTTTTACCTAGTTTGTTTTCTACTTCAGCCTTGAATTCTTTGAACCTTTCAAATGCTTCAGACTTATATTTCATTAAATATAAATACCCATACCTAGAATGATCATCTGTAAAGGTAATGAAGTAGGTGTTGCCACATTTAGTACCAATCCTAAATGGACCGCAAACATCTGTATGGATCAAATCCAACAGATTTTGACTACGCTCAGGTTTCCCTTTGAAAGGAGATTTAGTCATTTTTCCCTTTAGGCAGGACTCACAAGTAGGTAGAGAGTTAGTATCAGACATATCAAACATGCCCTCTCCCACTAGCTTGTTCATCCTCCTTGAGAAAATATGACCTAGCCTAGCATGCCAAAGGTTTGCCGGGTTTTGACTATTGTTTTTCCTTTTAATTGTTGTTACCGGTTTATCAACATAATTAATTGGAATGTCTTTTAATTTTAAGCTATATAGATCATTTTAAAGTTGTCTATTTCCAATCAAATATTCATTCTTGTAAATATTGCAAATCCCATTCACAAAATTGCAAGAAAAACCATCTCTATCAAGCATAGAAATAGATATAATGTTTTTGACCAAATCCGGAACATATAAAACATCTCTCAAAAATAACTTAAAATTGTTCTGCAAAACTAAATAAATGTCTCCTATAGCTTTGGCTTCGACTCTAAAACCATTCCCGAGCCTTAGCTGGGTCTCACCCATCCTTAGCTTACGACTTCTTGTCATCACCTGCAAATCATTGCAAATGTGAGATCCACATCCAGTATCCAATACCCAAGAAGAAGTATTAAGCGAAACATTTATTTCAATGTAAAACATACCCTTTGCAGTTCGCAACTGTTCGAGGTATTCCTTGCAGTTACGTTTCCAATAACCGGGTTTCTTGCAGTAATGGCAAACGTTTTCATCTTTTATCCCAATTGAAGCCTTGGCCTTTCCCTTCTTATTTGGTACAATCTTCTTGGGCGGGGCAGAACGTTTCTTACCCTTTCCACTTGGTCCTTTCTTAGAGTTAGAAGAGGAGACAACCAAGAGTACCGGTTTATCGTTCTTTAGTGTGGCTTCATATGTGACAAGCATATTGACCATCTCTTCAAGGGTGGCCTCTATATTGTTCATATTGAAGTTCATCACAAAACCGTCAAATGATGAAGGAAGTGATAGAAGCAACAAGTCCGCGCTAAGTTCATGCTCCAAAGTCAAGTCGAGTGTTACCAACTTTTCAATGAGCCCAATCATGCGCACCCCATGCTCACGGACCGAAGTCCCATCTCGCATGTGGCTCGTCATGAGCTCTCTGACGGTGGCATACCTCTCCGAACTTGACTGAGCTCCAAAGAGTTCCTTGAGGTTCTTGTGAATGTCAGCAGCATTCACGGCATCCTCGAATCTCCTTTGAAGCTCATCAGACATCGAAGCCTGCATGTAGCATTTGGCCTTGATATCATGGTCCCACCATAAATCAAGTTTGGCCAACTCTTTCGGACTTGTATTAGCCGGGGCTTCCTTCGGAGGCGGCTTCTCTAACACGTAGAAATCTTTTTCCGAAGTAAGAATAATTTTCAACTTACGGAACCATTCCGTATAGTTTGCGCCAATCAATTTGTTTTGTTCGAAAATTGAAAACAGTGGATTGCGAGAAGTCATTGTAATAGTATACTGAAAAGAAAACAGACAATAATCAATGATTGTTTAATTAATTTACTAAGACATAAAATATGACGAATTTTAATTTTATGAATTACACTCCCATTATTTTAACGATTTCACTACCCTCTAGTGAAAACGAGAAACTGTTTTCCTTAGTAAGAACGTGGAGTCCAATTGACAAATCATGATCCCTAATAATATCAGCCAACCATAATTTTCAAAAGGTAGAGCCCAATTACTTCCAAAGTAACCCCCATGTTTTTACCTCATGTCCAATAAGGGCCCAATAATATAACGTCGTTTATTATGACATGTCAAGATAACCCATCAATATTAAGTTGTGATGGACGGTCGCCATGTGGATCCCCAATAATATGAGCCAATCCCATGGGAGTTCCACCCAACTTACAACATGTGTCGATCCAATGTACAGTTTTCCGACGAACGGGCCCCCCCAATAATATGAGCCGGACCGTATCCGCGGGTAGCATCTCATACATTGATCGTTGATGGAAGGTAGGAATATTTAAATAATATTTAAATTCCCTTTTTATTAATCTTGATATCAATTTTAAATCATATTTAAAATGAGGGATTTTAATTTTGAAAATTTGTTTCATCATGCAATTTATGTATGCTTGCGGGATTCATACAATTTAGTCTAAAGATGCATACATCAATAATATCATATATTATTTAAGGATGATCGATCCCATTAACTAATCGACCCGTGGTTGCCAATCACGAGTCTAAGTCCAATCCTAGGTGATATGCAAGTATGCAATGCAATCCTATTACATTGATCTTCCAATTTACATTTCTTCGGTCTTCATTGTCTGCTGGGCCCACCATTTCTTCAAATCTTTGTCTCCCACTAAGTCTAATAAATTTACAATAAATTTTGATGACAAATATGGGATACATTTTTAGGGGTGGGAACGGGCCATAAACCAGGCCCACTTTTTTTACATATGACAATCATATTGGGCTATAAACCAAGCCCATTAATAAAATCCAACAACAATAAGACAAATGTAAATTATCTAACATACACCTAAAACATTGGTCATGGCAATCGATCATCCTTTATCCAATAATTAATTTAATAATTAAATAATTGGATAAACATGCAAAGGCATTATAATTTAAAAGATAAAATCATATTTTATCTTATCCAACCATAGGATCATATCTTATCATCAATTGTACCAAAATAATTAATTTTATAAAATTTAATTTAACGGATAAAATTTATAAATTTTCCAAAAATTCAAATTTATCCAAAAATCAATTTTAAAATTTTCGGACTCGAACAATTCGATCCGATGCCTCGTGAACCAATCAAAAACAATTTTGATCGGATCAAAAACTAGAATTTCAAATAAATTAAAATTTTAATTAAAAATTAAAAATAACTTTTTCGGGCTGCCCGGGACAATCCTGGGCAGCCCGCGCCCCAAAGAGGGGCCCGAGCAGGGCAGCCCGTCACTGCCCCTTGGGCAGCGCCGTGCGCTGCCCTAGGCAGCGATGGACTCGCTGCCCTTGGGCAGAACCCAGCGCTGCCCTAGGCAGCGATCCAATCGCTGCCCTTGGGCAGCGACGCTCGCTGCCCGATTTGCCATTAAAATTCAATTTTAAAATTTTCGTTTTGTTTCAAAAACCGAGGCTTAAAAATTTTGTACAATCGATTAATTTAATCGTTTGATCTGAGCAACCTGTCTCTGATACCACTGTTGGAAAACGTGTTCAGATCAATCAAGAATTGATACCTAGTGCTGCAGAAGTTTAAAAATTTTATTTTATTATATGGAACGATTCCATATATGGGTATCAAAACTTTTACGATTAAATTTGTTCAAGTAAAAATAAAAACACAGTTAAATTTTTACCTCGTCAAGCAAAGGCTTGATTGTGGACTCCAACAGAATTTAATCTGCTCTTCTTGTAAATCCCGGGAACCGATGACTGTCACGATCTATCTCCGGAATTAGGTCCACGAACGAAAAACACAAACCCTTTGATTGACTGCACTAGAAATCAATCAGAAGTTTTACGTAGAGAATAAACAGATTTGATCTGTTAATTCACAGTCCGAATTTTCTCAAAAGGAGATAGGGAATTTTCGAAAATCCCTTAGAAAATATATGTAGTGTTCGAAATTTGCAAGACTGAATCTTTCTGAATTTCAAACACTGCTTACATATTTATAGATAATTTTTAGACTAGATTAAGTTATAATTGTATTAGGACTCTAACCCCTTAGGGCCCACAATCCATAACTTAAGCCCAACAAGCCAAGCCCGTTGTTATAGAAATTAATATAAAATTCATCGTGACTCCGATTGATAAACTGATTTTACCAATGTGCACAGAAACCATTTCTGCATCTTTTAAAGTCAAGATAATTTTTCTGAATTCGAATTCAGTGATTTCCAAAAATGCCCATCACTATGTCATTTTAGGAAATCTCACTCCCTTTTAATTAAGAAGTTCAACTTTTCTTTCATTAAATTTAACTCTTTAAATTTAACTATCTCTACGGGGTTTTAGTAATCCATTACTTGTGTAACCCTCAATGGTTCAGGAATACAGCTACCCGTGGGCTCACCACTCCTTGTGAATCGAAACAACAATTTCCGACTTACTCATCAAATCATGGTAAGAGCGCCTAGCAACATCGCCCCATGATTCCCTAGGTATTACTGATAGTGCCTGCAAGAACCAGTAGATTTTGGTTAGCGTACAGTACGGTCCCTTCAACCAAATATCCCGATCGAATCAACAACCATTGGTGCATCGAGAGTCGTTCAAGATTCGATAACTATGCATAACATCTTGGAGATCTATTAGTGACATCGCATGTGTTACTAGGAACACCAAGTAACCTAAAACACATCATGTACTCTGGCCAGAGATTCGTCACACTAATATCTTCTCAGATCGCAAAGGATATCCACACTCGCGAGTATGTGGTGAATCCTTGACAACAAAGCATCGACTCCTATATGTGTCGTAACTGTACCCAATCCCGACACCTGATGACCCCAATAGAGTCGGTAAACGAGTCAAAATACAGTACTAGCATATAGAGTCTCAATGATGTTTCAAGTAATAAGGACTAATGGTGTACAACCAAAACCGCGGACTTTATCCCCTCGATAAGTGATAACCACTTGGAAAGTCCGGATAGGGTAGTTCGATCATTCATCATATGAATATCCATTTGCATGCTTTGAACATCTCTATGTTCCATACCAATGAAATGTGGTACTCGACATTGCAAATGCTATTCTCAATCTCGAGCGATCCTTATCCTTATTTGCGGACGGCTCAATTGACTAGGAACAGTTTAGAATATACAGTGACTATAAGATGTGTTTCATGATAGCCATCCCCATGTGCTACCACATCTTACATACACTATAGTATATTCAAGGTCTTTATCAAAACAAAAATAATATAACATTATGAAGAAAGATAAAGACAATGCCATTATAAAAGTGTAAATTATATTAAACAAAATATTATTTTACATAGAGTCATAAAAGCCCTTAACCACAAGTTGGCTAATCGGGCACCCACTCTTTCACCATTTACCGGTGAGCTCGAGAAATTGTGATGCTATTTGGGTTGTGGTGGACCGACTCACCAAGTTAGCACATTTCATTCCTTTTAACCAAGACTTTAGTTTTGACAGGATGGCATAATTGTACATCCAGGATATTGTTCGATTGCACTGAGTGCCCGTGAGCATTGTCAGTGATCGAGACCCTAGGTTTACTTCCATGGTCTGGGGGAGTCTTCAGCGCGCTATGGGTACTACTCTCAGTTCAGTACAACGTATCACCCAAAGACTGACGGAAAGTCAGTGCGCACGATACGTACTCTTGAAGACATTTTGCGAGCATGTTCTATGGATTTTGGTCCAGCTTGGCAAGATCAGTTGCCATTGATTGAGTTTGCATACAACAACAGTTACCATCGCAGTATTGAGATGGCTCCGTTTGAGGCGTTATACGGGCGACGGTGTCGTACTCCACTATTTTGGGAAGAAGTGGGGAAGCGACAGGTTGAGGGACCAGAGTTAGTCTAGCAAGCTATTGATATTGTTGGACAGATCAAGAAGAGAATTAAATATGTGCAAGATCGATAGGCTAGCTATGCGAATGTCAAGCGCAGACCTTTGTAGTTCGAAGTGGGAGAGAAAGTGTCCTGAAAGTCTCCCCATTTCGTAAAATTTTGAGATTTGGTCTCAAGGGTAAGCTATCTCCTAGGTTCATTGGTTCATTCGAGATTCTAGAAAGTGTTGGGGATTTGGCTTATAGGTTGGCTTTACCGCCGTATTTGTCTAGTATCCACGACGTGTTCCATGTTTCACTGTTGCGATGGTATGTAGCAGATGAGTCTCATATCTTACAGCCATCTGAGGTACAGTTGGACTCGGATTTGACATACGTGGAGAGACCTTTGCGTATCATATGTCATAAGGATATGGTGTTACGCAACAAGACCATTCTTCTTGTTCTAATTCAGTGGCAACGCCGATGCACTGAGGAGGCCACGTGAAAACTTGAGAGCCGTATGCGTACAGATTATCCATAGCTATTTTGAATTGTTGTATTTTCATATTGTAACTTGTAAAATGAATCAGTTTGAATAAAATATGTTTATTCAGTGTTTTTACTGCATTCAGTACTTAAGATTGTTCGAGGACTAAATATCTTAAGTAGGGGGAGAATGTAGTAGCTCGGTTCTATTTTACAAGATTAAGTGATTTTAAACATGTTAAAAAATGACATATAATTTTAAAAGTGTCAAAACATGTTCCAGGAGTGCTTATTTGCTTAAAATAAGTGGAAAATCAGATCCGAAACGTCCAAAAATGGTAGGGTAAGTCTCGGGGGTCCAAAAACAGTAAATAAAAGGGTGTTCACTTCGGAGCCACCGTTGTGCAGATCGGAGCTGCCGATACGAACGGAAGTTCCAATGTAGCAACGGAGCTTCCGATGTACTGTCTAAAGACGTGGCGATGAGAATTGTACACATAGCTGCATGCAACACATCGGAGCTTCCGATGGCACATCGGAGCTTCCGATCTCAACCAGTTGCAATGTGGATTCCATGCACAAATCGGAGCTTCCGATGGCGCTATCGGAGCTTCCGATTGTTCTCTATAAATAGTGGCGGAAAGGGCTCATTTTAAATGTCCAAATTCCTCTCCTTGGCCCATGTTAGTTTGTTTTACGAGCTTTTGGTTACTCTTATTTTAAGAGTTGGAGTATGTAGTAGTTTTTATTTAGCGGATAGTGTCCGCAGTAGCAGCCAGGCGGCGGAGCTCTGGCGAGGCATCCAGGGGTCGTAGCTAGGCTATGCCCAGGCTCTGGGGCATGCGTCATTAGCGGGCTGACGACGGACGAAGGTATGGCTTTGGTTCCCTGGAGAAAATAGGGAGTATGCTATAGTTTAATTAAGGCTTTTAGAGCCTAGTAGGTGATGTTTGGCATGCTAGGTAATTCATGGGTTATTTATGTTTTAGTGATGCATGGTTGGCTTGGACCTAGAGAGGAAGCTTCTAGGATCTGCCTTAGTAAGGTACGGAAGTATTATTTGAGATATCCAGATTGAGTATGCATGTATTATGTTTTTGCATGGATTATGTGATTGCATGTTTTATATGCCATTATATACAGCATGCCATGATTGTATGTTGCATACATGAGCAAATTGAGTCTTTACCTTAGAGGTATCCTGTAGTAGGGCGCTCACCCTACGAGTTTGTGAATGGTTGGATACATAAGTCTAGTATCAGGTCACTATTATCCACTGGATATATGAGTCACCTCCTGAGGCAACGGCGCAGCGTGCTATATACCCTGGGTCTGGTCTATGAGCTAGTTTCTTGACCTGAGTGTCTTGGTACCCAGTTCATTTACATTCATGCGCATATAATAGTGTATACTCATACTCTCATACTGAGCATGTTAGGCTCACTTCGGGTTATTTTTTGTTGGCTAGATGCCCTATTCCATGGAGCATTTTCAGGTAGTTCTCCCGGAGACATGGAGGTTAGGTGGTGACCAAGGCTGGATAGCTGGTTTGACCACTAGGTTTTGCTTACCTGGTTTTTGACTTACTTTAATTTCGCAGTTACTCTGATTAAGATTATTTTATTTATTAATTTCATGCTTAAGTTCTGATTAGTAGGTGATCACGGCGCGGGTCACTACACAAACCTTCATAGGTATATTGAATTAACAAGTTTTCACTTATCTGATGTTGCTGACAACTAGCACACAGCTTTTTGAACCGCTCCCAATATTCATGAAGTGATTCCCCTATAAATTGCTTGATCCCATATATTTCCTTTCTGATATTTGTGGCTCTTGAAGCTGGGAAATATTTTTCCAGGAAGATCCTCTTCATCTTAGTCCAGGTCGTGATGGATCCAGAGGGTAAGTAATACAGCCAAACCTTAGCAGCACTCTTCAAAGAGAAAGGAAAGGCTTTGAGTTGGATTTGCTCTTCTATCACTACATTGGGTTTCATGCTCGTGTAAACCACATGGAATTCCATCAAATGCTTGTGAGGATCCTCACCTGTGAGACCATGAAAAGAAGGCAGTAAATGAATTAGTTCAGATTTAAGCTCAAAAGTAGCATTATTTTCTAGAGTAGGAAAAGTAATGCATAAAGGTTGTTAATTTGGATCAGGAGTGCCCAATTGTCTTAGGCTCAGATTTGCGTTTTTTGTCATCTCTTGCTCAGGAATTGCAGTACGAATCTCGTCCTCTTCCTGTCTTCTACGAGTTTCTCTCCTTTGCCTATGCAAAGTTCTTTCAATCTCCAGGTCGTAAGGGAATTCTTCTTTAGAAGAGTCACCTGAAAGCATGAACGACGGGAGAAGTACTAAAAACAAAGAAAAGAAAATAGAGTGAGATTAAACAAACTAAAAAGAATACAATAAATTAAACACCGTCCCCGAAAACGGCGCCAAAATTTGGCAGCGCTAAGTCGTGTCATGCCCAAATTACCTAACTCAAATAAGATAACAAAATATGCAGTAGTGTGAGTAGGGATCGTTCCCACGAGGAAAGTGAAATCTAATGTGTTCTAAAATAAAATAAAGGGGGGTTTGAGTTTGAAATTATCAACTAAAATTTAAAAGCAATTTATAATGAAGTTCTATCAACTATCATTCAAGATTAAATTAAACTGATGAAATCAATGAGAAACAAGCCTTGATATCGGTCGACTACACCCGTGATATCATTCATTCGATCATCAATTACCTAGAAATAATTAATTCTATTTAATATTCATCATTAAAAATTAAATTCCTGTTTCACCTTAATCTTAGTTAACTAGACACAAACGTTCTAAATTAACCCTTACCAATGAATTAACCCAATACAAGCGATTAGATTTAAATCCACGATTGCATGCAAACTAGTGAAACTGACGAATCTAGACAACACATACACAAGCGGATGTATTTAACCTAGTCAATTGTTGTCCCTAAAATTTAATAGATTCACAAGAAGAAAATATCAATCGTAGTTGCTTTGCAAATTAGTTGATTCATGTAGTGACCCTTACCCGGATCACCTACTAACAGAACTTAGGCATGCAATTAACTTAATTAAATAGAAATCAGAATTCAACTGCGGAAACCATAACATTAATACAATCCCAAGAAAAGGAATATGTAAATATCCAAAATAATATACAACCAAATCGAATAGCTGTATAAACCCAAAACAACAGAATAAAAACCTAAACGAAGCTCCAGCTGATCAACAACTGCCTAGCCCCTCTTGGATCCACCCGCCTTGTCCAATCGCAAATCTACCCCATGGAATAGGGTGTCCAAAAACACAGAGTACGAGACGTGAGCATAAAACGCTCAGCACGAGAGTATGAGTATACATGCATGCAAAGTGAACTCCCTATAAACTCGAGGTCAAGGTTCAGATAACAGAGATAGACCGGGTCCTGGTATGTAGAACGTTGTGCCATCGCTTCAGGAGGTGGCTCCCATACCAAAATACCAGTGGATATGCCGGACCCAAATCGATGGAAGTTCAACCACTAACAGGATAGGGTAAAACCCTACTATAGACATCTCGAATGAGATAGCTCAATATTCAAATGTATGCAGCATAAATCAATGACATATAAATCATGCAGTCACATAATACATGCATAATCAGTCAGGATATCTCGAACAGTACTTTCGTACCTCAAATACTAGGAAAGTACTATCAGCCCTAGGTCCACGCCTATAATCCGCGCTACACTGCCAAATGATACTACTATCATTATAGCGCTCTAAAAGCCTTAACTAAGCTAAAGCATACTCCTAAATATTTTTAGGAAGCAAAAGCTATACCTTCGTTCATCGTTAGCCCTTTGCTGTCGATTGCCTCAAAACTAGGCCACAGCTCCGCTACGACGCCTGGATCGCTATGCCCCTTCCGGATTCCCGATGGGACGCCTAGAATTCCCTAGATCTGAGTTAGAAGGCTAAGGAATCGAGAGAGAAGAGGTGATTGGTGCGTGTAAATCTGAATCTCGGCCCTCCTATTTATAGACGGAGTTCGGATCGTCCGAACTGGACTTCGGAGCGTCCGAACATGATCGGACCGACCGATCTCGACTTCGGGTCATCCGAACCCAATAATACATCATTGCTTATGTCAGCACAATGACGTCATCCATGACGACTGTCGGCAGCACGTTCGGAGCGTCCGAACCACTCTTCGGATCGTCCGAACCCTGACTTCGGACCTTCCAAACCTTGACTTCGGAGCCTCCAAACTCGATGACCCTCGAACCATTTTCAAGCGTTCTGAATCCATTTCTGACCTCTGTTAATCCATCTAGGACACCCTTAATCATGTTTTATTACATCTAAACATGATATTATTATTAATTACTCATAAATCGTTAATTCTGGATACGGGTTACTACATTCTCCCCCACTTAAGATATTTCGTCCTCGAAATCCGATATTAAGTACTGAATTTAAAACAACAATCCAAAACATTCTTTATTCAATCAAAAGTTTACAGAGTTATCTGAATACAAATCGAAAATGAAATCAAAATAACTCAGGATGTTCTGCACGCATCCTGTCCTCAAGTTCCCAAGTAGCTTCCTCAGCGCCTCGGCACTGCCACTGAACTAAAACCAAATGAATGACTTTGTTCCGCAAGACCTTATCCTTATGATCCAGGATACGAATAGGTCTTTCAACATACGTCAAATCCTTATCCACTTGAACTTTAGACCACTGCAGAATATGAAACGGATCTGCCACATATCGTCGAAATAGAGATACGTGGAACACGTTGTGAACACTGGACAGATACGGTGGCAAAGCCAAATGATAAGCCAAATCGCCAATGCTCTCCAAGATCTCAAATGGACAGATAAATCTGGGAGACAACTTGCCCTTAAGGCCAAATCTGAGAATCCTCCGGAAAGGTGACACCCTCAGAAACACTTTCTCCTCAACATCAAACTGCAAAGGCCTACGCTTAGTGTTAGCATAGCTGGCCTAACGATCCTATGCAGTCTTAATTCGTTTCTTGATCTGATCAACAATCTCTATTGCTTGCTGGATAAACTCCGATCCCTCAGCCTGTATCTCCCCCACTTCTTCCCAAAAGAGTGGAGTACGACAACATCGCCCGTACAACGCCTCAAAAGGTGTCATCCCAATGCTAGTATGATAGTTGTTGTTGTACGCGAACTCGATCAATGGCAAATGATCCTGCCAGGCTGAACCAAAATCCATAACGCACGCTCGAAGCATATCCTCCAAAGTATGGATAGTGCGCTCTGACTGACCATCTGTCTCTGGATGATAGGCAGTACTCAAACTGAGAGTAGTACCCATCGCACGCTGAACACTCCCCCAGAACCTAGAAGTGAACCTGGGGTCTCGATCGCTGACAATGCTCACAGGCACTCCATGATGTCGAACGATCTCCTGAACATAAAACCGTGCCATGCGATTCACAGATTACTCTCGACTATAGGCAATGAAATGCGCTGACTTGGTGAGTCGGTCCACCACAACCCAGATAGCATCACAATTCCTTGAGGACATCGGCAAATGGGTCACAAAATCCATTGTGATAAACTCCCATTTCCACTCAGGAATAGGCAGACTGTGAAACAAACCTCCAGGTCGTCGGTGTTCTGCCTTGACTTGTTGACACACCAAACATCCCGAAACATACTGATACACGGTGCGTTTCATCCCCTTCCACCAAAACCGAGTACGTAGATCCTTGTACATCATGTTGCTTCCCGGATGAATACTCAACTTGGTGCGATGTGCCTGAGACAAAATCTCCTCTCGCAACTCTTCATCCTGCGGAATCACAAGTCTACCAGACAAACACAGAAAACCATCTGATTGATTGTGAAATCCAGACGAGCTACCCTCGTTAGCTAGACGAGCCAAACATTGGGTCTTTGAGTCAGACATCTGAGCATCTCGAATCCGCGAATACAAAGCTGGCTCAGATAATATCGCAAACATCTAGATACTCTGCATACCTTTCTTATGCTTGAAGGCATACCCCAAAGTACAACAGTCACTGATCGCACTAGACATCGAACAAGTCTGCAGTGCGGATAGTCGCACCTTGCGACTCAAAGCATCAGCGGTGAGATTAGCAGCTCCCGGATGGTACTTAATCTCGCAATCATAGTCTTTAAGCAAATCCATCCAATGTCTCTACTTCATGTTCAATTCCGCCTGAGTGAACAAATATTTGAGACTCTTGTGGTCGGTGAAGATTTCAAATTTCTCGCCATACAGATAATGACGCCAGATCTTCAAAGTGAACACAATGGCTGCCAATTCCAAATCATAAAATGGATAGTTGTCCTCGTGAAGCTTCAGCTATCTAGAAGCATATGCAATCACATGCTCATTCTGAGTCAGGACACAACCTAACCCCTGAATAGAAGCATCAGTGTATACCACATACCCTCCAGATCCTGATGGTAATTCCAACACCGGCGCAGAAGTTAACTGCCGTCGAAGCTCAGAGAAATTCTCCTCACACTCGGAGGACCACTCGAAATCAACACCCTTGCGGGTAAGCTGCGTCAATGGTCGAGCTAACTGAGAGAAGTTCAGAATGAAGCGTCGATAATATCCTGCTAGACCCAGAAAACTACGGATCTCAGCAACGTTCGTTGGACGCGACCAATTCAGCACAACCTCAATCTTGCTCGGATCAACAGAAATCCCCTCTCTCGATATGATATGACCAAGAAAGACCACTCGTTTCATCCAAAACTCACACTTGCTCAGTTTGGCGTACAACTTCTCATCCCAAAGAGTCTGCAGTACCACTCGCAAGTGAGAAACATGCTCTTCCGCATTACGCGAATACACCAAGATGTCGTCAATGAAGACCACGACAAACTTGTCTAAATACTCCCTAAAGACACGGTTCATCTGATCCATAAATATAGCCGGCGCATTAGTCAATCAAAATGGCATCACTAGAAACTCATAATGACCATAACGAGTACGGAATGCAGTCTTGGCTACGTCCTGATCTCGGACTCTCAACTGATGATACCCAAATCTCAAGTTAATCTTGGAGTAAACCGAAGTACCCTGCAGCTGATCAAACAAGTCATCAATGCGAGGCAACGGATACTTGTTCTTCACAGAAACTCGATTCAGCTGCCGATAGTCAATGCACAACCGCATAGACCCATCCTTCTTCTTTACAAAAAGAACAGGAGCTCCCCAAGGAGATACTCTAGGACAAATGTACCCCTTGTCCAAAAAATCCTGTAACTGATTCTTCAACTAACGCATCTCTGACGAAGCCAGACGATACGGTGCTTGAGAAATAGGCGAAGTACCCGACATCAACTCTATGCCAAACTCGACTTCCCTAGCAGGAGGAAAACCCGGAATCTCATCTGGAAATACATCTAGGAATTCATCCACAACAGGAATACTCTCTATCCCAATACTCTCAGTGGACAAATTAAATGCATAGATAAGGTAGCCTTCCCCGCCAGTCTCTAGAGCTCGACAGGCCCTCAAAGCTGATACGAAAGGCATTGGGGGTCGCGCTCCCTCACCATAGAAAAACCAGCTATCACTCCCATCTGGATGAAAGCGTACTAATCTCTGATAGCAGTCCACTTAAGCTCGATAGGTAGTCAGCATGTCTATCCCCATAATACAATCGAAATCGTCCATCGCAAGGACCATGAGATTTGCCAACAAAATTTTCCCTTCAAACTCTAAAGGGCAACCCATCACTAAACGCTTGGCCAAAGCAGATTGACCCGTCGGAGTAAAAACGGAAAATACTACGTCTAGTGCAATGCATGGTAACTTATACCTCTTCACAAAACGTGCAGAAATGAAGGAATGAGATGCACCAGTGTCAATAAGTACGATAGCAGGTATACCATAAAGTAGAAATGTACCTGTGATGACCTTCTCATTCTCCTCCACAGCCTGATCATGCCTCAAGGCAAACACCTGACCAGAAGCCCGCGGCCTCAAATGAGAACTCCCAGCAGGCTGTCCCTGCGACCTCTGCTGAACGGTGGCCTGAGAACTTGATCCTGAACCATAACTGCCTCCCCCTGATAGTGGACAATCCCTCCGGATATGACCAACCTCTCCACATCGGAAACAAGCTCCAGAAGCTCTACGGCACTTGTCTGACGGATGGTTCTTCCCGCAATGGTCGCACTTGTCCTTCTTCCCAAAGCGAACAACACCTCCAGAACCAGAGGAAGAAGTAGATCCGGACTTCTTGAAAGATTAGGCACGGGGACCCAAAGAACTAGCAGGCCTCAACTAAGAGAAAGACCAGTTCTGCCGAATGCTGTCCTCTACCTGGTGACAACGGCTCACCAAAACCTCGTAGGACATGTCATCACCGACCGTTACACGGTCATGGATATCAGGGTTAAGGCCCTGAAGAAACAAATTATACTTCATCTCAGAGCTGTCAGCAATCTCGGGGCAATAGGATAGCAGATCAAAGAACTTCTGCTAATACTCGTTAATAGACATGGCTCCCTGTTGCGGACTTAGTAGCTCGCCCGCCTTTGACTGACGGAGAGCAGGAGGAAAATACAGCTTTTGAAAAGCTGTGCGGAACTCGGCCTAGGTGGCCACTCCTCTCGCCGTAACAAAGGGTGCAGAAGTAAACCTCCACCACCTACAAGCTCGCCCATCTAGAAGATAGCCAAGGGTCTCCATCTTCTGCTCCTCGGTGCAGTGGAAAGTCTGAAAAGTCGTCTCCATGTGGTCTAACCAGTTCTCCGCATCCTCCGGAGACTCACCTCTAACCAAGGGCTTAGGACCCATCTGTAAGCATCGGCGCACGCTAAAACGGTCCTCATCATGATGACGATGATGACGGTCCCGACGACGCTCACTATCGTCATCTCCCCAGCGTCCACCTCCACTACCATGGCTAATCTGGTCATCGTAGTTTGCCATCTACAAAAGTACCTCACGGTTACCTTATGCAGAATCTAAATCCCAAAAATACTATGCATGCTCTGACACCATAAATGTAGTGACCCTTACCCGGATCACCTACTAACAGAACTTAGGCATGCAATTAACTTAATTAAATAGAAATCAGAATTCAACTGCGGAAACCATAACATTAATACAATCCCAAGAAAAGGAATCTGTAAATATCCAAAATAATATACACCCAAATCGAATAGTTGTATAAACCCAAAACAACAGAATAAAAACCTAAACGAAGCTCCAGCTGATCAACCACTGCCTAGCCCCTCTTGGATCCACCCGCCTCGTCCAATCGCAAACCTCCCCCATGGAATAGGGTGTCCAGAAACACAGAGTACGAGACGTGAGCATAAAACGCTCAGCACGAGAGTATGAGTATACATGCATGCAAAGTGAACTCCCTATAAAATCGAGGTCAAGGTTCGGATAACAGAGACAAATCGGGCCCTGGTATGTAGAACGCTATGCTGTCGCTTCAGGAGATGGCTCCCATACCAAAATACTAGTGGATATGCCGCACCCAAATCGATGGAAGTCCAACCACTAACAGGATAGGGTAAAACCCTACTATAGACATCTCAAACGAGATAGCTCAATATGAAAATGTATGCAGCATAAATCAATGACATATAAATCATGCAGTCACATAATATATGCATAATCAGTCAGGATATCTCGAACAGTACTTTCGTACCTCAAATACTAGGCAAGTGCTATCAACCCTAGTTCCACGCCTATAATCCGCGCTACACTGCCAAATGATACTACTATCATTATAGCGCTCTAAAGCCTTAACTAAGCTAAAGAATACTCCTAAATATTTTTAGGAAGAAAAAGCTATACCTTCGTCCGTCGTTAGCCCTTTGCTGTCGATTGCCTCAAAACTAGGCCACAGCTCCGCTACGACGCCTGGATCGCTATGCCACTTCCGGATTCTCGATGGGACGCCTAGAATTCCCTAGATCTGAGTTAGAAGGCTAAGGAATCGAGAGAGAAGAGGTGATTGGTGCGTCTAAATCTGAATCTCGGCCCTCCTATTTATAGACGGAGTTCGGATCGTCCGAACTTGACTTCGGAGCGTCCGAACACGATCGGATCGTTCGATCTCGACTTCGGGTCGTCCGAACCCAATAATATGTCATTGCTTACGTCAGCACAATGACGTCATCCATGACGACTATTGGCAGCACGTTCGGAGCGTCCGAACCACTCTTCGAATTGTCCGAACCCTGACTTCGGACCTTCCGAACCTTGACTTCGGAGCCTCCGAACTCGACGATCCTCGAACAGTTTTCGAGCCTTCTGAATCCATTTCCAAACTCTTTTAATCCATCTGGGACTCCTTTAATCATGTTTTATTACATCTAAACATGATCGTATTATTAATTACTCATAAATCGTTAATTCTGGATATGGGTTACTACAATTCAAACAATTACGGATTTGAATTCTAATTTAGCAGTAGATTGTATAGCAAAATCCTAGGATGATCTATCCGAAAATCTCACATACAAGCATAAAATAAATCAGAACAACTTTTGATACCCAGTAAGAATTAAACACTGAAAATTCAAATCTCATGAATAAACAAAATCAAGGGCTTGTCTTCCTCAACCATGTTCTAGAAACTACTCACAACGATTCATGAAAAACGAAAGAAAAATCAAAATAAAAGAAGAATTTTAAGAAAAGTTGAATAAAAACCTAGCCGCCAAGGAATACTTGGTCTCTAAGCTTCAAAGTCTGATAATAATCTCCAAAAAACGGAATAGAAGACTAATAAAAGGCTAGAATCCAAAATAAAAGAGTTTCCAAAAATAAAAATTCTTTCCCGAACAGCCCCGTTCGCTCGATCGGTCAAGATTGACGGATCGAGCGAGCAAATTTTCTGACCCCTATTGTTTTCATTCTTCATGCGGCTGCTCGATCGGTAGAACTTTGCTGATCGAGCGGCCAAAACTCTGCCTTGCACTCTTTTCTTCTATATGGTGCCCGCTAGATCGGTAGAACTTTGCAGATCGAGCGGCCGATTTTCTGGTTTGCACTCCGAGACTTTTTCCCAACAAAAATGCTATATCCTACACAATAAACCCAGGAGCATGTTATGTAGACACGAAATATGAAATATGAACAAAATACTAAATTAAAACACACAAATGCATGCAAAACAACAATAGAATGATGTTAAAATATGCAACAAAAATACAACTATCAAACTACATGGAATTTTCGAAAAAGAAACATAAAACCTACTAATTTATAATGATAAAAAAAACCCTAGCTCAAAAATTGGGTGAAAATTGAAATAAGGGCAAGAACACATTATAAATCATAATAGCTTTGCAAGGTGGCTAAAGAAATGACATATACTTGCCTTCAAACCTCAAGAACACAAGAAAAGGAGATGGAGAAGGGCTGGAACTTCCAAATATCTGCAGCTATGACCTCCAAGTGACGAGATTCGGCCGGTTGTGGTGGTGGTGTGGCGGTGGCGGTAAAAAACGGCAAGGGGAGGAGGGCCGATGGGTGGAGGGAGTGGAGAGAAGGGGGTGGCGGCTTTTGGAGTTTAGGTGGGGCTAGGGTTTGAGTTTTATTTTGATATGTATTAGATTTAGGGATATAACTGTGTATGTATATGTGTATGTATTGTGTGTGTGTGGTTTGAAAGTGCTACACACAACTTATAAAAGTGCTAGTCCAAGTTTTACAACTTTAGCACCCCTTAACTTTGTCCCTTTAAAAATTCCTAAGTTTAAAAATTCAAGAATTGAACTAAATAGTTTAAATTTCACTTACCGGGTTTTAAAATGCAAACATTTTTGAAAAATTCTAAAATAAACTCAAAAATGTCTTAAAAGCGATTTTGATCACCCGAAAAATCTTAAAAATAAAAATTTGAATTATTTTCATCAATTCCTCACACTTCTCAACTCTTATAAAAACTCTAAGGCTGCGTTTACTTAGTGGGATGAGATTACACGTGGATAAATCATATTAGGATTATTAAAATGATTTTGAAGGATTTAGAATAATGATGGATAAACAGTAACATGTTTACTTTGAGTTATAAATTTTGAAATTGAAATAATGATTGAAGGATGAATGACAGTTTTACCCTCCACTTATGATATACAATCTTATGCTTAATTTTGTATTCATATAATTTGGATTGAGTTATTTTTTAACTAAATTATTATTGATTCACAAGAAGGCTTTTTCTTTTATCAAAATTATTAGGTATAAAAATATGTATTTTTTCAAAAACAATAAAATGGATAAATAGAGTTATAAAAAAGAGAGACAAAAAGAAATTGGGAGGGAAACAAAAGAATTAAAGGAGGGTAGATTAGGATTTATGTGTATGTTTTTTTAACAAATATTGGTTAGGATGTGTTATCCCTTGTGTAATTAAAGATGTTTAATCTCATGAATGAGGGTTAAATTACGGGCCTTGATATTTGAGAGATTTGATTTTTTTTTTAAAATAAACAATGGATTAAGTTGGATTAATAAGCTTATCTTATTGTTATCAAGCTAAGTAAACACACCCTAAGGGTTTTACCGCCAAAATTCACCATCACCACATGCTGGAACCGAAAGTCACTGAACTCAAGCACATCAAGAATAATTAACTAAAATATTTGAGCAACTTAAAATTATAAATATTAAAATAACATTAGGCATGTAATCCAAATTTTGAAATGCTCGACGTTTAAATCTCTCAGAACTCAAGAATTCAATTAAAATCAATACTTAAATATTTTGATGTCACAATGATAAGTAAAATATTTAAATAATAAATGGAGCGATTAAAATAATTTAAATAAACTAGATGAACGTTTAAAAGTCATTTAAATAAAAAAAACAAGAGGAAATAAAAACCTTTAAATCCAATTGGATAATTAAAAATATTTAAATAAATAATCTAGGCAATTAAAATAATTTAAATAAATAACCGCTAAAATTAAGTTATTTTAAATAAATAAGTTGGATAATTAAAATCATTTAAATAATTAAGCTTATACCTTTAAAATCTTTAAAACGATTAAGTTGCGCAATAAAATCATTTAAATAAATAAATTTAAACAATTAAAAGAATCAATTAAATAGTTAGTACGATAAAATCATTCAAATAAATAATTGATATTTTATTAACACATAATCCAAATAAAGAATTTAAATTAATTAAACTTAAAAATAATAACCACAATATTTACTTTAATTTATAAGCATGCGATTTAGTATTTTGGATTTTAGGTGCTACAATAGAGTTTGCATATAACAATAGCTAACATTGCAGTATTGACATGACACCGTTTGAGGCTCTTTACGATCATAGTTGTCGGACACTGATAACTGTGTTTCATATGCATATTTTCGTGATTGTTTTTCATGCATTCATATGTTATTGTTGTTGCTTTATTTAGTTTTAGCATGTTTAATGCATTTGTCTACATAATACTCTTCCTAGTCCATTTTGTAGAAAACTCGGAAAAATCAAGATTTTTGGACAAGCTTATACTCGCTCGAGTGGATGGTTAAGCTCGCTCGAGCGAGGCCGAGAAGACAAGGATAAATCCAGAAGTTCACTCGCTCGAGCGCATCTGATGCTCGCTCGAGCGAGAAAAAAGGAGTCACCGAGACAGAGTTGTTCTCGCTCCAGCGGATGGTTGTGCTCGCTCGAGCGAGAAAGTCGAGAGAAGAAATTTTAGAAGCAGAGTTACGCTCGCTCGAGCAAGCTGCGCGTACAGAGTTTGTATTTTTGGAAACTCTTGCTCGGGTTGGATGCTATGTTTTTAAGATCTTTGGGCATATAAATACGAACTTATTAATCAGTGTAACACCCTCAACTGATGAAGATGTTACAAACTAACATGACGTTAAAACTAGTTCGGAAAAGAAATTTTTTGAAAGATGTATGCATAAATGTCATCCTCATTACCTGCACCATTCAAGTATAGTGAGTCTAAAGACTCAGCAAGAGTATGCAGTAAAAATCATGAGATTTCAATTATCATTTAAACGTAACATAACATAACATAAACTTATCATTTGGTGACGAATTATGCGAAATTGTGGCAACCGTCATAATGGGCACATTCATCTTTTCTTGTTGATCAACAAGCATATGTCATTACGCCTTGTAACACACGTTCATTCATTTTCAAAGGCCCCTCCGGAGCTCATCCCGGAGTACCTAACCCGTACATTGAGCCGTATTTGGAAAGGTCCCTCCGGAGCCCAAACCGGAGTACCAGTCCCGTATTGCCACCACAAAGACACTTAAAACATCAAAATATTTTCATGCATAAACATATTATATCTCCATACTTCATCATAACATTATTCATTCATGCTTCATCATTTTCATTTCATCATTATATCATTTCATCCATCATGAAGCATCATTGAAACATCATAATTTCCATCTTAACTTTTGTTTCATGAAAATAAAACTTTACTCGATAACTTCATGCATGTAATAAATGATAAAAATCATACTTTCATATTGAACATAGGTTTCATGAAAGAAACTTAGGCATGTACATGCATCACATAACGTAATCGGTCCACGTAAGTCGTTCTTTTCGTTCTTGAGTTAAAACTTGAAACTTTTTGCATAAAAACTCTTAAATATATTTTAGAAGCCTTAAAAGATCATAACCATGAATTTAGAACCTTAAAATAACATAAAAAAATCATGAATTTCGAAGGAAAGGCGCGGCCGATTTTCAGTAAAGCGTTATGCTCTTTCTCCCGAGATGTGTCACTGTCGGAAATTCAAACCACTCGACACACTTCGGGGCGATTTTGGCCAATCTTACAAAATGATTTTGACAAAACTCAAAGCATGAAAGTTGTAGCTATATGAGTTAGCGTTCAAATACAATTGGCCTCATCTTATTTGGATTAATACAATAGACGTAACCCACAAAATTGCAACAAGTGTTGCTAATCCGAGACAACCCAGCACATGCAACGTTTCAAAGCTTTAACTCAAATTCTTTAAAAACTTGCCTTGAAATAGAGACGTAGTTGATTCGGAGTCTTGAAAACGAGCTATCCATGCAAAGAACGAGATTTTGAACTTTGGCTTACCAAAATCTTGAAGAACCGTGAAGATTAAAGAAAAAATACAAGAAGAAGAAGATGAGATAATAGAGAGAAGGGGGAGGAATCGTGTAGATGAGGGGGGGGGAGGGGAAACAATGAATGTCAAGGGGACAAGGGAGCATGGAATTAATGGGGTGGGAACCCGGGTAGATAGATAGGATAACAATATAAATTGTGTGTTGACTACATAAAACAGGATCAGAGCACACATCTCGACTTGTACTGATAGAATTACTACCTCTCAACTCATTTATTAAAAACATTTCAATATTATACTCAAAAAACTCGTAAAAATACGTTCTATCACCTCGTTCATAGGTTAGTCTCGTCTCGTGAGTCCAGAATCAACTCGGCCTGAAATCATTTACTTAATCAAAATTGTTAAACGTAAAATAAACATAATCATGAAATCATAATCATTAAATCATAAATTAAACAATTTATGATATAAAATCATTAAATATTATTTTAAAATTATTGTGAGTGAGTTTAGTGGATATGGACCTTACAATAAGGGTTACACAACGCGTTTGAAGGCAAGAGGCGGCTGATTATCATCTTCCATTCTACCTTTCTTCTTTTCTTTTTATTTTTGATTTTCAGTTGATGTTTTGGGATTAAAAAAAACACTTTTTTATGAATCATGTGGAACTTTGAGTAGTTTTTCTCTTTCGATCAAGGCCACGTGATTGAGCCGGACAAATTTATGTAGAAACTTGGATGTTTATTTGAGAATTTTCAGAGTTGATTTTATTTTATTTATTGTCAAATTTATATTTGTCTTGTGAATGATCTGGACAGTTATTTTCTTGCATGTTAATTGATTCCAAGTCGACAGATGAGGTATCGATTTTGATCACTTTAATAATCAACATATTGTAAAATCGACTAGAAATAGAATTCGGCTTCAGTGTGCGGTTTGGGTGTAAACTGAATTTTCACCATTCTTCATGCATTCAAATTTGATTAGAATTACGAAAGATTACTCCTTGAATATTTGAATAGGTTTGATTGTTCTAGAAATAGACCTTTGAATAAAATAGGAGAATTCCCATAATTTGTCTTGAATCGACTACTTGTTACATAATTTGTCTGGTATCTACGTGTGTCCTTGATCGATCTTTTTCCAAATTGAATTTTAATCCGAAATCTCTGCTGCATTTTTATTGAGTTGAATTTTATTTGAAATTTAATTTCTTAGTTTAAAATCTGAAATCACTCTTATTCTTTAGTCTAGATTAAGTAGGAATAATCATATTCTAGTACTCATAATTATACAGTCCCTGTGGGTTCGACATCTGATTCTATTCACTATCTATAACTTGACCTGGTACGCTAGCCAGTAGATTTTAATCACACCAATTTAAGCGGTAAAGTTTTTGGCGCCATTGCCGGGGACTGTTTTTATATCAGAATTATTATTTCGCTTGAGATTAGACATTATTTATTTTCTTAAATTCTGAATTTTATTTCTTGGTGATTTTCAGGTACTATCGGTTGTGCATGCGTAGCAATCGATCTAGGGAGCTACTACCACTTGATTTAGAGATCGAACGCACGCTCAGCAAAATCCGAAAGGCCAAGAGATCTATCAATCTTGAACTTGAATTAGAATCTGAATCAGAAGAAGATATGGCAGACAACAGAACTGTTCTAGACATCATTCATCCACCTAATGAAGGCTATGGATCTAGCATCGTTCGCCCTACTGTCGAGGCAAATAACTTTGAATTGAAGCCTTTAATCATTTAGATGATTCAGCTACAAGCAAGATTTGGGGGTACATCTGTGGAAGACCCCTACGCTCATCTAGAGTATTTTTTGTCGATCTGCGACACTTTTAAGGTTAATGGGGTAACATCTGATGCAGTGCGACTGCGGTTATTCTCATTCTCTCTGAAAGGCGAAGCTATGGAATGGCTTGATGAATTTTGTAACGCCCCAAATTTATCTTAACTCACTTTATTTGAGATAATTGGAGATTACAGAGTTCGAGAGCCGACTTGTTTTTTATCAGGGTCTATTTTGCAAATTTTGGATTTTTCGAGGACTAAAATGCAAATTTGGACTTTATTAGATATTTAAGCTTGGATTTGACTTTTGTCCTTCATTTCCTTCCCCTCCAAGCTGTCTTCCTCCATTGAAGGCGCTCCAATCTCTCTTAAAGCTTTGTGATTTCAGTTTCTGCTCGATCCGTCCGTTAGAATTTATTTATGAAGGCAGATTAGCGATCCCGGCTACGAGAGCTTCGTTCTATAGTAAGTATTTCTCCGATCAGTTATAATTCATTTTCTGAATGTTTTTAGAATCGACTGAGTATTGAGTATGTTGTTCTTGAGGTAGTTCTTATCGATTATTCTCAGTCAGTTTTGAAATAGAGCGTCGTTCGGATTTGTTATGATTTTTGGATGCATAATTCAAAAATGAGGATTTTGATATTTGATTTGTTGCGTTGTGTTTGTTTTTTTTTTAGATAGTTAATGAGTTATTGGATCGAATTTTTGCTGTCCGTGTTTCCGGTTTGATCAGAATATAGTCGTTATGCTGCCAGTTTGAGTTTTGGAATATCAATCGTTTTTATTGATGAGATTTTGGATTTAGGAGTTGGAATTGAGTTTGAATGGTTTTAATTGGATGGATTGACATTGGAATTCTTTTATATCTCCTTTCAGATTCAGTTGCAGATCGTGGAGTCCAGAATTGACAGAATTCGAATCGTTGAAGAATTGATCAATGTTTGGTATCGAGGTTACTTTATTCTTTGACTTGAATCGAATGATGTTTGATTGAGCCTTTTGTGCTTGTAGCTTGTCCGGATTGCAGCTACGTCAATCAAAGAAGAGGTAAAAGATGACTTAAAATGGAATGGAACAAATAACTCGAATCCGACTTGATTCGAGTGTTCCGAAGAATCACATACTTGCATGTTATTTGTTTTACTTGAATTTAGTTTAATGAGTTATGAATTGAATTTCATTCATATTGATCCAATTACCTTTCCCAAAAGAATTAGATGTTCTGTGGACTATAGTTGAGTGACATTGGTGAGCAGAATTTTATCCAATTGTCGAGAAACACTCTCTATAGATGCCCAGAGTCTATAGGAGCAAAATATGCACCATCCACCTCGATCGGGAGAGTCGGTGTGTTGGTGATATTTTGTCCTCGGGATCCCAAAAAGAGCAGAGAACCTTTACCTTTTGATTATCCAGACTTGATAATCCCAGATTTTAAAGACATTAATTTCATATTAGAGTCTCTTTGAATTGCACTATTGATGTTTGTATATCGCGAGTTGATATATTAATTGATATGCATGTTTTGCCTCTTTTACTGGGAATATATTTCTCACCGGATTATCCGGTTGTTGTCTTGTTTTGTA
Organism: Henckelia pumila; assembly: GCF_033568475.1. Taxonomy (NCBI): domain Eukaryota; kingdom Viridiplantae; phylum Streptophyta; class Magnoliopsida; order Lamiales; family Gesneriaceae; genus Henckelia; species Henckelia pumila. The sequence goes on along the minus strand of NC_133123.1, from coordinate 95,630,953 downwards.
TGTGTACATGGCAATGGGTGGGGCAGGTTTGAGTCAGAAGCTCCATGACTAGATCGAATTGGAAGTGATAGAAGTGAGGCTCGGTCTAGAAGTCGAACTTAGTATTCGAACTCAATTGTATTTTTTTAGCGTTGAATTGTAGAACATAGAAATTATGCATGTTCTACTAGTTTGAGATTGTATAACCCTAGAATTATCTTGTATTGAAGCTTGTATGATGTTGATAGCATGTTTCTATACCTTATTATGTGTTGAATGGATATCGGAACCGAGATGGTGAGTAAAATTCTGGAATTTCTTGTTCAAAGCTGTCACCGCTCGATCGGTAGAACTTGACCGATCGAGCGAGTGAGTTTTAGCCAAGTTTCTATTTTTTTAAAAAAAAAATATATCCTGGTCGATCGGTAGAACTTTACCGATCGAGCGGAGCACTATTCACAAAAAAAAAAATTATTTTTTTATCTCTTGGACCTTTCTATGCATGAGATTTCATATGCATTCATATATAAAATCAAATAAGCATTCAAATATCTTAATGTGAGAACTCGATTCTAAACATCTAATCTCGGATTAAATAGTAATTAAGCATACAAAATATATTTTTTTTTTAAAGAAGGGCCTCGCTCGATCGGTAGAAATCAACCGATCGAGCGAGCAGAATTTTCCAAACATACTGCCCGAGAATAACCCAGCACCGCTCGATCGGTAATAAAAAAGTGACCGCTCGATCGGTTGAATATTCAACCGATCGAGCGGTCACTTTTTTTCAAAAACGTAACCATGGGTGCAGCTCCACCGCTCGATCGGTCAAATCCTACCGATCGAGTGGCCACCTCTGTACAAAAAAACCAGAAGAAGTTCTAGTTCAAGATCTAATTCCAAATCATTCCAACAATGCATAAATCATCCAAAAATCATACATGCTTTAATACAAGATAGTTCTAGGGTTATACAATCTCAAACTAGTAGAACATGCTTCAGTCTAGCTTATTCAAAGCAATATAATACAAACGAGTTCGATTACAATCTAAGTTCGATTACATAATCGACTACCAAAATACCAATTCCTCACTCTATCTTCACATCCCAACTATCCATGCGATCTTTGACTCGGTCCTGTCCCACCTGTTGCCAAGTACACATACAAACAAAAACAACAGCCGGATAGTTCGGTGAGAATAACATTCCTAGTATAAGCAACAAACATGCAATATCATTCAATATATCAACTAATGATATAAAATCTCAAGCATGATACACAAATCTTAATCATGTACTTCAAGAAGGAATCTAAAATGAAATGCATGACTTTAAATCTAGGATTATCAAGTCTGGATAATCAAAAGGTACTCCGATTATTCTTTTCCTCTATTGGGATCCCAAGGATAAAATACCACAAAAATCACACAAAACTCCCCTTTCGAGGTGAAGATGTGTACTTCAATCCTCTAGACTATGAAGCAACTATAGAGGGTTAAGTCGGTCATTGCAGTAATTCGCCTGCCAATGCCCCCTGCTATAATTCTCAGAACGTCTAACTCAAAATGAAATAAATCATTGGCTCAATATGAATGCAATGCAAAACATAACTCATTCAACTAAAATCAAGCAAATCATTTAACATGCAAATATGTGATTTCTTCGGAACACTCAAATCAAGTCGGATTCGAGTTAATTGTTCCATTCAAGTCTAAGTGTCTTATACCTTTCTCGATTCAAATGCTGCTCCAACTGGATTGCTACAAGGACAAGAATTCCTATCACAATCAAAACAAATATCAATTCAACGAAAAAGGTTGGGGGGGGGGGGGGGGGGTAATCTCAATACCAAACCTCGATCGACTCTTCGACGATTCAAAATCCAAGAACTCCGAGTCCAACGATGCTCAAACAAGTCTGAAAGGAGATAATTAAGAACATAAATCATTCCAAATCAAAAAATTCCCAAAAACTCAATCAAACTCCAAAAATCCAAAAAATCTCAAACCGACGGCATAACGGCTATATTCTGATCAAATCGGAAACGCAGACAGCAGTATAATATCGATATCAACTCAAATCCATACCAAATCAACAAATAGAACTCAAACCCATCAAATCTCAAAATCCATAATTTCGAAAATCACTTCAAAAATCATAACAATTTTGAATGACGCTCTATCTCAAAACCGACTGAGAATAAACGATAAGAACTCGGTAAAGAACAACATAACCGAAACTCAATCGATTCTAACAACATCCGAAATATAAAAAGTGTCAGATCAAATAAAAACTTACGATAGAACAAAGCTCTCGCAGTCGTGATCGCTAATCTGCCTTCAAAAATAAATTCTAACGGACGGATCGAGGTCGGGAAGAAATCTGGAAGCTTGGAAGCTCACGTTGGTTCTTCAATGGAGAAATGGCGAGATGGGGGAGGAGATGGAGTTCAAAGAACAAGTCAAACTCATTTAAATATCTAATAAACTCGATATTTGCATTTTAGTCCCTAAAAAATCCGAAATTTGCAAAATAGACCCTGATCAAAAACAAATTGGCCCTCGAATTCTGAAATCACTGATTATCTCAAATAAAGTCAATTAAGATAAATTTGGGGCATTACAGAGCCAGCAGACTCAGACTTTCTATAATGGGGCAGATCAATCTGTTCGATCCATGTTGGATTCTGCTGCTAATGGAAGCCTATTCAGGAAGACACCAGCAGAGGCATGGGAGATCATTGGAAACATAGCTGAAAGCAACATTGGATTGCCAGATGTGAAGAAGGAAAAAAAGGCTGGAGTACTAGAAGTTGATGCACTGATAGCATTGAATGCTAAAATCGATGCTCTTACTCACGAGATGGCGATTATGCAGGCAGCTCCAGCCAATCAAGTGCAAGCTCAGCAGCCCGAGGAACAGCAAGTATTTGAGATCGATGCAGCTAACTTCATGGGAAATCAAGGGCGACAACCGTATAATCCGTACAGCAATACTTATAATCTTGGCTGGAAAAATCATCAAAACTTCTCATGAAAACCTGCAGATCCTACTGCCAACACCTCAAAGCCACCAGAGAAAAAGCCCTCCTTTGAAGAAATAATGATGAAGTATGTAGCGGGTACTGAGACTCGCCTGCAGAATCAAGAGGCCATGTTGCAAAAGTTGGAAAAACAGATGAGCTAGATAGCTACACAACTGTCAACTACGCCAGCAGGATCGTTGCCTAGCAATATTGAAAAGAATCCAAAGGATGTCAATGCTATTCTGGAGGTTTCTAGATCGCAAGCAGAGACTACGGAGAAGAAAACTGGGGATGAGGAAGCAAGTGATGTAATCAAGGACAAAGGGCTAGAGGAAGCACCAAAGCAGGCAGAATCGACGCCTATGGGCAAGAAAGGTAAATCTTCTAACCCAAATATTATTGAGAATATTGATTTGAGTAAACTTCCCTTCCCACAGAGAGCAAAGCAACTGCAATTGGATAATTAATTTGAAAAATTTCTAGATATTTTCAAAAAGCTTCACATTAATATTCCGTTTGCAGATGCTTTTGCTCAAATGCCCAGTTGTGCAAAATTTTTGAAAGAGATTTTGTCTAACAAAAAAAAATTGGTGGACTTTGAAATTGTAAAGTTATCGGAGGAATGCTATGCTATTTTACAAAATAAACTTCCTTCGAAACTAAAGGATCCCGGTAGCTTCTCAATTTCATGCACTATTGGAAAATCGTTTTTTAACAAGTTTTTATGTGACTTAGGTGAAAGTATCAATCTTATGCCTTATTCATGTTTTGAAAATCTAGGAATTGGTGATGTTAAGCCAACCACTATCTCCCTGCAATTAGCTGAAAGAGCTATAAAATACCCAAGGGGGATTGTGGAAGATGTGTTGGTTAAAGTTGATAAGTTTATATTTCCAGTGGACTTTGTTGTACTTGATATGGAAGAGGATCGTGAGATACCATTTATTCTAGGTAGACCATTTTTAGCCACTGGAAAAGCATTAATTGATGTGCATAAGGGAGAATTGATTTTGCGTATGAATGATGAGAGTGTGATTTTTAATGTTTTTCAGGGCCTTCGTTATCCTGTGGACAATTCTGATTGTTTCAGAATTGATATTACTGATGAATTGGTTGAGTGTTCTCTGCAGGAACAGTTGTCTGTAGATCTATTAGAAGTATGTTTGACAAGAACAATGGATGAGGAGCATGTTGGTGAGGAAGTTCATGAAGTGGCACGAGATCTGAATTGGAGTCTTCCCTTTGAAAAATTCATCAATACCAAGATGGGGGAGCTTGGCCATATTCCAAAACCATTGAAGCCATCTACCGAGGAGCCCCCTACTCTTGAACTTAAACCACTCCCTTCTCACTTGAAATATTTATTTTTATTAAATAATGATAAACTGACAGTAATTTGCTCGTCTTCTTTGACAGGTTGTGAGGAGGAAAATTTTTTTAGGGTGATTAGAGAGCAGATAAGAGCCATATGATGGAGCTTGGCTAACATCAAGGGGATTAGTCCAACCATGTGTGTAAGGCCCGGAATTAATTGATTTAATCCAAAAATTAATTAATTTTAATCCGAGTATATTTAATTTTGGAATATTTAGAGTTTTGATTTAAATTCTAATATTCTTAAATTATTTAGAATTGAAATTGAAATAAAAAGATTTGCCGAGGACCGATTTGCAATTAATGAAGACTTCAGGGGCCAAAGTGCAAATAGTGAAGTTTGACTTTGACACTTGCTATATGTGGAGGCTTAAACGTGTATATACATGTGTTAATACCAGAATTTTCATCAAATTCAGCAGCAACCATCGAGGCCTTCATCTTCTTCATCTTAGATTGATTTTCAATTTGTGATATCTTTTGTTCCGTTCGTCCGATTTCAATTCCGAAAATTGTTTTGGAATCCTTGCAAGAAGGGCTATCTATTGATCCAGATGATTTCGAAATTATGTTATGGGTAGAAATCAGACTTGAATATGTATTGATGTTCTAGAGCTTCTATGCTTTGTTATATCGAAATCGGCTCGACGATTGAATGCCTTTTGGATTTGCTATGAATGTCCAGCCATTATTTCTAAATTTTAACTTCTGATATGTTGATTTATGGCTGTTATAAATTTTGATATGTGTGTGTTTAGTGAAGAGGCTTGATATATATTTGACGATATCGAAGTTGAACCGAAGAACAAGCATCGTTCGCAAGTGCTATGATTTTTCAAAAGTTGGATTCGATCTTATGCTTCTGATTGAGTTGATATATGATGATATTCAGCTGCTATAATATGTATATGAAGTTGATAAGAATGATAGAATGGTTGGAAATGAATTATGGTTGCCAAAATTATATTGTTATGCCGTTAAGTCAAGAATTGACTAGTTTTGGATTCTTTTTGATTCAGCTGAACATGGTTTGAGTTCTTGCTGATGTTCTTCTATATATATGATGTGTTTTCAGATTGAAAACAGGGGACATCGAGCTTGGAAAGTTCAGCATCGAACCGAGAAAGAATTGATCAAAGTTTGTGCACTTTATGACTTGAAGAGTGATGGATGGTTGAGCAGATTTTTACAAGGAACTTGTTGTGTTGCTTCACTAGAGTTGAAGAGTTTGAAAACCAAGATTGAAAGGTATAAGACAACCTTTGAAGAAAGGGCTTGCACACTCAATATGAATCTATTGAGTATTCCTTTCTAAAACCACATACTTTGTGCTTTTATGTTAATAGATGCTTATATGATGCTTACTTGATCTAGTTGTATTGTTGGTCTTGACTTGATGCGTTCGTGTTTGTGGCATTCATATTGGGCCAACTTTCTTTCGAGTTTTGAGGGCTGAGTTGCCCAGATATAATGATAGGACGTTTGGACGTATATTGAGGAGTTTAGGTGATTGAGTTGTCCCTAACGTTTGACGGCTAGGTGATTGAGTTATCCCTACCGTTTGACGCTCAATATAGTTGACCAAAGTCCGGGAATAAGCACTCAACATCACCTCGAATGGAGAGTAGGTGGATGGGTTGACGTGTTTATTTCCCAGGGATCCCTAAAATAAGAACCGATACCGATATGAGAACCGATTTTAAATCATGCATTGCTTTTGAATTTAATAGATGAGTTTCTATTATTTGTTTAAGCTGAAATATATTGCATGATTGTTGGAAGAGTTGATATTGAATTATTGATTTGATATGAGTTTGTAGATGAGGATAGCATGTCTTGCTTAAATAAAACATTGCAACTTGATTTATAGCATGTTGAGTTAATATGCCTTAATTTGCTTTGAGTCCAATTTGTAGAATGATTGCTAATATGCTTCAAGTTGAATTACTTGAGTTTATGCATGTTTATGTTGTTTTATACTAGGATTAAATTCTCACCGGAGTCTCTCCGGCTATTGTCGTGTTTGTATGTGTGCATGACAATAGGTGGGACTGGAACAAGTCCGGGAAGACCATGATGAAATGAGATCGAGAGAGAATAGAGTGGTGATCCGGGTTTAGATCTAGAGTTGCTGTCAAGTGTTGTATCAACTTGAGATGTAGTTGCTTATATGCTATGACCTTAACTTGTGTTGTACTAAACTTTAGTTTATGAATTTCTAGTTGACATCTTTATATAGATGTTATGTTGTTGATAATGCTAGATGGATATGAAATGAAACATGTTGAAACTCATGTTGTGATCTTAGTATTGCCTTGATTCTACTTAGACTTGATATAGAATATTTGAAAGGACTTCAAGGCTTAGAAAAAGAGTTGCAAAATCAAAGCCAGATTCTGCCCAGGGCAGCGCCCGAGCTGCAGAAAAGAGCAGCCCGAGCGCAGCCCTGAGCTGCGCGTACTGTTTTGAGAAAAATAGGGCGCGCTCGAGCGGTGCTTTTTAGCCGCTCGAGCGCGGCCCAATTTAATAAAAAAAAAATTAGGCTTTTGTTTGATTAATTGCTTGGTTTTAATTCATGATCTTGGATTATTATTTTGATTTTAGAGATTAAAGCCCGGGTTGTCACAACAGGTGGTATCAGAGCGTAGGTTCTGAACTGATTTAGAATGAGCGGGGTAGATCGAGTCCTCTTGAGTTCTTTATTCGCATGTGAGTGAATTCTTTTTGTGATTACCTAAAGTACATGCGAATATTGTGTTATAATGCCAGAACTGCATGATCGCATGATTTTGTGATTTAAATTATCGAGCATGCTTTACTGTTTTTTGAATTATATGATGATATAATTATGTGATCAAATGGTAAGAATAGCATGTCGTACAGATGCAAGAATTACATGCTTTCTTTATTATCTGAGTTGATTGGAAGCGTGTATTATTCGAGAATGAATTAGAATTTGATTTCTTGAGAATGCACGAAAGTGTTGATCAGAGGAGGACTGAGACAGAATTGTTATACATGAGATTGTATTATATACTAATCTGTTTGAAATATCAGATATGCCTCCTCGTCGAATGATGAATAGACAGACAGAGAAAGTTCCTCAGCCAGAACAGGTGAATGTAGCCCTGATAGTGCCACAAACACCTAAAGCTTCGAAAATAGAGCAAGGCAGTACATTGAGAGATATGAGTGATGTTACAGCTTCACCAATGGAGATACTTCTGAAAAGATTTCAATCTTTCAAGCTGCCTTCTTTGAAAGGAACTAAGACTTCAGTTGACTGTGAAGGTTGGTTAGAGGATATTGAGATGATGTTTGATTCCCTTGATTATGCATATGATAGAAGAATTAGACTGATTAGGTATCAATTGCAAGACGTTGCAAAGAGCTTGTGGATTACAACCAAGAAAGCTCTCGAAAATCAAGGTACGACGATTACTTGGAAAGTGTTTAAAACTGAATTTTATCAACGATTCTTTCCAGTGTCGTACAGAAAAGATAAGAATGCAGAGTTTTCCAATCTGAAACAAGGCAATTTGAACATCGAGGAATATGTTGCTAAGTTCTCTACCTTGCTGAAATTCGCTCCACACGTAGCTGAGAACGAAGAAGCTAAAGCTGATCAGTTCATTAATGGACTGAATCCAGATGTATTTACACTGGTGAATGTTGGTAGACAAAACAACTTTGCTGATGCACTTGATAAAGCAAAAGGAGCAGAGGCTGGTCTGATAAAACAACGAAAAGCATTGTTTGAGTTACAGTCTCAAAGAGAGCCACAGACACAGTTTCAGCAACCATTTCCCAGATATGAGGAAGGTGGTAGCAGTAGTGGAAAGAAAGATTCTTTAAAAGCAAGAGGAAAGCAATTTAAGCGATCAGGAGATAGTTCATCTAACTCTAGTGGGCAGAGGCAAACTAGTTCAGATTATGCAGGAATTTATTGCCACAAATGTGGAGGAGGACATCCTAATGATCAGTGTAGAGGTGTACTTGGGAGTTGCCATATATGCTATCAAGCGGGACATTTTGCCAGAGTATGTCTGTGGGGACCTGGGTTGCTAATCTTATCTTAGGGAAAATAATTATAAATAACAATAATCAAGTACTCAAAAGAAATATAGAAACAAGAGCCAAGAAATTTTTTATTTTTTTTTAAAAAATAGGGTGATCGAGCGAGCTCAAAAGCTCAAAAGTTCTGTTTCCATATTCAAGGCCTCGCTCGATCGGTGAACTTCTACCGATCGAGCGAGAACAAATCTCGCTTTCTCTGCCTAGCCAAATAATGGCCTCGCTCGATCGGTGGACTTCTACCGATCGAGCGAGCTCTAAATGCAGAAAATTTTGCTGCTAAAATTTTGCTGTCAAAGAATGAAAAACCAAAACAAAACTCTTATAACTGCTACCAAATCAAATACATGTTGTTTCATAACCTCTTATCAACTTCCAAATACAAGATACATAAACTAGCATGTGTTCAACATTAATATACAAAGATCTTGTATCAATTCTAGCATGATTTATCAACTCAAAATACAAGTCTTGCTGCTAAACCCGTGTCCTCACTTGCTATGATTCTATCTCGAGCTATCCTTGCCTTTTCTGACTAGCTTCTGCCCCACCTATTGCCATGCACACATACAAAACAAAGCAATAGCCGGATACCTCCGGTGAGAATAAAATCCCAGTATAAATAACAAAACATGCAATAAAAATAACATTTAATCTAATGCTATAAAATAAAAGCAATGCATGTTTGAAGAATAGGCTATCAAAGCTGATATCAATAAAGCTTGGTTCTTTGGGATCCCGAGGAATAAAATAACTATCAAACCGCCGACACTCCCAATCGAGGCGGCATCAAGTATTTTAATCCTCTGACTTTGGTGCAATTATAGAGAGTATTCTGGCTCTGAAAGAGAAGGCTGCAATCCATGCCACTCAACTATAATTCTCCAAACGTCATTTTGCACTCTATGCTAATATGCCCTTATGCTTTACAGGCTGGAGTTCAAGATGAATGCAACATAAGCTGTATGCATTAAAGACTGTAAAAAATCTTGAATATATAATCACATAATCAATCAAAGCATCAAAACTCATATAAATCACATAAGAAGCACATAACAAAACAATAGCAAGAACGTATGTGATTTACTCGAGAATAATAGCTATCTCGAGGGTTCTATCCCATCTGGATAGCTGTCATTTATACCTTTCGATATCGTGTCTGACAGTACTTCAAGTCTGAAAACATCATAGTAAAACCATCTATCAAAATCTGTTCCAAAGCATAACAAAATTTCAACTAAAGAACTTCAAACCTTCTAAATCTTTCTCGATTCGAATCGACAATCTCGAGTTCGGAAACACTTTGATCAAATCTGAAAGATAGTAGATACAATCTAACCATATCAAATTCCAACTCTAATCATGCTTTGTTCAATCAATAATAGCAAAATCTTGACAATTTGCGAATCGGCGGCATAACGGCTAAAAACCGGCAACCGAAACAATATCCAAAACAAGATATCAATCATATCCAACATAATTCTTTCCCATATCAATAAAATACATACATGTTCAGCACATTCAGAATTAGAAAGGTTTCGAATTTTGCTTCTTAAATTCATAAGAAATCCAAACGATAGTCTTTTTCCGAACCGTCTGCGAATACACGATCGGTATAGCTGATATACGCATATATCTTAAAATCATAAATTTCCATCTTAAACATAAAAATATAGTCTGAGAAATATGAATTAAACTTGTACCAAAATGAAGGTCTCGGAGCGGTGATCGCAGATATATATTTCTTTCGAATTTCTGACAACCGGAACGCAAGATATCGAAGCTTTTCGGATCAAAAATGGAGTTTGGAGGGTTTCAGCCGATTTTCTGCCTTCTTGTCTGATGCTTCACATGAGAATGGATGAATATAAGTGTATGTTTAGATAAATATTAGCCAAATTGCTGTTTAGTCCCTGAACTTTTGGCTATTTGCAATTCAGTTCCCGGAAAAGCGATTTAATTCAATTTCAATCCTTATTCATTTAAGAATATTAGAATTTAATTCTAAACTCTAAATATTCCCAAATTAAATATTCTCTGATTAAAATTAAATAATCCTGGGCCTTACATTTCTCCCCCACTAAGACATGAGTTCGTCCTCGAAATCATAAGCAAGTTGTATAGATAATCTGTATACACATAAGAGAATGAATAACTGAAAACAGAATAAGAACTCACATCAATGAAACAACTCTGGAAATCTCTGTCTCATATCTGACTCAGTCTCCCAAGTCGCTTCTTCAGTGCCATGTCGACTCCACTGAACTTTGACTAGCTGAATCATCTTGTTTTTGAGTTGTTTGTCTTTGCGATCAGGAATCTGAATAGGCTGCTCAAAATAACTAAGAGTCTCGTCAAGTTCAGCTTCATCAGGCTGGAGAATATGGGAAGGATCAGGCTGATACTTTCGAAGCATAGAGACATGGAATACGTCATGAATACCAGACAAAGATGGAGGAAGAGCGAGTCGATAAGCAAGATCGCCTATCTTCTCGATAATCTCATATGGACCAATAAAACGCGGAGATAATTTTCCTCTCTTGACAAATCTGACCGTACCTCTAAATGGAGAAATCTTCAAGAAAACTCTGTCTCCCTGATCAAAAGATAAAGGTCGTCGTCTGATATTTGCATACTTTGCTTGTCTGTCTTGAGCTGTTTTCATTCTTTTCTGTATAAGCTTGACCTTTTCAGTCATTTCTCGGATCATATCTGGCCCAACATCTGGTACGTCTGAGATATCATCCCAATACAACGGTGATCTGAATTTCTTTCCGTACAGTGCTTCAAAAGGAGCATCTCAATGCTCGTCTGATAGCTGTTATTATAAGAGAATTCTGCAAGTGGTAGTGAATCTTGCCAACTAGTACCAAAATCTAGTACTACAGCTCTCAACATATCCTCAAGTGTCTGGATAGTCCGCTCTGACTGTCCGTCTGTTTGAGGATGATAAGCTATACTCAGATGCAATTGAGTACCAAGAGCTTGTTGCAAGCTATGCCAAAAGTGTGATGTAAATCTAGGGTCTCGATCTGAAACGATAGATTTAGGCACACCATGTAATCTTACCACCTCTTTGACGTATATTTTTGCCATCTTATCATGTCTGTACGTCATTCTGTACGGAATAAAACATTCTGATTTCGTCAAACGATCGATAATCACCCAAATGGCATCATACCCTCTGGATGAACGTGGTAGTTGTGTAACGAAATCCATGGAAATGTGATCCCATTTCCATTCTAGAACTAATAGACTTTGCAATAGACCAACTGGTTTCTTTCTTTCTGCTTTTACCTGTTGGCAATTCAAACATTTAGACACAAAATCTGTGACATTTCCTTTCATCTGTTTCCACCAATACTGTGTCTTCAGATCATTATACATTTTCCTGCCACCAGGATGAATACTGAATCGACTGCTGTGAGCCTCTTTCAATATCTGCTGTTTCAAGTTTGAAACATCTGGAACAACAAGTCTGTTATTCACATATAAAACATCATCAACACTGACCTGATATTCAGATTGATGTCCAGATCTGACAATAGCAATAGAATTCTGAATATTCTGATCCTCTTTCTGTGCTTCTTTGATTCTCATTAACAGTTCTGGCTCAGCTCGTATAGCACAAACACGGATAGGTTGCATATCTGTTTCAAATATTAATCCAGAAATACAACAATCTTCCACCAATTGAGATACACCTATCGTAGATAAGGATAACGAACATACCTTTCTACTCAAGGCGTCTGCAGCTGCATTAGATTTTCCTGGATAATATTTAATCTCGCAATTGAAGTCTTTCAATAAATCAAGGCATCTACGCTGTCTCATATTCAATTCTGATTGCGAAAACAGATATTTCAAACTTTTGTGATCCGAAAAGATTTCAAACTTCTCACCATAAAGATAATGTCGCCATATCTTCAATGCAAAGAAAATAGCGGCAAGCTCCAGATCATGGATAGGATATCGAGTCTCGTGTGGCTTTAACTGTCTCGAAGCATAAACAATAACATGCCCTCTCTACATAAGCACACAACCCAGACCCTTGTGAGAAGCATCACAATATACTACAAAATCACCCGTACCTGATGGAATCGTCAAGACAGGTGCACTGGTAAGCCTCTTTTTCAATTCCAAGAAACTAGTTTCACAGGCTTCAGTCCAGACATACGGCTTATTTTTCTGTGTCAGTTGCGTAATAGGCTTTGCAATGCTGGAAAAATCTCTAATAAAGCGTCGATAATAACCTGCCAAACCCATAAAACTCCGTATTTCTGGCACTGATGTAGGTCTAGGCCAATTCAAAACAGCCTCGACCTTGCTTGGATCCACTGAAATCCCATCACCTGAAATAATATGCCCAAGAAACACAACTTTCTGAAACCAAAATTCACATTTCGATAACTTGGCATATAATTTCTCATTTCTCAAAGTCTGTGAAATGAGTCGGAGATGTTCAGCATGCTCATGTACATTCTTGGAATAGATCAAGATATCATCGATAAAAATAATGACAAAGTCATCCAAATATTTTTGAAATACCCGATTCATCAATCCCATAAATACTGCAGGAGCATTGGTTAAACCAAAAGGCATGACGATAAATTCATAATGTCCATACCTTGTTCTGAAAGCAGTTTTAGGAATATCTTCATCTCGTACTCTCAGCTGATGATATCCAGATCGCAAATCAATCTTAGAATAGATAGCTGAACCCTGTAGCTGGTCAAACAAATCATCTATTCTAGGCAGTGGATATTTATTCTTGATTGTTACCTTGTTCAATTGACGATAATCGATGCATAATCTCATTGAACCATCTTTCTTTCGTACAAATACTAGCGGAGCGCCCCAAGGTGAAACACTCGGTCTATTGTACCCCTTGGCTAACAAATCTTCCAGTTGATCCTTCAACTCCTTCAATTCAATAGGTGTCATTCTGTAAGGAGCTTTGGATATTGGTTGCGTACCTGGCATTAAATCAATACTGAAATCTATTTCTCGGACTGGAGGTAAACCAGGAATTTCATCAGGAAAGATATCAGCAAATTCATGTACAACTGGAATATCTGTTACTGCTGGATTGGATTTCAATACATCTACTGCATAAATAAGAAATCCCTCCGCCCCTCTCTACAATAACTGGGTCATAGATAACACAGATATCAAAGGGATCTTGGCTCGAGAACCCTTACCGTAGAATTTCCATTCAGATGCCATTTCTGGTCTAAATCGAACCACTTTCTGGAAACAATCTACAGTTGCCCTGTACTTGGTTAACATGTCTATACCAACAATACAATCGAAATCTGATAATCCAAGTACTATACAATCTATATCAATCACATTCCCGTCATATTGCAACACACAATTTTGAATCATTCGAACAGATATAATACCTTCACCCAAAGGTGATGAAATAGAAACAACAGTAGGCAATGGCTCAGATGATAAAGAATGCATCATAACAAATTTTTCAGAGATGAATGTATGTGATGCACCTGTATCTATCAAAACATAGGCAGGATAACCATAAATAAAGCAGTTAGCTGCTATGACATCGTCAAGTGCTGCCTGAGCCTGTTCCTCAGTAAGTGCAAAGACTCGAGCCTATTGTCTAGGAGGTTGAGTCACAGTCTGGCTTCCTCCTGCTCTGGGCTGTTGCTGCGGCCTGAATGAATGCACTGATTGCCTTTCTGTCTGAGGTGTTGGTCGAGAAGAACTTTCACCAATAGCTCGTTGGGGACATACTTTGGCATAGTGACCAGGTTGGCGACAAATATTGCAACAACCTAACACACCTTTGCATTGATTGATAGTATGTCGTCCACCACACTTACCACAAAACATTCCTGTTTCACCAGTTCTCTGACCTGTAGTAAACTGTCTTTGTCCACTAGAACTGGAAGAACTACTACCTGCCCGCTTAAACTATTTCCCTTTAGGCTTGAAACGAGAATTCTTTCTGCCACTGCTTCCTCCCTCAAATCTGAGAGATGGTTGCTGAAACTATGGCGGATTCTGTGGAAGTGATGCTGATACAGGCTATGGAATAAACGGTGCTCCTCTTTGTTGCAATAACCCCGCTTCTGCTCCCTTAGCTTTGTTCAAGGCGTCAGCAAAAGTATTAGGTCATCCACTATTCACCAAGGTAAACACATCGGGATTAAGACCATTGATAAACTGATCTGCCATTGCTTCATCAGTAGCTGCTATATGTGGTGCAAACTTCAAAAGACTTGAAAATTTGGCCACATATTCTTCAATATTCAAGTTGCCTTGCCTTAGATTGGAAAATTCAGCACCCTTATCCTTCCTGTAGGGGACTGGAAAGAAACGTTGATAGAACTCAGTTTTAAAAACAGTCCAGGTGATAATCGTACCTCGTTGTTCCAATGCCCGTTTTGTAGTAATCCACCAACTTTTGGCAACTTCATGAAGTTGATGTATTACTAGTCGGATACGACGATCATCTGTATAGTCGAGTGATTCAAACAGATGTTCTATATCTTCAAGCCAATTCACACAATCCACTGAGTTTTCTGTTCCTTTCAATTTTGGCGGTTTGAATGACTAAAATCGCTTTAACAAAGTCTCCATTGGAGTAGCAGTAGGATCCAAAGGATCAACAGATGTACTACCCTATGCATTTTGGGGTTCAACCGTTGGCGGTGGTACTGGTGATGGTTCAGCTGGAGGAACCACTAATGGCTGTCTGATGGCCGGTGCTTTACGGGGGTGGCATATCTTATTGTCAAACAGATTAGTACATAAACAATATCATATGCAGCAATTTATTCCATCCTTCTCTGATAAGCATTCTCATGCATTCTCATGAGAATTCAGGTTCTGACTGAGGATAATTTGGAATACAAGTGCATATATAGCATGCAGTAGCAATAAAAGCACATAATCATGCAATCACATAATTATTGCAATATATAAGCATGCTAGCAAATAATTCACATAATCAGATACAACATGTACTCTCATGTAATATCAAACAATCAGGCAGACACAATCTACCTCGCTCATCAACTTCTTACTCAATCCAGAAACTTATGCTCTGATACCACCTGTTGTGGGGACCCGGGTTGCTAATCTTATCTTAGGGCAAATAATTATAAATAACAATAATCAAGTACTCAAAAGAAATATAGAAACAAGAGCCAAGAATATTTTATTTTTTTAAAAAAAAATAGGGTCTCGCTCGATCGGTGAAACTTGGCCGATCGAGCGAGCTCAAAAGCTCAAAAGTTCTGTTTCCATATTCAAGGCCTCGCTCGATCGGTGAACTTCTACCGATCAAGCGAGAACAAATCTTGCTTTCTCTGCGTAGCCAAATAATGGTCTCGCTCGATCGGTGGACTTTTACCGATCGAGCGAGCTCTAAATGCAGAAAATTTTGCTGCTAAAATTTTGCTGTCAAAGAATGAAAAACCAAAACAAAACTCTTATAACTGCTACCAAATCAAATACATGTTGTTTCATAACCTCTTATCAACTTCCAAATAAAAGATACATAAACTAGCATGTGTTCAACATTAATATACAAAGATCTTGTATCAATTCTAGCATGATTTATCAACTCAAAATACAAGTCTTGCTGCTAAACCCGTGTCCTCACTTGATATGATTCTATCTCGAGCTATCCTTGCCTTTTCTGACTAGCTCCTGCCCCACCTATTTCCATGCACATATACAAAACAAAGCAATAGCCGAATACCTCCGGTGAGAATAAAATCCCAGTATAAATAACAAAACATGCAATAACAATAGCATCTAATCTAATGCTATAAAATAAATGCAATGCATGTTTGAAGAATAGGCTATCAAAGCTGATATCAATAAAGCTTGGTTCTTTGGGATCCCGAGGAATAAAATAACTATCAAACCGCCGACACTCCCAATCGAGGCGGCATCAAGTATTTTAATCCTCTGACTTTGGTGCAATTATAGAGAGTATTCTGGCTCTGAAAGCGAAGGCTGCAACCCATGCCACTCAACTATAATTCTCCAAACGTCATTTTGCACTCTAGGCTAATCTGCCCTTATGCTTTACAGGCTGGAGTTCAAGATGAATGCAACATAAGCTGTATGCATTAAAGACTATAAAACATCTTGAATATATAATCACATAATCAATCAAAACATCAAAACTCATATAAATCACATAAGAAGCACATAACAAAACAATAGCAAGAACGTATGTAATTTACTCGAGGATAATAGCTATCTCAAGGGTTCTATCCCATCTGGATAGCTGTCATTTATACCTTTCGATGTCGTGTCTGACAGTACTTCAAGTCTGAAAACATCATAGTAAAACCATCTATCAAAATCTGTTCCAAAGCATAACAAAATTTCAACTAAAGAACTTCAAACCTTCTAAATCTTTCTCGATTCGAATCGACAATCTCGAGTTCGGAAACACTTTGATCAAATCTGAAAGATAGTAGATACAATCTAACCATATCAAATTCCAACTCTAATCATGCTTTGTTCAATCAATAATAGCAAAATCTTGACAATTTGCGAATCGACGGCATAACGGCTAAAAACCGGCAACCAAAACAATATCCAAAACAAGATATCAATCATATCCAACATAATTATTTCCCATATCAATAACATACATACACGTTCAGCACATTCAGAATTAGAAAGGTTTCGAATTTTGCTTCGTAAATTCATAAGAAATCCAAACGATAGTCTTTTTCCGAACCGTCTGTGAATACACGATCGGTATAGCTGATATACGCATATATCTTAAAATCATAAATTTCCATCTTCAACATAAAAATAAAGTCTGAGAAATATGAATGAACCTTGTACCAAAATGAAGGTCTCGGAGCGGTGATCGCAGATATATATTTCTTTCGAATTTCTGACAATCGGAACACAAGATATCGAAGCTTTTCGGATCAAAAATGGAGTTTGGAGGGTTTCAGCCGATTTTCTGCCTTCTTGTCTGATGCTTCACGTGAGAATGGATGAATATAAGTGTAATTTTAGATAAATATTTGCCAAATTGCAGTTTAGTCCCTGAACTTTTGGCTATTTGCAATTCAGTCCCCGGAAAAGAGATTTAATTCAATTTTAATCCTTATTCATTTAAGAATATTAAAATTTAATTCTAAACTCTAAATATTCCCAAATTAAATATTCTCGGATTAAAATTAAATAATCCCGGGCCTTACAATGTCCGCAACGTGGTTTGAAGAGATCACATAATGCGAGGTCATCGAGAGAAGTGACTCAGCCGGAAAAGCAAGCATCAGATGATGTTTAGCAGGTAATTGTTCTTTTTATGATTCTTTGGTTTATGTGAGTGAAGATATTGGAGCATCCCATATTTTTATCTCTGAACGACATTTCCATATTATGTGCATTACCTGTTGATGTATTATCTACTGTGGTATATCTTGTTGGAGAAAGGCGATCAGATCAATCAGAATTGATACCCGGTGCAGCGGAAGTTTAAAAATTTTATATGGAACGATTCCATAATGGGTATCAAAACTTAACGATTAAATTGTGTGTGTGTAAAAATTAAATAACAATTATAAATTTTTACCTCCAATCTCGAATCGAGATTATGGACACCAACAGATTGCTCTGCTCTTGTTGTATCTCCCAGGAACTGATGGACGAACTGTTCTTCAATCAGGTCCACGAACAGAGATTTAATCTCTCTGATAGATTGCACTAGAAAATCTATCAAAAGTTTCTACGAAGAGAATTAACGAATTTGATCCGTTAAACCAGACTGTAATTCAAAATTCACAGGCTGGATTTTTCCTGAGTAGAGGGGAGGGGGGCGGCCACTGTTAGAGAGAAAACTAGGGTTTTTCGAAAATTGTGACCTGTTGTGTGTAATTTCTGTACTGCAATAACTTATTTATAATGTAGGCCGCTAATAGCTTAGGGCCCATTAGTCATAAGTTCAAGCCCGACAAGCAAAGCCCGCATGTTCAGAAATTAATATAAAATTCATCATGACTCCGATTGATAAACCAATTTCACCAATGTGCACAGAAACCATTTCTGCACCTTTTAAAGTCAAGATAAATTTTTCTGAATCCGAATTCAGTGATTTCCAAAAATGCCCATCCCTATGTCATTTTAGGAAATCTTACTCCTCTACTCTTAAATAAGAAGTCCAACTTCTTTGTTCATTAAATTTAACTCTTTAAATTTAACTATCTCAACGGGGATTAAAAATTCATTACTCTGTGTGACCCTCAATGGTTCAGGGATACAGCTAGCCATGGGCTCACAACTCCTTGTGACTCGGAACAACAATTTCCGACTTGCCCATCGAATCATGGTAAGAGCGCCTAGCAATATCGCCCCATGATTCCCTAGGTATCACTGATAGTGCATGCAAGAACCAATAGATTTTGGTTAGCATACAGTACGGTCCCTTCATCCATATATCCCGATCGAATCAACAACCATTGGTAAATCGAGAGTCGTTCGAGATTAGATAACTATGCAATACATCTTGAAGATCAAATGGTGACATCGCATGTGCTACTAAGAAACCATTTCTTAAAACACATCATGTACTCTGGCCAGAGATTCGTCACACTAATATCTCCTCAAATCGCATAGGATATCCACACTCGCAAGTATGTGGTGAATCCTTGACAACAAAGCATCGACTCCTATATGTGTTGTAACTGTACCCAATCCCGACACCTGATGACCCCAATAGAGTCGGTAAATGAGTCAAAGCACAGTACTAGAATATAGAGTCTCAATGATGTTTCAAGTAGTAAGGACTAATGGTGTACAACCAAAACCGCGGACTTTATCCACTCGATAAGTGATAACCACTTGGAATGTCCGGCTAGGGTAGTTCGATCATTCATCATATGAATATCCATTTGCATGCATCGAACATCTCTATGTTCCCTACCAATGAAACGTGGTACTCTGCATCGCAAATGCTAGTCTCAAACTCGAGCGATCCTTATCCTTATTATCGGACGGCTCAATCGACTAGGAACAGTTTAGAATATACAGTGACTATAAAATGTGTTTCATGATAGCCATCCCCATGTGCTACCACATCTTACATACACTATAGTATATTCAAGGTCTTTATCAAAACAACAATAGTATATCACAATATAACAATATGAAGAAAGATAAAGTCATTGCCATTAATAAAAGTGTAAATTATATTAAACAAAAGATTGTTTATACAAAGAGTCATCAAAGCCCTTAGCCACAAGTTGGCTCACCGGGCACCCACTCTTTCAATTTCCCACTTGCCCTAAAGCCAACTAGTCATACTACGTATACCCATTGCTTCGCGATGTTTGTCAAATAATGGTCCTGGCAAGGGCTTAGTAAGTGGATCAGCGATATTGTCTGCAGAGGCCACTCTTTCGACAGTGATGTCTCCTCTTTCCACAATCTCCCGGATGATGTGGTATTTCCTCAGTACGTGTTTGGATCTTTGATGAGACCTTGGTTCCTTTGCCTGAGCAACGACACCCGTGTTGTCACAGTACACCGAGACTGGACCAACAACTTCAGGAATAACGCCCAACTCTTGGACGAAATTCCTCATCCAAACGGCCTCTTTAGCAGCAGCTGATGCTGCAATGTATTCTGCTTCAGTGGTGGAATCCGCTGTGGTGTCCTGGTTGGAACTCTTCCAAGAGACAGCACCACCATTGAGCATGAACACAAATCTAGAGGTTGACTTCGAGTCATCCACGTCACTTTGGAAGCAAGAGTCGGTATAGCCTTCCAATTTTAGTTCTCTTCCTCTATATACCATGAACATATTCTTAGTCCTTTGTAAGTACTTAAGAATGTCCTTCACGGCTTTCCAATGCATTTGACCGGGATTAGCTTGATATCTGCTCGTGACACTCAGAGCAAATGCTACATCCGGTCTGGTAGATATCATCCCATACATGATACTACCTATGGCTGACGTATATGGTACATGTGTCATTTTCTCTATCTCTTCATCAGTCTTGGGACACAAAGACCTGGATAGAGAAACTCCATGACACATGGGTAGATGTCCTCTCTTGGACCCATCCATTGAAAACCGTTTCAATATGGTGTCGATGTAGGTTGATTGAGTGAGTCCTATAATTCTCTTAGATCTATCTCTATAGATCTGTATCCCTAGAATATAGGATGCCTCACCCAAATCCTTCATCGAGAATCTACCTGATAACCATATCTTTGTTGACTGCAACATCCCTACGTCATTCCCAATGAGTAGGATGTCATCAACATAAAGTACTAAGAATGTCACAGCATCCTTAACTACTTTCTTGTACACGCATGGTTCCTCCGGATTCTTGATGAAACCAAAATCCTTTATTGTTTCATCAAATTTCTGGTTCCAACTTCTTGATGCTTGTTTTAGACCATATATTGATCTCTGAAGCTTGCAT
Source organism: Henckelia pumila (assembly GCF_033568475.1). Classification (NCBI taxonomy): domain Eukaryota; kingdom Viridiplantae; phylum Streptophyta; class Magnoliopsida; order Lamiales; family Gesneriaceae; genus Henckelia; species Henckelia pumila. The sequence continues at coordinate 95,610,064 of NC_133123.1, read as the reverse complement.
ACCTTATGCTCGCTTCCCATGGATGTGTACCCCTCAGGCTGCGTCATATAGATCTCTTCCTTAATGTTTCCATTAAGAAATGCAGTCTTCACATCCATTTGCCATATCTCATAGTCATACCAAGCAGCTATGGCAATAAGGATTCTTATGGACTTGAACATTGCAACTGGTGAAAAGGTTTCATCATAGTCAACTCCTTGTCTTTGAGTATAACCTTTCGCCACCAATCGCGCCTTGTAGGTCAATACCTTACCATCAGGCCCAAGCTTTCTCTTGTAGATCCATTTACACCCTATTGGAACAATTCCATCGGGAGGATCTACTAAAGACCAAACTTGGTTTGTATGCATCGAATCTATTTCCGACTGCATAGCTTCAAGCCATAAATTTGAATCCGCATCAGAAATTGCTTCTTTGAAGTTTCTTGGATCACATCCAACATCGGGTTCATCTTGATCCCCTTCAAGAAGAAGACCATATCGAATAGGAGGTCTAGAAGTCCTCTCGGATCTTCTAGGTATAGGCGTGTCTATCAATGGTTCCTGAGGTGTAGGATCGTTATTTTGTATTTCGGGTTCTTCTCGAATTTCTTCGAGTTCCATCATCTCGCCTTTCTTATCCAATAAGAACTCCTTCTCCAAGAAGGTGGCATTCCTTGAAACAAACACCTTTGTTTCAGCAGGATGATAGAAATAATATCCGATTGAATTCTTCGGATACCCTACAAAATAACATAAGGTGGATAGACTATCCAACTTATCTCCCACTGTCTGCTTCACGTAAGCAGGACATCCCCAAATCCTCAAGTACGAATACTTAGGAGCTTTGCCATTCCATAACTCGTATGGTGTTTTGTCCACTTCTTTCCATCATCTCGCCTTTCTTATCCAATAAGAACTCCTTCTCCAAGAAGGTGGCATTCCTTGAAACAAACACCTTTGTTTCTGCAGGATGATAGAAATAATATCCGATTGAATTCTTCGGATACCCTACAAAATAACATAAGGTGGATAGACTATCCAACTTATCTCCCACTGTCTACTTCACGTAAGCAGGACATCCCCAAATCCTCAAGTACGAATACTTAGGAGCTTTGCCATTCCATAACTCGTATGGAGTTTTGTCCACTGCTTTGGTGTGGACGTTGTTCAACAACAATACCGCCGTTTCAAGCGCATAGCCCCAAAACGAAGGTGGAAGCTCAGTGAAGCTCATCATGGATCGAACCATGTCCAACAAAGTTCGATTATGACGCTACGATACACCATTCAGCTGAGGTGTCATAGGAGGAGTCCACTGAGAGAGAAGGGGACGGCCACCTTTTGAAAATCAACTAGGGTTTTCGAAAAATCCTTGTGACCTGTTGTGTGTAATTTCTGTACTGCAATAACTTATTTATAATGTAGGCCACTAACAGCTTAGGGCCCATTAGTCATAAGTTCAAGCCCGACAAGCAAAGCCTGCATGTTCAGAAATTAATATAAAATTCATCGTGACTCCGATTGATAAACCGATTTCACCAATGTGCACAGAAACCATTTCTGCACCTTTTAAAGTCAAGATAAATTTTTCTGAATCCGAATTCAGTGATTTCCAAAAATGGTCATCCCTATGTCATTTTAGGAAATCTTACTCCTCTACTCTTAAATAAGAAGTTCAACTTCTTCGTTCATTAAATTTAACTCTTTAAATTTAACTATCTCAACGGGGATTAAAAATCCATTACACTGTGTGACCCTCAATGGTTCAGGGATACAGCTAGCCGTGGGCTCACAACTCCTTGTGACTCGGAACAACAATTTCCGACTTGCCCATCGAATCATGGTATGAGCGCCTAGCAACATCGCCCCATGATTCCCTAGGTATCACTGATAGTGCCTACAAGAACCAGTAGATTTTGGTTAGCGTACAGTACGGTCCCTTCATCCATATATCCCGATCGAATCAACAACCATTGGTATATCGAGAGTCGCTCGAGATTCGATAACTATGCAATGCATCTTGAAGATCAACGAGTGACATCGCATGTGCTACTAAGAAACCATTTCTTAAATCACATCATGTACTCTGGCCAGAGATTCGTCACACTAATATCTCCTCAGATCGCATAGGATATCCACACTCGCAAGTATGTGGTGAATCCTTGACAACAAAGCATCGACTCCTATATGTGTTGTAACTGTACCCAATCCCGACACCTGATGACCCAAATAGAGTCGGTAAACGAGTCAAAGCACAGTACTAGCATATAGAGTCTCAATGATGTCTCAAGTAGTAAGGACTAATGGTGTACAACCAAAACCGCGGACTATATCCACTCGATAAGTGATAACCACTTGGAAATTCCGGATAAGGTAGTTCGATCATTCATCATATGAATATCCATTTGCATGCTTCGAACATCTCTATGTTCCTTACCAATGAAACGTGGTACTCCGCATCGCAAATGCTAGTCTCAAACTCGAGCGATCCTTATCCTTATTATCGGACGGCTCAATCGACTAGGAACAGTTTAGAATATACAGTGACTATAAGATGCGTTTCATGATAGACATCCCCATGTTCTACCACATCTTACATACACTATAGTATATTCAAGGTCTTTATCAAAACAACAATAGTATATCACAATATCACAATATGAAGAAAGACAAAGCCATTGCCATTAATAAAAGTGTAAATTATATTAAACAAAAGATTGTTTATACAAAGAGTCATCAAAGCCCTTAGCCACAAGTTGGCTCACCGGGCACCCACTCTTTCAATCTCCCACTTGCCCTATAGCCAACTAGTCATACTACGTAGACCCATTGCTTCGCGATGTTTGTCAAATAATGGTCCTGGCAAGGGCTTAGTAAGTGGATCAGCGATATTGTCTGCAGAGGCCACTCTTTCGACAGTGATGTCTCCTCTTTCCACAATCTTCCGGATGATGTGGTATTTCCTCAGTACGTGTTTGGATCTTTGATGAGACCTTGGTTCCTTTGCCTGAGCAACGGCACCCGTGTTGTCACAGTACACCGGGACTGGACCAACAACTTCAGGAATGACGCCCAACTCTTGGACGAAATTCCTCATCCAAACGGCCTCTTTAGCAGCAGCTGATGCTGCAATGTATTCTGCTTCAGTGGTGGAATCCGCTGTGGTGTCCTGCTTGGAACTCTTCCAAGAGACAGCACTGCCATTGAGCATGAACACAAATCCAGAGGTTGACTTCGAGTCATCCACATCACTTTGGAAGCTAGAGTCGGTATAGCCTTCCAATTTTAGTTCTCTTCCTCCATATACCATGAACATATTCTTAGTCCTTTGTAAGTACTTAAGAATGTCCTTCACGGCTTTCCAATGCATTTGACCGGGATTAGCTTGATATCTGCTCGTGACACTCAGAGCAAATGCTACATCCGGTCTGGTAGATATCATCCCATACATGATACTACCTATGGCTGACGCATATGGTACATGTGTCATTTTCTCTATCTCTTCATCAGTCTTGGGACACATAGACTTGGATAGAGAAACTCCATGACACATGGGTAGATGTCCTCTCTTGGACCCATCCATTGAAAACCGTTTCAATATGGTGTCGATGTAGGTTGATTGAGTAAGTCCTATCATTCTCTTAGATCTATCTCTATAGATCTGTATCCCAAGAATATAGGATGCCTCACCCAAATCCTTCATCGAGAATCTACCTGATAACCATATCTTTGTTGACTGCAACATCCCTACATCATTCCCAATGAGTAGGATGTCATCAACATAAAGTACTAAGAATGTCACAGCATCCTTAACTACTTTCTTGTACACGCATGGTTCCTCCGGATTCTTGATGAAACCAAAATCTTTTATTGTTTCATCAAATTTTTGGTTCCAACTTCTTGATACTTGTTTTAGACCATAAATTGATCTCTGAAGCTTGCATACCTTATGCTCGCTTCCCATGGATGTGTACCCCTCAGGCTGCTTCATATAGATTTCTTCCTTAATGTCTCCATTAAGAAAAGCAGTCTTCACACCCATTTTCCATATCTCATAGTCATACCATGCAGCTATGACAAGAAGGATTCTTATGGACTTGAACATTGCAACTGGTGAAAAGGTTTCATCATAGTCAACTCCTTGTCTTTGAGTATAACCTTTTGCCACCAATCGCGCCTTGTAGGTCAATACCTTACCATCAGGCCCAAGCTTTCTCTTGTAGATCCATTTACACCCTATTGGAACAATTCCATCGGGAGGATCTACTAAAGACCAAACTTGGTTTGTATGCATCGAATCTATTTCCGTCTGCATAGCTTCAAGCCATAAATTTGAATCCGCATCAGAAATTGCTTCCTTGAAGTTTCTTGGATCACATCCAACATCGGGTTCATCTTGATCCCCTTCAAGAATAAGACCATATCGAATAGGAGGTCTAGAAGTCCTCTCGGATCTTCTAGGTACAGGCGTGTCCAGCAATGGTTCCTGAGGTGTAGGATCGTTATTTTGTATTTCGGGTTCTTCTCGAATTTCTTCGATTCCATCATCTCGCCTTTCTTATCCAATAAGAACTCCTTCTCCAAGAAGGTGGTATTCCTTGAAACAAACACCTTTGTTTCAGCAGGATAATAGAAATAATATCCGATTGAATTCTTCGGATACCCTACAAAATAACATAAGCTGGATCGACTATCCAACTTATCTCCCACTGTCCGCTTCACGTAAGCAGGACATCCCCAAATCCTCAAGTACGAATACTTAGGAGCTTTTCCATTCCATAACTCGTATGGTGTTTTGTCCACTGCTTTAGTGTGGACGTTGTTCAACAACAATACCGCCGTTTCAAGCGCATAGCCCCAAAACGAAGGTGGAAGCTCAGTGAAGCTCATCATGGATCGAACCATGTCCAACAAAGTTCGATTACGACGCTTCGATACACCATTAAGCTGTGGTGTCATAGGAGGAGTCCACTGAGAGAGAATCCCATTCTCTTTTAGATAGTCCAAAAACTCGGTACTCAAGTATTCTCCACCTCGATCCGATCGAAGTGCTTTAATACTTTTACCTAGCTTGTTTTCTACTTCAGCCTTGAATTCTTTGAACTTTTCAAATGCTTCAAACTTATATTTCATTAAATATAAATACCCATACCTTGAATAATCATCAGTAAAGGTAATGAAGTAGGTGTGGCCATATTGAGTCCCAACTCTAAATGGACCACAAACATCTGTATGGATCAAATCCAACAGATTTTGACTACGCTCAGGTTTCCCTTAAAAGGAGATTTAGTCATTTTTCCTTTTAGGCAGGATTCACAAGTAGGTAGAGAGTTAATATCAGACATATCAAACATGCCCTCTCCCACTAGCTTGTTCATCCTCCTTAAGGAAATATGACCTAGCCTAGCGTGCCAAAGGTTTGCCGGGTTTTGGCTATCGATTTTCCTTTTGTTTGTTGTTGCCGGTTTCTCAACATAATTTATTGGAACGTCTTTTAGTTTTAAGTTGTATAGATCGTTTTCAAGTTGTCCATTTCCAATCAAACATTCATTCTTGTAAATATTGCAAATCCCATTCACAAAATTGCAAGAATAACCATCTCTATCAAGCATAGAAACAGAAATAATGTTTTTAATCAAATCCGGAACAAATAAAACATCTCTTAAAAGTAACTTAAAACCATTCTGCAAAATTAAATAAACATCTCCCACAGCTTTTGCTTCAACTCTGGAACCATTTCCGAGCCTCAGCTGGGTCTCACCCATTCTAAGCCTGCGACTTCTTGTCATCACCTGCAAATCATTGCAAATGTGAGATCCACATCCGGTATCCAATACCCAAGAAGTAGTATTAAGTGAAACATTTATTTCAATATAGAACATACCCTTCGAAGTTCGCAACTGCTCTAGATATTCCTTGCAGTTACACTTCCAATGACCGGGCTTCTTGCAGTAATGGCAATCATCTTTGGATTTTTCCATGTTTGAAGCATTTGTCTTGTACTTCTTCTCGGGTTCGATTTTCTTGGGTGGGGCAGAACGTTTCTTACCCTTTGTACTTGGCCCCTTCTTATCAGAAGAAGAGGAGCCCACCAAGAAAGCCGGTTTATCCTTCTTTAATGTGGATTCATATGTCACAAGCATATTGACCATCTCTTCAAGGGAGGCCTCTATCTTGTTCATATTGAAATTTACCACAAATCCGTCAAACGAAGAAGGAAGAGATAGAAGTAGTAAGTCCACGTTGAGTTCATGCTCCAACACCAAATCAAGGGTTACCAACTTCTGTATGAGCCAAATCACTCGTACCCCATGATCACGGACCGAAGTCCCTTCACGCATGCAACACGTCATTAGCTCCTTTACAGTAGCGAACCTTTCAGCCTTCGATTGAGCCCCAAAAAGTTCCTTGAGTTGAACGTGAATGTCAGCAGCATTCACGGTGTCCTCAAATCGCCTCTGGAGTTCATCAGACATCGAGGCTTGCATATAGCATTTGGTCTTGATATCATGGTCCCACCATGTATCAAGCTTGGCTAACTCCTCCGGACTTACGTCAGCTGGTGCTTCCTTCGGAGGAGATTTTTCTAACACGTAGAGCATCTTCTCCGAAGTCAAGACAATCTTCAACTTACGGAACCATTCCGTATAGTTTGCGCCAGTCAACTTATTTTGTTCGAGGATCGAGAAAAGTGGATTACGCGAATTCATCTTATGAAATACTGAAAAGAAACAGACAAATATCAGTGATTGTTTAAGCAATTTGCTAAGACATAAAATAGGCGAAATTTATTTTATGAATCTCACTCCCACTATTTTAACGATTTCACTACCCTCTAGTGAAAACGGGAAACTGTTTTCCTTAGTGAGAACATGGAGTCCAATTGACAAACTTATGGTCCCAAATAATATCAGCCAACCATAATTTTCAAAAGGTAGAGCCCAATTGCTTCCAAAGCAACCTCCATGTTTTTACCTCATGTCCAATAAGGGCCCAATAATATGACGCCGTTTATTGTGACATGTCAAGATGACCCATCAATATTAAGTTGTGAAGGACGGTCTCCATGTGGATCCCCCAATAATATGAGCCGATCCCATGGGAGTTCCACCCAACTTACAACATGTGTCGATCCAATGTACAGCTTTCCGACGAACGGGCCCCCCCAATAATATGAGCCGGACCGTATCCGCGGGTAGCATCTCATACATTGATCGTTGATGGAAGGTAGGAACATTTAAACAAATTTAAATTTCCTTTATTTATCTTGATATAAAATTTTAAATCATATTTAAAATGAGGGATTTTTAATTATAAAAATTTGTCTCATCATTTTTAAAAATTTTGTATGCTTGCCGGATTCACACAATTATGTCTAAAACATGCATACAACTATAATATCACATATTATATAGGATGATCGATTCCATTTCTAATCGACCCGTGGTTGCCAATCACGAGTCTTAGTCCAATCCTAGGTAATATGCAGTATGCAATGCAATCCTATTACATTTGCTTTCAATTTATATTTCTTCTGTCTTTATTGTCTGCTGGGCCCACCTCCATCTTCAAATCTTGATCTCCCACTAAATCTAATGTATTTACAATAAATAACAATGACAAGTAGGGGATACATTTTTAAGGGGTGGAAACGGGCCATAAACCAAGCCCACTTTTATTACATATGACATTCATATTTGGGCCATAAACCAGGCCCATTAATAAAACCAACAACAATAAAAACAAATGTAAATTCCTAACATACACCTAAAAAATTGGTCATGGCAATCGATCATCCTTATCCAATAACATTTAATTCAAAATTAATTTATTGGATAACATGCAATGACAATTTAAATTTAAAAGGATAAAATCATATTTCATACATAAAATCTTATTTTACATACAAAATCATATTTTATTTTTTTATCAAATAAAATCATATTTTATCTATAAAATCCAATTTTATACATAAAATCATATTTTACTCAATATATCCATAAGATCATATCTTATCATCAATTGTACCAAAAATAATTAATTTCAAAATTCAATTAAAGGATAAAATATTAAAATTTTCCAAAAATTCAAATTTATCCAAAAATCAATTTTAAAATTTTCGGACTCGAACAATTCGATCCGACGCCTCGTGGACCAATCAAAACAATTTTCGATCGGACCAAAAATAGAATTTTAACATATTAAAATTTAATTTAAAAAATTAAAAATAATTTTTCCCGCGGGCCGCTCGGGACGTTCCCGGGCCGGGCAGCGACGATCGCTGCCCTGGGCAGCGTCGTGCGCTGCCCTGCGCAGCGCCGGGCAGCGCCGTGCGCTGCCCCTGCCCCGGGCAGCGATCCAATCGCTGCCCGGGTTTTTGCCCGAAAATTTTTTTTTTTTTTATTTTAAAATATTTATTTTGTTTCAAAAAACCGAGGCCTAAAATTTTTTTGTACAATCGATTAATTTAATCGCTTGATCTGAGCAACCTGGCTCTGATACCACTGTTGGATAACGCGGCGATCAGATCAATTATGATTGATACCCGGTGCAGCAGAAGTTTAAAATTTTTGTATGGAACAATTCCATAATGGGTATCAACCTTACGATTAAATTGTGTGTGTAAAAATTAAATAACAATTATAAAATTTTTACCTTTAATCTCGAATCGAGATTTTGGACACCAACAGATTTCTCTACTCTTGTTGTATATCCCTGGAACTGATGGACGAACTGTTCTTCAATCAGGTCCACGAATAGATATTTAATCCCTCTGATAGATTGCACTAGAAAATCTATCAGAAGTTTTCTACGAAGAGATTAACGAATTTGATCCGTTAAACCAGACTGTAATTCAAAATCACAGGCTGGATTTTTCTCGAGTAGAGGGAGAGAAGGGGACGGCCACCTTTTAAAAATCAACTAGGGTTTTCGAAAAATCCTTGTGACCTGTTGTGTGTAATTTCTGTACTGCAATAACTTATTTATAATGTAGGCCACTAACAGCTTAGGGCCCATTAGTCATAAGTTCAAGCCCGACAAGAAAAGCCCGCATGTTCAGAAATTAATATAAAATTCATCGTGACTCCGATTGATAAACCGATTTCACCAATGTGCACAGAAACCATTTCTGCACCTTTTAAAGTCAAGATAAATTTTTCTGAATCCGAATTCAGTGATTTCCAAAAATGGCCATCCCTATGTCATTTTAGGATATCTTACTCCTCTACTCTTAAATAAGAAGTCCAACTTCTTCGTTCATTAAATTTAACTCTTTAAATTTAACTATCTCAACGGGGATTAAAAATCCATTACACTGTGTGACCCTCAATGGTTCAGGGATACAGCTAGCCGTGGGCTCACAACTCCTTGTGACTCGGAACAACAATTTCCGACTTGCCCATCGAATCATGGTATGAGCGCCTAGCAACATCGCCCCATGATTCCCTAGGTATCACTGATAGTGCCTACAAGAACCAGTAGATTTTGGTTAGCGTACAGTACGGTCCCTTCATCCATATATCCCGATCGAATCAACAACCATTGGTATATCGAGAGTCGTTCGATAACTATGCAATACATCTTGAAGATCAAATAGTGACATCGCATGTGCTACTAAGAAACCATTTCTTAAATCACATCATCTACTCTGGCCAGAGATTCGTCACACTAATATCTCCTCAGATCGCATAGGATATCCACACTCGCAAGTATATGGTGAATCCTTGACAACAAAGCATCGACTCCTATATGTTTTGTAACTGTACCCAATCCCGACACCTGATGACCCCAATAGAGTCGGTAAACGAGTCAAAGCACAGTACTAGCATATAGAGTCTCAATGATGTCTCAAGTAGTAAGGACTAATGGTGTACAACCAAAACCGCGGACTATATCCACTCGATAAGTGATAACCACTTGGAAAGTCCGGATAGGGTAGTTCGATCATTCATCATATGAATATCCATTTGCATGCTTCGAACATCTCTATGTTCCTTACCAATGAAAGGTGGTACTCCGCATCGCAAATGCTAGTCTCAAACTCGAGCGATCCTTATCCTTATTATCGGACGACTCAATCGACTAGGAACAGTTTAGAATATACAGTGACTATAAGATGTGTTTCATGATAGACATCCCCATGTTCTACCACATCTTACATACACTATAGTATATTCAAGGTCTTTATCAAAACAACAATAGTATATCACAATATCACAATATGAAGAAAGACAAAGCCATTGCCATTAATAAAAGTGTAAATTATATTAAACAAAAGATTGTTTATACAAAGAGTCATCAAAGCCCTTAGCCACAAGTTGGCTCACCGGGCACCCACTCTTTCAAATTCTCTTCGTGTAGTGACCCTTACCCGGATCACCTACTAAACAAAACTTAGGCATGCAATTAACTTAATAAAATAGATATCAGAATAAAACTGCGGAAACCATAAATAAAATACAATCCCAACTAAAGGAATCTGTAATTTATCCAAAAATATACAACCAAATAGAATAGCTGTATAAACCCAAACAACAGTAATAAAACCTAAGCAAAGCTCCAGCTGGCCAACCACTGACTAGCCCCTCCTGGATCCACCCTCCTCGTCCAATCGCAAACCTGCCCCATGGAATAGGGTGTCCAGAAAATACAGAGTACGAGACGTGAGCATAAAACGCTCAGTACGAGAGTATGAGTATACATGCATGCAAAGTGAACTCCATATAGACTCGAGGTCAAGGATTAGAGAACAGAGACAGACCGGGCCCTGGTATGTAGCACGCTGTGCCGTCGCTTCAGGAGGTGGCTCCCATATCGAGATAACCGTGGACACGCCGGACCCAAATCGATGGAAGTCCATCCACTAACAGGATAGGGTACAACCCTACTAACAGACATCTTGAAAGAGATACAGCAAGATGCAAATGAATGCAGCATAATATCATGGCATAAAAATCATGCAGTCACATAATACATGCATACTCAGTCAGGATATCTAGAACAGTACTTTCGTACCTCAAAACAGAGCAAGCTCTACCAACTCTAGGTCCACGCCTATAGTCTGCTCTACACTGCCAAATGATACTACTATCATTAAAGTACTCTAAAAGCCTTAACTAAGCTATTGCATACTCCTAAATATTTATAGGAAGCAAAAGCTATACCTTCGTCCGTCGTTAGCCCTTTGATGTCGATGCCTTCAGAACTTGGGCACAACTCCGCTACGACTACCGAATGCCTCGCCGACCTCCGGACCAAGCCTAAGAAGACTAGAACAGTCCAAAAGCACTAGAATGGAAAGGAGAACTCGGAATTGGCAAATGAAAGTGAAGTCTCGACCTTCTATTTATAGACAACGATCGGAACTTCCGATCCTTGATTGGAACGTCCGAACCTCGATCGGAACGTCCGATCCTGCCATCGGAGCTTCCGAAGATCCTGATCTGCCACGTGTCAAAATATCACTAGTTGACTCCGGATAGGGGTGATCGGAGCTTCCAGTCCTGATCGGAGCTTCCGATCCAACCACACGTCATGCCTGACGTAATAACATCGGTGCCTCCGATCGCTCATCGGAGCTTCCGATCGTGCCTTCGGAGCTTCCGATCCGTCCGATACCCAATTCAATTAATTAGCATTAATCCTTTAATTACTCAATTAGGGTACGGGCTACTACATTCTCCCCCACTTAAGATATTTTGTCCTCGAAATCAAATCTTAAGTAACGAATGCAAATACAGAAATCAGAAACATTCTTTATTCAAATCAAACGATTACAGAGTTTGCAACTGAATACAACTTAAAGAATGAAATCAAAACAACTCAGGATGGTCTTTACGCATCCTGTCCTCGAGCTCCCAAGTAGCTTCCTCAGTGCCTCGGCGCTGCCACTGAACTAAAACCAAAGAAATGACTTTGTTCCGTAAAACCTTATCCTTATAATCCAAGATACGAAGAGGTTTCTCAACATAAGTCAAATCCTTGTTTACCTGAACCTCAGACCGCTGCAGAATATGAGATTCATCCGCCACATACCATCGCAACAGAGATACGTGGAACACGTCGTGAATGCTGGATAGATGCGGTGGCAAAGCTAGTCAATAAGCCAAATCGCCAATGCTCTCCAAGATCTCAAACGGACCGATAAATCTGGGAGACAGCTTGCCCTTAAGGCCAAATCTGAGAATCTTGCGGAAAGGTGACACTCTCAAAAACACTTTCTCCCCGACCTCGAACTGCAAAGGCCTACGCTTGATATTAGCATAGTTGGCCTGACGATCCTGTGCAGTCTTAATCCGTTTCTTGATTTGATCAACAATGTCTATCGCCTGCTGGATAAACTCCGGTCCCTCAGCCTGCCTCTCCCCCACTTCTTCCCAGAAGAGTGGAGTACGACAACGTCGCCCATACAATGCCTCAAAAGGTGCCATCCCAATACTAGTATGATAGTTGTTGTTGTAAGCGAACTCGATCAACGGCAAATGATCCTGCCAGGCTGAACCAAAATCCATGACGCACGCTCTAAGCATATCCTCTAACGTACGGATAGTGCGCTCTGACTGACCATCAGTCTCCGGATGATAGGCTGTACTCAAACTGAGAGTAGTACCCATCGCACGCTGAACACTCCCCCAGAATCTAGAAGTAAACCTGGGGTCCCGATCGCTGACAATGCTCATAAGCACTCCATGAAGTCGAACGATCTCCTGAATGTACATCCGTGCCATGCGATCCACAGAGTACTCTCGGCTATAGGCAATGAAATGCGCTGACTTGGTGAGTCGGTCCACCACAACCCAGATAGCATCACAGTTCCTCAGGGATACCGGCAAATGGGTCACAAAGTCCATTGTGATAAACTCCCATTTCCATTCAGGAATAGGCAGACTGTGAAGCAATCCTCCAGGTTGTCGGTGCTCTGCCTTGACCTGTTGACACACCAAACATCTCGAAACAAACTGATAAACACTGCGTTTCATTACCTTCCACCAGAAACGAGTACGTAGATCCTTGTACATCTTGTTGCTCCCAGGATGAATACTCAACTTAGTGTGATGCGCCTGAGACAAAATCTCCTCTCGCAACTTTTCATCCTGCGGAATCACAAGCCTACCAGACAAACACAGAAAACCATCTGATTGATAATGAAATCTAGACGAGCTACCCTCGTTAGCTAGACGAGCTAAACGCTGGGTCTTCGAATCAGACATCTGAGCATCTCGGATCCGCAAATACAAGGCTGGCTCAGATAATATCGCAAACATCTGGATACTCTGCATACCTTTCTTATGCTTGAAGGTATAACCTGAAGTACAACAGTCACTGATCGCACTAGACATCGAACAAGTTTGAAGTGCGGATAATCGCACCTTGCGACTCAAAGCATCAGCGTTGAGATTACCAGCTCCCGGATGGTACTTAATCTCGCAATCATAGTCCTTAAGAAAATCCATCCAACGTCTCTGCCTCATGTTCAACTCCGCATGAGTGAACAAATACTTGAGACTCTTATGGTCTGTGAAGATCTCAAATTTCTCGCCATACAGATAATGACGCCAGATCTTCAAAGCGAACACAATGGCTGCTAACTCCAAATCATGGACTGGGTAGTTGTCCTCGTGAAGCTTCAGCTGTCTAGAAGCGTATGCGATCACATGCCCATTCTGAGTCAGGACACAACCTAACCCCTGAAGAGAAGCATCCGTGTAAACTACATACCCTCCAGATCCTGACGGTAATGCCAACACTGGCGTAGAAGTCAACCGCCATCGAAGTTCACGGAAATTCTCCTCGCACTCGGAGGACCACTCGAAATCCACACCCTTGTGGGTAAGCTGCGTCAACGGTCGAGCTAACTGAGAGAAGTTCAAAATGAAGCGACGATAATACCCTGCTAGACCCAGAAAACTACGGATCTCAGTAACTGTCATCGGACACGACCAATTAAGTACCTCTTCAATCTTGCTTGGATCAACAGAAATCCCTTCCCTGGATATGATATGGCCAAGAAAGACCACTCTATCCATCCAGAACTCACACTTGCTCAGCTTGGCGTACAACTGCTCATCTCGAAGAGTCTGTAGTACCAACCGTAAGTGAGAAACATGCTCTTCCGTATTACGCGAATACACCAAGATGTCGTCAATAAAGACCACGACAAACTTGTCCAAGCACTCCCTGAAGACACGGTTCATCAAATCCATGAATATAGCCGGCGCATTAGTCAAACCAAATGGCATCACTAGGAACTCGTAATGCCCATAGCGAGTACGGAATGCAGTCTTGGCTACGACCTGATCACGGACTCTCAACTGATGATATCCAGATCTCAAGTCAATCTTGGAGTAAACTGACGTGCCCTGCAGCTGATCGAACAAGTCATCAATACGAGGCAACGGATACTTGTTCTTCACAGTGACTCGATTCAGCTGCCGATAGTCAATGCACAGCCGCATCGACCCATCCTTCTTCTTTACGAAGAGAACAGGAGCTCCCCAAGGAGACACACTAGGACGAATGTACCCCTTGTCTAAAAGATCTTGTAGCTGATTCTTCAACTCACGCATCTCTGACGGAGCCAGACGATACGGTGCTCTAGAAATAGGCGAAGTACCCGGCATCAACTCTATGCCAAACTCGAATTCCCTAGCAGGAGGAAAACCCAGAATCTCATCAGGAAACACATCTGGAAATTCATCCACAACAGGAATGCTCTCTATCCCAATACTCTCAGCGGACAAATCAACTGCATAGATAAGGTAGCCTTCCCCGCCAGACTCTAGAGATCGACAGGCTCTCAAAGCTGATACCAAAGGCATCGGGGGTCGCGCTCCCTCACCATAGAAAAACCAGCTCTCACTCCCCTCCGGGTGAAAGCGTACTAATATCTGATAGCAGTCCACTGAAGCTCGATAGGTAGTCAACATATCTATCCCCAGAATGCAATCAAAGTCGTCCATCGCCAGGACCATGAGATTCGCTAACAGAATGTCCCCTTCGAACTCTAAAGGGCAACCCATCACTAGACGCTTAGCCAAAGCAGATTGGCCCGTCGGAGTAGAAACAGACATCACTACGTCTAGTGCAATGCATGGTAACTTATGCCTCTTAACAAAACGTGCAAAAATGAAGGAATGAGATGCACCAGTGTCAATAAGTACAAGAGCAGGTATACCATAAAGCAGAAATGTACCTGCGATGACTTTCTCATTCTCCTCCACAGCCTGATCATGTCTCAGGGCAAACACCTGGCCAGAAGCTCGTGGCTTCAAATGAGAACTCCCAGTAGACTGTCCCTGCGACCTCTGCTGTACGGTGGCCTGAGAACCCGATCCTGAACCTGAACCAGAACCGCCTCCCCCAGACAGTGGACAATCTCTCCGGATATGACCAGTCTCTCCACAACGGAAACAAGCTCCAGAAGCTCTATGGCACTTGTCGGATGGATGGTTCTTCCCACAGTGATCACACTTGTCCTTCTTACCGTAACGGACAACACCTCCAGAACCAGAGGAAGAAGAAGATCCAGACTTCTTGAAAGTTTGGGCACGGGGACCCAAAGAACTAGCAGGTCTCGACTGAGAGAAAGACTTGTTCCGCCGAATGCTGTCCTCCGCCTGGTGACAACGGCTCACCAAACCCTCGTAGGACATGTCGTCACCAACCGCCACACGGTCATGGATCTCAGGGTTAAGGCCCTGAAGGAACAGATTATACTTCATCTCTGAGCTATCAGCAATCTCGGGGCAATAGGATAGCAGATCAAAGAACCTCTGCTGATACTCATCGATAGACAAGGCTACCTGTCGCAGACTCAGTAGCTCGCCTGCCTTCGACTGACGGAGTGTAGGAGGAAAATACCGCTTTTGGAAAGCTGTGCGGAACTCGGCCCAGGTGGCCACTCCTCTCGCCGCAACAAAAGGTGCAGAAGTAAACCTCCACCACCTGCGCGCACGCCCATCCAGAAGATAGCCAAGGGTCTCCACCTTCTGCTCCTCGGTGCATTGGAAAGTCTGAAAAGTCGTCCCCATGCGGTCTAACCAGTTCTCCGCATCCTCCGGAGACTCACCTCCAACTAAGGGCTTAGGACCCATAGCTAAGAATCGTCGCACAGTGAAACGCTCGTCGTCATGGTGACGATGACGCCGTTCTCGACGAGGTTCCTGGTCGGCATCACCCCAACGCCCACCAACACTGCCATGAGAACTCTGGTCTTTACGATTTTGACATCTAAAAAAATACCTCAAGATGAGACTAAATCCCAAGAATTCTTTTGCATGCTCTGATACCATAAATGTAGTGACCCTTACCCGGATCACCTACTAAACAGAACTTAGGCATGCAATTAACTTAATAAAACAGATATCAGAATAAAACTGCGGAAACCATAAATAAAATACAATCCCAAGTAAAGGAATCTGTAATTTATCCAAAAATATACAACCAAATCGAATAGCTGTATAAACCCAAAAAACAGTAATAAAACCTAAGCGAAGCTCCAGCTGGCCAACCACTGACTAGCCCCTCCTGGATCCACCCTCCTCGTCCAATCGCAAACCTGCCCCATGGAATAGGGTGTCCAGAAAATACAGAGTACGAGACGTGAGCATAAAACGCTCAGTACGAGAGTATGAGTATACATGAATGCAAAGTGAACTCCCTATAGACTCGAGGTCAAGGATCAGATAACAGAGACAGACCGGGCCCTGGTATGTAGCACGCTGTGCCATCGCTTCAGGAGGTGGCTCCCATACCGAGATAACCGTGGACACGCCGGACCCAAATCGATGGAAGTCCATCCAATAACAGGATAGGGTACAACCCTACTAACAGACATCTCGAAAGAGATACAGCAAGATGCAAATGAATGCAGCATAATATCATGGCATAAAAATCATGCAGTCACATAATACATGCATACTCAGTCAGGATATCTCGAACAGTACTTTCGTACCTCAAAACAGAGCAAGCTCTACCAACTCTAGGTCCACGCCTATAGTCTGCTCTACAGTGCCAAATGATACTACTATCATTAAAGTACTCTAAAAGCCTTAACTAAGCTATTGCATACTCCTAAATATTTATAGGAAGCAAAAGCTATACCTTCGTCCGTCGTTAGCCCTTTGATGTCGATGCCTCCAGAACTTGGGCACAACTCCGCTACGACTACCGAATGCCTCGCCGACCTCCGGACCAAGCCTAAGAAGACTAGAACAGCTCCAAAAGGACTAGAATGGAAAGGAGAACTTGGAATTGGCAAATGAAAGTGAAGTCTCGGCCTTCTATTTATAGACAACGATCGGAACTTCCGATCCTTGATCGGAACGTTCGAACCTCGATCGGAACGTCCGATCCTGCCATCGGAGCTTCCGAAGATCCTGATCTGCCACTTGTCAAAATATCACTAGTTGACTCCGGATAGGGGTGATCGGAGCTTCCGGTCCTGATCGGAGCTTCCGATCCAACCACACGTCATGCCTGACGTAATAACATCGGTGCCTCCGATCGCTCATCGGAGCTTCCGATCCTGTTCGGAGCTTCCGATCGTGCCTTCGGAGCTTCCGATCCGTCCGATACCCAATTCAATTAATTAGCATTAATCCTTTAATTACTCAATTAGGGTACGGGCTACTACACTTCGTAGAAACTTCTGATAGATTTTCTAGTGCAATCTATCAGAGGGATTAAACTTCTGTTCGTGTACCTGATTGAAGAATTGTTCGTTCATCAGTTCATGGGATATACAACAAGAGCAGAGTAATCTGTTGGTATCCATTAATCTCGTTTCGAGATTTCAAGGTAAAAATTTATAATTGTTATTTAATTTTTACACGCACAATTTAATCGTAAAGTTTTGATACCCATGATATGGAATCGTTCCATATACAATTTTTAAAACTTCCGCTGCACCGGGTATCAATTCTGATTGATCTGATCACAGTTCTCCAATAGTGGTATCAGAGCCAGGTTGCTCAGATCAAGCGATTAAATTAATCGATTGTACAAATATTTTTAAGCCTAGATTTTTGAAACAAAATAAATTTTTAAAATAAAATTTTTTCGGGCAAAACACGGGCAGCGATGGTCGCTGCCTGGGACAGCGCACGACGCTGCCCAGCGCAGCGCAGGGCAGCGCACGGCGCTGCCCGGCCTGAGCCCCTTTTGGGGCGCGGGCTGCCCGGGATCGTCCCGGGCGGCCCGGGAAAATTTATTTTTAATTTTTTAATTAAAATTTTAATATGTTAAAATTCTATTTTTGGTCCGATCGAAAATTGTTTTTGATTGGTCCACGAGGCGTCGGATCGAATTGTTCGAGTCCGAAAATTTTAAAATTGATTTTTGGATAAATTTGAATTTTTGGAAAATTTATAAATTTTATCCGTTAAATCAGATTTTATGAAATTAATTATTTTTGGTACAATTGATGATAAGATATGATCTTATGTAAATATTGAGTAAAATATGATTTTATGTATAAAATTGGATTTTATATGTAAAATATGATTTTATTTGATAAAAAGATAAAATATGATTTTGTATGTAAAATAAGATTTTATATATGGAATATGATTTTATCCTTTTTAAATTTAATTGCCATTGCATGTTATCAAATAAATTAATTTTGAATTAAATATTATTGGATAAGGATGATCGATTGCCATGACCAATTTTGTAGGTGTATGTTAGGAATTTACATTTGTTTTTATTGTTGTTGGGTTTATTAATGGACCTGGTTTATGGCCCAATATGAATTGTCATATGTAATAAAAGTGGGTCTGGTTTATGGCCCGTTCCCACCCTTGAAATGTATCCCCTACTTGTCATAGTTATTTATTGTAAATACATTAGACTTAGTGGGAGATAAAGATTTGAAGACGGAGGTGGGCCCAGCAGACAATAAAGACTGAAGAAATATAAATTGGAAGCTCAATGTAATAGGATTGCATTGCATACCTGCATATTACCTAGGATTGGACTTAGACTCGTGATTGGCAACCACGGGTCGATTAGAAATGGAATCGATCATCCTATATAATATATGATATTATCGTTGTATGCATGTTTTAGACTAAATTGTATGAATCCCGCAAGCATACAAATTTTAAATGATGAGACAAATTTTCAAAATTAAAATCCCTCATTTTAAATATGATTTAAAATTGATATCAAGATTAAAAGGAAATTTAAATATTGTTTAAATGTTCCTACCTTCCATCAACGATCAATGTATGAGATGTTACCCGCGGATACGGTCCGGCTCATATTATTGGGGGGGCCCGTTCGTCGGAAAGCTGTACATTGGATCGACACATGTTGTAAGTTGGGTGGAACTCCCATGGGATCGGCTCATATTATTGGGGGATCCACATGGCGACCGTCCATCACAACTTAATATTGATGGGTCATCTTGACATGTCACAATAAACGGCGTCATATTATTGGGCCCTTATTGGACATGAGGTAAAAACGTGGAGGTTGCTTTGGAAGCAATTGGGCTCTACCTTTTGAAAATTATGGTTGGCTGATATTATTTGGGACCATAGTTTGTCAATTGGACTTCATGTTCCCACTAAGGAAAACAGTTTTCCGTTTTCACTAGAGGGTAGTGAAATCGTTAAAATAGTGGGAGTGAGATTCATAAAATAAATTTCGCCTATTTTATGTCTTAGTAAATTAATTAAACAATCACTGATAATTGTCTGTTTCTTTTCACTATTTCATTAAGATGAATTCGCGCAATCCACTATTCTCTATTCTCGAAAAAAATAAACTGACTGGCGCAAACTATACGGAATGGTTCCGTAAGTTGAAGATTGTCTTGACTTCGGAGAAGATGCTCTACGTGTTAGAAAAATCTCCTCCGAAGGAAGCACCAGCTGACATAAGTCCGGAAGAGTTGGCCAAACTTGATACATGGTGGGACCATGATATCAAGGCCAAATGCTATATGCAAGCTTCGATGTCTGATGAACTCCAGAGGCGATTTGAGGATACCGTGAATGCTGCTGACATTCACGTACAACTCAACGAACTTTTTGGGGCTCAATCGAGAGCTGAAAGGTTCGCTACTGTAAAAAGAGCTAATGACGTGTCGCATGCGTGAAGGGACTTCGGTCCGTAATCATGGGGTACGAGTGATTTGGCTCATTCAGAAGTTGGTAACGCTTGATTTGGTGTTGGAGCATGAACTCAACGTGGACTTATTACTTCTCTCTCTTCCTTCTTCGTTTGACGGTTTTGTGGTGAATTTCAATATGAACAAGATAGAGGTCTCCCTTGAAGAGATGGTCAATATGCTTGTAACATATGAAGCCACTTTAAAGAAGGATAAACCAGTTCTCTTGGTGGGCTCCTCTTCTTCTGCTAAGAAGGGGCCAAGTACAAAGGGTAAGAAACGTTCTGCCCCACCCAAGAAAACCGGACCCGAGAAGAAGAACAAGACAAAGGCTTCAAACATGGAAAAGTCCAAGGATGTTTGCCATCACTGCAAGAAACCCGGTCATTGGAAACGTAACTGCAAGGAATATCTAGAGCAGTTGCGAACTGCGAAGGGTATGTTTTATATTGAAATAAATGTTTCACTTAGTACTACTTCTTGGGTATTGGATACCGGATGTGGATCTCACATTTGCAATGATTTGCAGGTGATGACAAGAAGTCGCAAGCTTAGAATGGGTGAGACCCAGCTGAGACTCGGAAATGGTTCTAGAGTTGAAGCCAAAGCTGTGGGAGATGTTTATTTAATTTTGCAGAACGATTTTAAGTTACTTTTGAGAGATGTTTTATTTGTTCCAGATTTGATTAAAAATATTATTTCTGTTTCTATGCTTGATAGAGATGGTTTTTCTTGCAATTTTGTGAATGGGATTTGCAATATTTACAAGAATGAATGTTTGATTGGAAATGGACAACTTGAAAACGATCTATATAACTTAAAATTAAAAGACGTTCCAATAAATTATGTTGATAAACCGGTAACAACGAACAAAAGAAAAATCGATAGTCAAAACCCGGAAAACCTTTGGCATGCTAGGCTAGGTCATATTTCCTCAAGGAGGATGAACAAGCTAGTGAGAGAGGGCATGTTTGATATGTCTGATATTAACTCTCTACCTACTTGTGAGTCCTGCCTGAAAGGAAAAATGACTAAATCTCCTTTTAAGGGGAAACTTGAGCATAGTCAAAATCTATTGGATTTGATCCATACAGATGTTTGTGGTCCATTTAGAATTGGTACTCAATTTGGCCACACCTACTTCATTACCTTTACTGATGATTATTCAAGGTATGGGTATTTATATTTAATGAAATATAAGTCTGAAGCATTTGAAAAGTTCAAAGAGTTCAAGGCTGAAGTAGAAAACAAGCTAGGTAAAAGTATTAAAGCATTTCGATCGGATTGATGTGGAGAATACTTAAGTACCGAGTTTTTGGACTATCTGAAAGAGAATGAGATTCTCTCTCAGTGGACTCCTCCTATGACACCTCAGCTGAATGGTGTATCGGAGCGTCGTAATCGAACTTTGTTGGACATGGTTCGATCCATGATGAGTTTCACTGAGCTTCCACCTTCGTTCTGGGGCTACGCGCTTGAAACGGCGGTATTGTTGTTGAACAACGTCCACACCAAAGCAGTGGATAAAACACCATACGAGTTATGGAATGGCAAAGCTCCTAAGTATTCGTACTTGAGGATTTGGGGATGTCCTGCTTACGTGAAGCAGACAGTGGGAGATAAGTTGGATAGTCGATCCACCTTATGTTATTTTGTAGGGTATCCGAATAATTCAATCGGATATTATTTCTATCATCCTACTGAAACAAAAGTGTTTGTTTCAAGGAATTCCACCTTCTTGGAGAAGGAGTTCTTATTGTAAAAGAAAGGCGAGATGATGGAACTCGAAGAAATTCGAGAAGAACCCGAAATACAAAATAATGATCCTACACCTCAGGAACCATTGATGGACACGCCTATACCTAGAAGATCCGAGAGGACTTCTAGACCTCCTATTCGATATGGTCTTCTTCTTGAAGGGGATCAAGATGAACCCGATGTTGATGTGATCCAAGAAACTTCAAGGAAGCAATTTCTGATGCGGATTCAAATTTATGGCTTGAAGCTATGCAGTCAGAAATAGATTCGATGCATACAAACCAAGTTTGGTCTTTAGTAGATCCTCCCGATGGAATTGTTCCAATAGGGTGTAAATGGATCTACAAGAGAAAGCTTGGGCCTGATGGTAAGGTATTGACCTACAAGGCACGATTGGTGGCGAAAGGTTATACTCAAAGACAAGGAGTTGACTATGATGAAACCTTTTCAACAGTTGCAATGTTCAAGTCCATAAGAATCCTTATTGCCATAGCTTCTTGGTATGATTATGAGATATGGCAAATGGATGTGAAGACTGCATTTCTTAATGGAAACATTAAGGAAGAGATCTATATGATGCAGCCTGAGGGATACAAATCCATGGTAAGCGAGCATAAGGTATGCAAGCCTCAGAGATCGATCTATGGTCTCAAACAAGCATCAAGAAGTTGGAACCAGAAATTTGATGAAACAATAAAGGATTTTGGTTTCATCAAGAACCCGGAGGAACCGTGCGTGTACAAGACAGTAGTTAAGGATGCTGTGACATTCTTAGTACTTTATGTTGATGACATCCTACTCATTGGGAATGACGTAGGGATGTTGCAGTCAACAAAGATATGGTTATCAGGTAGATTCTCGATGAAGGATTTGGGTGAGGCATCCTATATTCTAGGGATACAGATCTATAGAGATAGATCTAAGAGAATGATAGGACTCACTCAATCAACTTACATCGAAACCATATTGAAAAGGTTTTCAATAGATGGGTCCAAGAGAGGACATCTACCTATGTGTCATGGGGTTTCTCTATTCAAGTCTATGTGTCCCAAGACTGATGAAGAGATAGAGAAAATGACACATGTACCATATGCGTCAGCCATAGGTAGTATCATGTATGGGATGATATCTACCAGACCGGATGTAGCATTTGCTCTGAGTTTCACGAGCAGATATCAAGCCAATCCCGGTCAAATGCATTGGAAAGCCGTGAAGGACATTCTTAAGTACTTACGAAGGACTAAGAATATGTTCATGGTATATGGAGGAAGAGAACTGAATTTGGAAGGCTATACCGACTCTAGCTTCCAAAGTGACGTGGATGACTCGAAGTCAACCTCTGGATTTATGTTCATGCTCAATGGCGGTGCTGTCTCTTGGAAGAGTTCCAAGCAGGACACCACAGCGGATTCCACCACTGAGGCAGAATACATTGCGGCATCAGCTGCTGCTAAAGAGGCCGTTTGGATGAGGAATTTCGTCCAAGAGTTGGGCGTTATTCCTGAAGTTGTTGGTCCAGTCCCGGTGTACTGTGACAACACGAGTGCCATTGCTCAGGCAAAGGAACCAAGGTCTCATCATAGATCCAAACACGTACTGAGGAAATACCACATCATCCGGGAGATCGTGGAAAGAGGAGACATCACTGTCGAGAGAGTGGCCTCTGCAGACAATATCGCTGATCCACTTACTAAGCCCTTGCCAGGACCATTATTTGACAAACATCGCGAAGCAATGGGACTGCGTAGTATGACTAGTTGGCTTTAGGGCAAGTGGGAGATTGAAAGAGTGGGTGCCCGGTGAGCCAACTTGTGGCTAAGGGATTTGATGACTCTATGTATAAACAATCTTTTGTTTAATATAATTTAAACTTTTATAATGGCGTTTACTTTATCTTTTATCATATTATTATCTTATGACATACTATAAGATGTTTAGATGAAGACCTTGAATATACTATAGTGTATGTAAGATGTGGTAGCACATGGGGATGGCTATCATGAAACACATCTTATAGTCACTGTATATTCTAAACATTTCCTAGTCGATTGAGTCGTCCGTTAATAAGGATAAGGATCGCTCGAGATAGAGACTAGCATTTGCGATGCCGAGTACCATGTTTCATTGGTATGGAACATAGAGATGTTCAAAGCATGCAAATGGATATTCATACGATGAATGATCAAACTACCCTATCCGGACTTTCCAAGTGGTTATCACTTATCGAGTGGATAAAGTCCGCGGTTTTGGTTGTACACCATTAGTCCTTACTACTTGAAACATCATTGAGACTCTATATGCTAGTACTGTACTTTGACTCGTTTACCGACTCTATTGGGGTCATCAGGTGTCGTGATTGGGTGCAGTTACGACACATATAGGAGTCGATGCTTTGTTGTCAAGGATTCACCACATACTTGCTAGTGTGGATATCCTATGCAATCTGAGGAGATATTAGTGTGACGAATCTCTGGCCAGAGTACATGATGTGTTTTAAGAAATGGTTTTTTAGTAGCACATGCGATGTCACTATTTGATCTTCAAGATGCATTGCATAGTTATCGAATCACGAACGACTCTCGATTTACCAATGGTTGTTGATTCGATCGGGATATATGGTTGAAGGGACCGTACTGTACGCTAACCAAAATCTATTGGTTCTTGCAGGCACTATCAGTGATACCTAGGGAATCATGGGGCGATGTTGCTAGGCGCTCTTACCATGATTCAATGGGCAAGTCGGAAATTGTTGTTCCGAGTCACAAGGAGTTGTGAGCCCACGGCTAGCTGTATCCCTGAACCATTGAGGGACACACAAGTAATGGATTTTTAATCCCCGTTGAGATAATTAAATTTAAAGAGTTAAATTTAGTGAATAAAGAAGTGGGACTTCTTATTTAAGAGTAGAGGGAGTAAGATTTCCTAAAATGACATAGTGATGGACATTTTTGGAAACCACTGAATTCGGATTCAGAAAATTTATCTTGACTTTAAAAGATGCAGAAATGGTTTCTGTGCACATTGGTGAAATTGGTTTATCAATCTGAGTCACGCTGAATTTTATATTAATTTCTGAACATGCGGGCTTTTCTTGTCAGGCTTGAACTTATGACTAATGGGCCCTAAGCTGTTAGCAGCCCACATTATAAATAAGTTATTGCAGTACAGAAATTACACAACAGAGGTCACAATTTTCGAAAACCCTAGCTGTTTTTCTCTCTAAGTGGCCGCCCCCTCTCCCTCTCTGCTCGAAAATTCCAGCCTGTGAATTTTGAATTTGCAGTCTGGTTTAACGGATCAAATTCGTTAATTCTCTTCGTAGAAACTTCTGATAGATTTTCTAGTGCAATCTATCAGAGGGATTAAACTTGTGTTCATGGACCTGATTGAAGAATTGTTCGTTCATCAGTTCCTGGGATATACAACAAGAGCAGAGTAATCTGTTGGTGTCCATTAATCTCGTTTCGAGATTTCAAGGTAAAAATTTATAATTGTTATTTAATTTTTACACGCACAATTTAATCGTAAAGTTTTGATACCCATGAAATGGAATCGTTTCATATAAAATTTTTAAAACTTCCGTTGCACCGGGTATCAATTCTGATTGATCTGATCACAGTTCTCCAACACAAATATTATCTCCGAGAATTGTTGAATCTTATTACATTGCTGAAGAAATAGGCAATCTTGTCTATCGACTTATATTGTCTTTATTGATTTCTGATATTCGCGATGTATTTTATGCTGCGAACGTATTAGAATGAAGACTTCTTATGTACTTCAATCAGATGAGATTGAATTTGATGAGACATTGATGTATGTCGAACAGCTGATACAGATATTTGATGAGGAAGAAAAGCAACTCAGATATAAGATTATTCCGCTAGTGACAGTTCAGTGGAGTCGTTGTAGAATTGAAGAAGTTATTTGAAAAGTTGAATCCGATATGAATCAGTGTTATTCTGAGTTATTATACTGATATGAGTTCTTATTCAGTATTTCTCTTATTCCTTATCTTATGTGCGTATAGATTGCCTGAGATTTCGAGGACGAAATCCGATCTTAGCGGGGGAGAATTGTAAGGCCCGGAATTAATTGATTTAATCTGGAAATTAATTAATTTTAATCCAAGTATATTTAATTTGGGAATATTTAGAGTTTTGATTTAAATTCTAATATTCTTAAATTATTTAGGATTGAAATTGAAATAAAAAGATTTGCCGAGGACCGATTTGCAATTAATGAAGACTTGAGGGGCCAAAGTGCAAATAGTGAAGTTTGACTTGGACACTTGCTATATGTGGAGGCTTAAACGTGTATATACATGTGTTAATACCAGAATTTTCATCAAATTCAGCAGCAAGCATCGAGGCCTTCATCTTCTTCATCTTAGATTGATTTTCAATTTGTGATATCTTTTGATCCGTTCGTCCGATTTCAATTCCGAAAATTGTTTTGGAATCCTTGCAAGAAGGTCTATCTATTGATGTAAGTATTATCTTGATCCAGATGATTTTGAAATTATGTTATGGGCAGAAATCAGACTTGAATATGTATTGATGTTCTAGAGCTTCTATGCTTTGTTATATCGAAACCGGCTCGACGATTGAATGCCTTTTGGATTTGCTATGAATGTCCAGCCATTATTTCTAAATTTTAACTTCTGATATGTTGATTTATGGCTGGTATACATTCTGATATGTGTGTGTTTAGTGAAGAGGATTGATATATATTTGACAATATCGAAGTTGAACCGAAGAACAAGCATCGTTCGCAAATGCAATGATTTTTCAGAAGTTGGATTCGATCTTATGCTTCTGATTGAGTTGATATATGATGATATTCATCTGCTATAATATGTATATGAAGTTTATAAGAATGATAGAATGGTTGGAAATGAATTACGGTTGCCAAAATTATATCGTTATGCCGTCACGTCAAGAATTGACTAGTTTTGGATTCTTTTTGATTGAGCTGAACATGGTTTGAGTTCTTGCTGATGTTCTTGTATATATATGATGTGTTTTCAGATTGAAAACAGGGGACATCGAGCTTGGAAAGTTCAGCGTCGAACCGAGAAAGAATTGATCAAAGTTTGTGCACTTTATGACTTGAAGAGTGATGGATGGCTGAGCAGATTTTTACAAGGGACTTGTTGTGTTGATTCACTAGAGTTGAAGAGTTTGAAAACCAAGATTGAAAGGTATAAGACAACCTTTGAAGAAAGGGTTTGCACACTCAATATGAATCTATTGAGTATTCCTTTCTAAAACCACATACTTTGTGCTTCTATGTTAATAGATGCTTATATGATGCTTACTTGATCTAGTTGTATTGTTGGTCTTGACTTGATGAGTTCGAGTTTGTGGCATTCATATTGGGCCAACTTTCTTTCGAGTTTTGAGGGCTGAGTTGCCCAGATATAATGATAGGACGTTTGGACGTATATTGAGGAGTTTACACTAGTAGAAAAATGGGCTTTTACTTCGTCAGTTTTTACTTCGTCAATTAGTAAATACGAAGTAAAAGGTAAAAATATACTTCGGTACTAACCAGGATGAAGTAAAAACACACCTTTTACTTCGGTACTTGAAAAACGCGGGCTTCACTAATTATTTTGGACAGTATTTTACTTCGGCACACTATAATTGCTGTAGTAATAAGTAAAAAAATTAATATTTTTATTATAATTGATGAAGTAAAAAATAAACGGATATTTTTACTCAACACGTGTGAAAAACAACACACGATCCGATCCCCTTTCTTCTTCGTTGTGGGAAAGAAAACCTAGTTAGCTAGCTACTCGATCCCTTTCTTCTTCTGCCGCCCCCCATCAACCACCGCCGGGAACCGACGCCAACACCCTATTTCGAAAGAAAAAGGTCTTAATCTCTCTATTTTTTTTTTCAATTTATGTTTTACATGTTTTGGAAGATTTCAGTGCAGAAAGTATGTTTCCTTTTCTATCTCTGAACCTTTTTTTCCGAACAAAATTCTTCTGTATTGATTCATTCAACTTAAATATTAGCCATCATTAATTTCGTTTTGATTAAAATCCTTCTCACGGCCCAACTTCTTTTCCACCGTATGAGAAACGACCATTTAGTTAAATCTTTGAAGTGCAAGGTTAATCATCATACATATTTAGTTTTTCTTGTCAAAGGACGAACCCTATATATCTCTGTGTTTAGGCCCGCGAGCAAATGTGTTCTTTAAGCTTTGTTCCCGTTAAAAAAAATTCTTTAGTAATTCAGGTTTTGATTTGATTCATCGTCTCTCTGTTCCATTTGTGTTAGCTGTGTTATTGCGATACTCTATCTATATAGTTATGCTTGCGCATATAGAGGAGTGTTGTATGTGTGGTGTGTGCGTGTGTGTGTGTGTGTAAATATAGTTTATCTGTGGAGGAATTTGGTTTTTTAAACATTCTGTAGGCTAGATTTTGTTTTGGTTTGGGTTTTACTTTAAAATGTAGGTATTTTTTTTCTTGAGTTGCTATTTCAAGTAACAACATTTTTTACGTGAGTATATTCTATGCCATTGTGGTTAGAAGCAGCTTTGGTCTTTGGTTAGAGAGTTTTTCATGTAGGGACTTGGGGACAAGTTAAGTAACATGTAAGGGTTTGATGCAAAATATAATGGGAAATTGATACTGAGTAGATGACAGTTTGAATGGAGGAAACACTGAAAAAAAGTTACCTATCAATTCGTTTGGTCTTTGGAGTGTTGGATCCAACACTGGACATGCCTGAATCATTCGACAATATAATGCTAGTAATTTATTTTATGTTGCTTTCTTTGCTAAACAATCTACTGTTCTGTTAGTTACCACTCCATCTGGTGTATTTTTTTTTGGTTTTCCTGCACTATAGCTTCTGTTGCTTCAGCAACAATTTGACAAGTATTTATTATTTCCCCTCGCGTAAACATACAAACAATACTTATTATATTTTGTTGATTCAAATTGTGTCGTACATTATTTAATTTCCTCCTATTAACTTACTTGATTTAAAAAAGATGCAATTTTCCCTTGTGAAACGTAGGTTTACTCAATATGGCATGTTATTCCTTTCAACATGTATCAATTTCAAAGAGGATTCGAGATGCACAAAGAAAATAATTGTGATATTGTGTTGGTTTATACTCTATACACCAGTAGGGCAATGATAAAGCATTTGGTAGTTTTCTTTCACTCACAATGAGCTAAAAACTATAGCATGTGTTATTGATTTTGCTGCACCTACTTTTCAGACACAAGCTGAACTTGAAAGTAGCATCCTAGCTCTAGCCGCAACAAAAGCAGGTATTTTTTGAACTTTTTCTGCTTCAGTGGACGTTTAATGTGCTTTGAAATTAAACCTGGTCGCATATTTTCTCCATGTGCTTACAATATTTTGATTATATGATGATTCATTGTTCGCATTGGGAATTTCGTTTCTTATGCTTGTAATTGTGCTCGATAAGACTGCTAAATTAATTTCCTAGCCTTTGTGCTTGAAAAATTAAGTTATTTGTCATTTTTTGTTTAAATAAATTAATATTTTGCATATTATATTTTTTATTTCTGTTCACTAGTAAAATTATTTTCCCATTTTTACTTTGAAACCAAAAGTATTCATTCTTGATTTTGAAAATAGTTTACTGTATTAGAGCTTGGCTCGGTCATATTTGAATTTAAAATTTTTTTCTGGAACTATTCCTAAAATTAGCATTGATTTTTGGAGTCACAATGATTTTTTAAAAAATCCCTTTGGTTTTTAAAAACCAAGTAACTAGTGCTTGAAGTGGAAATCATTCATGATTCTTGTATATTAATCTTTTAGTATTTGTTATTATATATAAATTTCATAAATATAATTGTTTGTTGAAGATAAGTTGTGAATTATGGATAAATCTTGGATTCGCTCGGATAGAAGATCCAAACAGTATCAGGAGGGTGTTGAACAGTTCATCAGCAGTTGTTTGCAAAATCTCCACGTTGACCCCAATTTCATTCATTGTCCTTGTTGCAAATGTATAAATCTGAAAAAAGGTCCGGTTACATCGATTCGAGAGCATCTTTTTTTTCATGGTTTTAGTAAAAATTATGTTAATTGGATTTGGCATGGCGAGTCTGCCGAAAATGATAGAGTAAATTGGAGTACCAACCAGGATCCAACTGATGATTATCACAAAGACTTTGAAACAAATAATATGTGTGAGGCAGCATACGAGAACTACACAGAAAATCCAGAAGAATTTGTGAAGTTTTTGGAGGACGCAAAGAAACCATTGTACAATGGATGTAAGCGTTACACAAAGTTGAGTGCACTAGTGAAACTGTACAATACCAAAGCCAGGCATGGGATGAGTGATGCTCTATTTTCAGATCTATTAACAGATTTTGGGGATATGCTACCAGATAATCACAATCTGCCATCTTCAACGTATGATGCAAAAAAGACATTGAGTTGTTTGTCGTTGAGCCATGAAAAGATCCATGCTTGTTCCAATGATTGCATCCTTTATAGAAAACAATATAAAGACTGTGTAAGTTGCCCTAAATGTGGCTTGTCGCGTTGGAAGCTAAACAAGAAGAACATTGAGAAGAAAGGTGTTCCTGCCAAGGTGATGTGGTATTTTCCCCCCATACCAAGATTCAAACGTATGTATAAATCTTTAGAGACCTCAAAAAATTTAACATGGCATAAAGAAACCACAAGAGTTGCTGGTCAGTTACGTCATCCGTCTGATTCACCATGTTGGAGGTTGGTTGATCATATGTGGCCCGACTTTGAAAGTGAGCCAAGAAATCTTCGCTTAGCACTTGCAGCTGATGGCATTAATCCCCATAGCAACCTTAGTAGTCGGTACAGCTACTGGCCAGTCATGTTGGCCACATATAATCTGCCTCCAAACATGTGCATGAAGAGGAAATTCATAATGTTAACTATGCTCATTTCTGGACCTAAACAGCCAGGTAACGATATAGATGTCTACCTTGATGTGCTAGTTGAAGATTTGCAACGATTGTGGGAAGGAGTTGATGGTGTCTATGATGCTTATCGAAAACAGTTTTTCACTCTTAAAGCAGTTTTATTATGGACCATCAATGACTTTCCAGCCTATGGTAACCTTAGTGGATGTACTACACATGGTTATTTTGCATGTCCAGTATGCGGAGAAAATACTTATGCAAAGCATTTGGAAAATGGGAGGAAAATGTCATTTTTTGGTCATAGAAGATTCTTACCAAGGTTTCATCCCTATCGGAGGCAGACTAAGGAGTTCAATGGCGTAGAAGAAGATGGAGATACACCTACACCATTATCTGGGGTTACCTTATATGACAAGCTTTCGAACATAAAGTGTGAGTTTGGAAAGAAGATCAGTGTGAAAGGTAAAAAGAGAAAGAAGGAGAAGGAGAATAATGTGGAAGGCAGTACAGATGAAAAGGATTTAGGAGCAACAGATTTCAGAAAATGTTGGAAGAAAAAGTCATTTTTTTTCAATCTTCCTTATTGGAAACACCTGCATGTTAGACATTGTCTCGATGTGATGCATATCGAGAAGAATGTTTTTGAGTCCCTCATTAATACTTTGATGAATGTTAAAGGAAAAACTAAGGACAATGTGGCAGCTAGGTTGGACATGCTTCAAATGGGAGTTAGGCCTGAATTGAGACCTGAATTTGGAGAGAAAAAAACATATCTTTCTCCTAGTGCATGCTCATTCACAAGAAAAGAAAAGTTACAAGTGTGCCAGTCGTTAATGGATATAAAAGTTCCAGAAGGTTACTCATCGAACATGAAGAATCTTGTGTCCATGTCTGAGCTGAAGTTGTCTGGTTTGAAATCTCATGATTGTCATGTTCTAATGCAGCATTTCCTGCCAATACTCATACGTGATGCGCTGCCAAAACATGTTAGATACGCCATCATAAGATTTTGCTTCTTCTTCAAAGATATTTGTAGTAAGGTTATAGATGTAGCCAAGTTAGATAAGCTGCAATCTGACTTGGTTGTTACGCTGTGCTTATTGGAGCAGTATTTTCCCCCTTCTTTCTTTGATGTTATGGTGCACTTAACAGTCCATCTTGTTCGAGAAGTCCGATTATGTGGACCTGTTTGCTTCCGGTGGATGTATCCATTCGAAAGATGCATGAAAGTGTTTAAGAGTTATGTTGGCAGTCGAAAACATCCTGAAGGTTGCATTGTTCAGAGATATTCAGCAGAAGAAGCAATTGAGTTTTGTTCTGAATACCTCAATGAAGTTGATCCTGTTGGTATCCCTCAATCAATCCGAGACCCCAATTC
The DNA here is from genome assembly GCF_033568475.1 of Henckelia pumila. Lineage (NCBI taxonomy): Eukaryota > Viridiplantae > Streptophyta > Magnoliopsida > Lamiales > Gesneriaceae > Henckelia > Henckelia pumila. Next base: position 95,577,914 of record NC_133123.1, on the reverse strand, counting down.
AAACATTCCTGGCTTCTTAGCATGTAACACACCAATGACAGTGCGACAAAGTGATATGCTACAAGCACATTTGACAGTGCTGGAAAATACTGGAGAAGTATTTCCCTACATAATGTAAGTTAAGGCATTAATACTTAGTTCTGCACTTCTTTGATCTGTCAATATCTGCTGTCTTTTAAAAATTAATGGAAAAATATTTCCACAGTGAACACAAGACCTTTCTGAAATCGATATTTCCGAAAAAAGAGAAAGATGAAAGATGGATACAAGATGCCCACAATAAGAGGTTCATTGACTGGTTTCGTGCAAAGGTTGGGTGGATGAATAAATATTTTTTGAAGCATTTTGCGGTAATTTGCATCTACTATTTTAATCACTCTTTCAAATTAAATAAATTACAGGTGGCTGCTGAAATAGACAGCCGCAATGGTGGAACGACATTGACATTGACATGGTTGGCTCATGGACCACGCTCCCAAGTCATCAAGTATAGTAGTTATGTGGTAAATAAAAATTTATACCAGACAAAGGCGCGAGATGATGAGAGAGTTTGCCAAAACAGTGGGGTTTCTCTAGTTGCAAACACCATGCTTGTTAGTAGTGCCAAAGATAAAAATCCTTTGATGGCCGATGTGTCTTTCTATGGTGTGATTGAAGAAATATGGGAGTTGGACTATCATCAATTTCAAGTTCCACTTTTCAAGTGCGCTTGGGTTGCAAATGACAAAGGAGTAATAAACAACGACGAATGTGGCTTCACCTTGGTCAATTTGAACAAAAGAGGGCACAAGAATGATGAATTTGTCCTTGCAAGTCAAGTCAATCAAGTCTTTTATATTGATGACCCAGCAAGAAAAGGATGGTCTATTGTGCTCCCAGTGCCAAATAGGTGTTACGAGGGGGAGGATGATTGTTCGACTAATATTCCCGAGACCCGACCAATTGACAATGTTGTTACTCATGAGATTCCCGTTCATGGAAGATACTTTAGAACAGAACATGAGGGTGTCTGGGAATCGAACAGAAAAAAATGATGTTTTGCACTTTTATATCATTTTTTGTTATGTATGAGTGAAGACACTCTTTGTACTTCTAAAATTTATGTTATGAACTTTTATTAGTTTTATTATTGTTATTATTTATTTTGATGTTATGAACTATCTTGTCCCTTCCTTACGTTTATGTATATGTTATTATTTATCATGCTTATTTTTATATTTATGTTATCATTATATGTTAATAGTGGTTTGAATATTCTTATGCAGTGGACAGCACATATAATGAGTAAGAGAAGGCAGAAAAATAAAGATGCAGTTGAGGAGATGCATGGATTAAGTGTTGGTAAGACTAGTGAAGATGCAGAGCCACATGCACTTACTCATGGAGAAGAACATGTAGATGGCAAAAGAACAAGCGAGGTCGTACGATGATGGCTAAGCGAACTGCAGCTGCAAGATGGGGAAAAAAAGCAAAGATTGACTATGATGACTTGGGGGGCGGCCAACATACAACTCAAATGGGAGGGAACTTCAATCATACATTGGCTCCATTGCTTGATCCATGGTGCCAATCAATACAAAATCGTGGCCTGATGTTCCAGAAAACATAAAACAGAAGGTTTGGGAAGAGATATCGGTAAGTTTATCTTCCAAACATAATAAATATGAACATTAATTGGTTCAATGTTGTATTACTCTCTACATTGACAGCTTTCTTGTCTATACACAGAAATTTTCTTTATGGGATTGAATCCATTCGATTCAATAATTCAACTAACATATTCTGGTTTCAGAATGTCTTTGAAGTAGCGCCACAAAGCCAGTCAGCTGTGATGAGTTCAGCAGCTCAAAAATGGAGAGATTTCAAAAACAAATTGACTAGTCGATATGTCTGGCCCAACAGAAATAATCCAGAAACGTTGATTTCTCCACCAAGTCAATATCAGCTACCAGTAGCAGATTGGAAGGCTTTTGTGGATGCACGACTAGATCCATCGTGGGAGGTATTTTATGTTTTTCCAAGTATATTTTAACAAATACTAATTTCCGTACTTAACTGAATTAAATTCTGATATAGATTACTCATGAAAAGCAAAAGGAATGGACCAAGTGTAAGAGTGGGTGCCCAGTGAGCCAACTGTGTGGCTATGGGCTTTGATGACTCTTTGTATAAACAATCTTTTGTTTAATATTATTTACACTTTTATGGCAATGACTTTATATTACTTCATATTGTTATATTGTGATATACTATTGTTGTTTTGATAAAGACCTTGAATATACTATAGTGTATGTAAGATGTGGTAGAACATGGAGATGTCTATCATGAAATACATCTTATAGTCACTGTATATTCTAAAAACCGTTCCTAGTCGATTGAGCCGTCCGATAATAAGGATAAGGATCGCTCGAGTTTGAGACTAGCATTTGCGATGCGGAGTACCACGTTTCATTGGTAGGGAACATGGAGATGTTCGAAGCATGCAAATGGATATTCATAGGATGAATAATCGAACTACCCTATCCGGACTTTCCAAGTGGTTATCACTTATCGAGTGGATAAAGTCCGCGGTTTTGGTTGTACACCATTAGTCCTTACGACTTGAAACATCATGGAGACTCTATATGCTAGTGCTGTGCTTTGACTCGTTTACCGACTCTATGGGGGTCATCAGGTGTCGAGATTGGGTACAGTTACGACACATATAGGAGTCAATGCATTGTTGTCAAGGATTCACCACATACTTGCGAGTGTGGATATCCTATGCGATCTGAGGAGATATTAGTGTGACAAATCTCTGGCCAGAGTACTTGATGTGATTTAAGAAATGGTTTCTTAGTAGCACATGCGATGTCACTAATTTGATATTCAAGATGTATTGCATAGTTATCGAATCTTGAGCGACTCTCGATATACCAATGGTTATTGATTCGATCGGGATATATGGATGAAGGGACCGTACTGTACGCTAACCAAAATCTACTGGTTCTTGTAGGCACTATCAGTGATACCTAGGGAATCATGGGGCGATGTTGCTAGGCGCTTTACCATGATTCGTTGGGCAAGTCGGAAAGTGTTGTTCCGAGTCACAAGGAGTTGTGAGCCCACGGCTAGCTGTATCCCTGAACCATTGAGGGTCACACAGTGTAATGGAGTTTTAATCCCCGTTGAGATAGTTAAATTTAAAGAGTTAAATTTAATGAACTAAGGAGTTGGACTTCTTAAATAAGAGTAAGGGAGTAGGATTTCCTAAAATGACATAGGGATGGACATTTTTGGAAACCACTGAATTCGGATTCAGGAAAATTTATTTTGACTTTAAAATGTGCAGAAATGGTTTCTGTGCACATTGGTGAAATCGGTTCATCAATCGGAGTCACGATGAATTTTATATTAATTTCTGAACGTGCGGGCTTTGCTTGTCGGGCCCTAGCTTATGACTAATGGGCCCTAAGGTGTTAGTGGCCTGCATTATAAATAAGTTATTTCAGTACAGAAATTACACACAACAGGTCATTATTTTGAGAGACAAAATTTTCGAACCCTAGCTCTCTCTCTAATATTTTCGGCCGCCCCCTTTTGCTCTGTCCGAGAAATTTCGGTCTGTGATTTTGAATCGCAGTCAGGAATAACGAATCAGATTCGTTTAATCTCTTCGCAGAAAACTTCTGATAGATTTTCTAGTGCAATCTATCAGAGGGATTTAAACCCCATTCGTGGACCTGATTGAAGGAGTTCATCAGTTCCTGGGAGATACAAGAAGCGCAGAGAAATCTGTGTGGTGTCCAATAATCTCGCTTCGAGATTGAAGGTAAAATTTAATTAATTGTTATTTGAATTTTACACACACAATAATTTAATCGTTGAATGGTTGATACCCACACCATGGAATTGTTCCATGATAAAAATTTTTAAACTTCCGCTGCACTGGGTATCAATCGTGATTGATCTGACCGCCAGTTTTCCAACAGTGGTTTCAGAGCCAGGTTGCTCAGATCAAACGATTAAATTAATCGATTGTACAAAATTTTTGAATCCCGGTTTTTGGAAAACAAAATAAATATTTTTAAATAAAAAATTTTTTTTCCAGGGCAAAACCCGGGCAGCGATTGGATCGCTGCCCGGTGGGGCAGCAATTGTTGCTGCCCCGGGCGGCGCACGGCGCCGCCCAGGGCGGCGACCGTCGCCGCCCAAAGGGGGCGCACGGCGCCGCCCAGGGCAACGCTGTGCGCTGCGCAGGGCAGCGCTCGGCGCTGCCCAGGGCGGCGCACAGCGCCGCCCAGCGGCGGCACCAGGCGCCGCCAGGGCAGCGAGAGTCGCTGCCCTAAGGGGGCAGCCGGGCTGCCCCCGGCCCGCGCCCCGGGTGCGGGCCAGCCCGGGAGTGTCCCGGGCGGCCCGCGGGAAAAATTAAATTTTTATTTAAAAATTAATTTTAATATGTTAAAATTTTATTTTTGGTCCGGTCAAAAATTGTTTTTGATTGGTTCACGAGATTTCGGATCGAATTGTTCGAGTCCGTAAATTTTAAAATTGATTTTGGATAAATTTGAATTTTTGGAAAATTTTAATGTTTTATCCGTAAATTGAATTTTGAAATCAATTATTTTGGTACAATTGATGATAAGATATGATCTTATGATATATTGAGTAAAATATGATTTTATTTGTAAAATTGGATTTTATAGATAAAATATGATTTTATTTGATATAGAGATAAAATATGATTTTATATGTGAAATGAGATTTTATATATAAAATATGATTTTATCTTGTTTAAATTTGAATTGCCACTGCATGTTATCCAATAAATTAATTTTGAATTAAATGTTATTGGATAAGGATGATCGATTGCCATGACCAATTTTGTAGGTGTATGTTAGGAATTTACATTTTGTTTTTATTGTTGTTGGTTTTATTAATGGGCCTGGTTTATGGCCCAATATGAATGTCATATGTAATAAAAGTGGGCTTGGTTTATAGCCCGTTCCCACCCCTAAAAATGTATCCCTACTTGTCATTGTTATTTATTGTAAATACATTAGATTTAGTGGGAGATCAAGATTTGAAGACGGTGGGCCCAGCAGACAATAAAGACTGAAGAAATGTAAATTGGAAGCACATGTAATAGGATTGCATTGCATACTGCATATCACCTAGGATTGGACTAAGACCCGTGATTGGCAACCACGGGTCAATTAGAAATGGAATCGATCATCCTATATAATATTTGATATTATGATTGTATGCATGTTTAGACATAAATTGCGTGAATCCGGCAAGCATGCAATAAAATGAATATGATGAGACAAATATTTTTATAATTAAAAATCCCTCATTTTAAATATGATTTAAAATTTATATCAAGATAAATAAAGGAAATTTAAATTTGTTTAAATGTTCCCACCTTCCATCAACGGTCAATGTATGTGATGCTACCCGCGGATATGGTCCGGCTCATATTATTGGGGGGCCCGTCCGTCGGAAAGCTGTACATTGGATCGACAAATGTTGTAAGTTGGGTGGAACTCCCATGGGATCGGCTCATATTATTGGGGGATCCACATGGCGACCGTCCATCACAACTTAATATTGATGGGTCATCTTGACATGTCACTTTAAACGGCGTCATATTATTGGGCCCTTATTGGACATGAGGTAAACACATGGGGGTTGCTTTGGAAGCAATTGGGCTCTACCTTTTGAGAATTATGGTTGGCTGATATTATTCGGGACCATAAGTTTGTCAATTGGACTCCATGTTCTCACTAAGGAAAAAGTTTCCCGTTTTCACTAGAGGGTGGTGAAATCGTTAAAATAGTGGGAGTGAGATTCATAAAATTAAATTCGCCTATTTTATGTCTTAGTAAATTGTTAAACAATCATTGATATATGTCTGTTTTTCTTTTCAGTATTTCATACAATGAATTCGCGAAATCCATTATTCTCGATCCTCGAACAAAACAAGTTGACTGGCGCCAACTATACGGAATGGTTCCGGAAGTTGAAGATTGTCTTAACTTCGGAGAAAATGCTCTACGTGTTAGAGAAAGCACCTCCGAAGGAAGCACCAGCTGACATAAGTCCGGAGGAATTGGCCAAACTTGATGCATGGTGTGACCATGACATCAAGACCAAATGCTATATGCAAGCCTCGATGTCTGATGAACTCCAGAGGCGATTTGAGGACACGGTGAATGCTGCTGACATTCACACGCAACTCAAGGAACTTTTTGGGGCTCAGTCGAGGGCTGAAAGGTTCGCTACTGTTAAGGAGTTGATGACGTGCCGCATGCGTGAAGGGACTTCGGTCCGTGATCATGGGGTACGAGTGATTTGGCTCATACAGAAGTTGGCGACCCTAGATTTGGTGTTGGAGCATGAACTCAATGTGGATTTATTGCTTCTGTCTCTTCCTTCTTCATTTGATGGATTTGTGATAAATTTTAATATGAACAAGATAGAGGCCACCCTTGAAGAGATGGTCAATATGCTCGTTACATATGAATCCACACTTAAGAAGGATAAGCCAGCTTTCTTGGTGGGCTCCTCATCTTCTGCTAAGAAGGGGCCAAGTATGAAGGGCAAGAAACGTTCTACCCCACCCAAGAAAGTCGAGCCCGAGAAGAAGCAAAAGACAAAGGCTTCAAACAATGGAAAATCCAAGGATGTTTGCCATTACTGCAAGAAGCCGGGTCATTGGAAGCGCAACTGCAAGGAATATCTTGAGCAGTTGGGAACTGCAAAGGGTATGTTCTATATTGAAATAAACATGTCACTTAATACAACTTCTTGGGTATTGGATACCGGATGTGGATCTCACATTTGCAATGATTTGCAGGTGATGACAAGAAGTCGCAGGCTTAGAATGGGTGAGACCCAGCTGAGGCTCGGGAATGGTTCCAGAGTTGAAGCTACGGCCATTGGAGATGTTTGTTTGACTTTGCAGAACGGTTTTAAATTATTGTTAAGAGATGTTTTATTTGTGCCAGATTTAATTAAAAACATTATTTCTATTTCTATGCTTGATAGAGATGGTTATTCTTGCAATTTTGTGAATGGGATTTGCAATATTTACAAGAATGAATGTTTAATTGGAAATGGACAACTTGAAAACGATCTATACAACTTAAAACTAAAAGACGTTCCAGTGAATTATGTTGATAAACCGGCGACAACAAACAAAAGGAAAATCGATAGTCAAAACCCGGCAAACCTTTGGCATGCTAGGCTAGGTCATATTTCCTCAAGGAGGATGAACAAGCTAGTGGGAGAGGGCATGTTTGATATGTCTGATATTAATTCTCTACCTACTTGTGAATCCTGCCTAAAAGGAAAAATGACTAAATCTCCTTTTAAGGGGAAACCTGAGCGTAGTCAAAATCTGTTGGATTTGATCCATACAGATGTTTGTGGTCCATTTAGAGTAGGGACTCAACATGGCCACACCTACTTCATTACCTTTACTGATGATTATTCAAGGTATGGGTATTTATATTTAATGAAATATAAGTCTGAAGCATTTGAAAAGTTCAAAGAATTCAGGGCTGAAGTAGAAAACAAGCTAGGTAAAAGTATTAAAGCACTTCGATCGGATCGAGGTGGAGAATACTTGAGTACCGAGTTTTTGGACTATCTGAAAGAGAATGGGATTCTCTCTCAGTGGACTCCTCCTATGACACCACAGCTTAATGGTGTATCGGAGCGTCGTAATCGAACTTTGTTGGACATGGTTCGATCTATGATGAGCTTCACTGAGCTTCCACCTTCGTTTTGGGGCTATGCGCTTGAAACGGCGGTATTGTTGTTGAACAACGTCCACACTAAAGCAGTGGACAAAACACCATACGAGTTATGGAATGGCAAAGCTCCTAAGTATTCGTACTTGAGGATTTGGGGATGTCCTGCTTACGTGAAGCGGACAGTGGGAGATAAGTTGGATAGTCGATCCAGCTTATGTTATTTTGTAGGGTATCCGAAGAATTCAATCGGATATTATTTCTATTATCCTGTTGAAACAAAGGTGTTTGTTTCTAGGAATGCCACCTTCTTGGAGAAGGAGTTCTTATTGGATAAGAAAGGCGAGATGATGGAACTCGAAGAAGTTCGAGAAGAACCCGAAATACAAAATAACGATCCTACACCTCAGGAACCATTGCTGGACACGCCTGCACCTAGAAGATCCGAAAGGACTTCTAGACCTCCAGTTCGATATGGTCTTCTTCTTGAAGGGGATCAAGATGAACCCGACATTGGATGTGATCCAAGAAACTTCAAGGAAGCAATTTCTGATGCGGATTCGAATTTATGGCTTGAAGCTATGCAGTCAGAATTGGATTCGATGCATAAAAACCAAGTTTGGTCTTTAGTAGATCCTCCCGATGGAATTGTTCCGATAGGGTGTAAATGGATCTACAAAAGAAAGCTTGGGCCTGATGGTAAGGTATTGACCTACAAGGCGCGATTGGTGGCTAAAGGTTATACTCAAAGGCAAGGAGTTGACTATGACGAAACCTTTTCACCAGTTGCAATGTTCAAGTCCATAAGAATCCTAATTGCCATAGCTGCATGGTATGACTATGAGATATGGCAAATGGATGTGAAGACTTCTTTTCTTAATGGAGACATTAAGGAGGAAATCTATATGAAGCAGCCTGAGGGGTACACATCCATGGGAAGCGAGCATAAGGTATGCAAGCTTCAGAGATCAATTTATGGTCTAAAACAAGCATCAAGAAGTTGGAACCAGAAATTTGATGAAACAATAAAAGATTTTGGTTTCATCAAGAACCCGGAGGAACCTTGCGTGTACAAGAAAGTAGTTAAGGATGCGGTGACATTCTTAGTACTTTATGTTGATGACATCCTACTCATTGGGAATGATGTAGGGATGTTGCAGTCAACGAAGATATGGTTATCAGGTAGATTTTCGATGAAGGATTTGGGAGAGGCATCCTACATTCTTGGGATACAGATCTATAGAGATAGGTCTAAGAGAATGATAGGACTCACTCAATCAACCTACATCGATACCATATTGAAACGGTTTTCAATGGATGGGTCCAAAAGAGGACATCTACCCATGTGTCATGGAGTTTCTCTATCCAAGTCTATGTGTCCCAAGACTGATGAAGAGATAGAGAATATGACACATGTACCATATGCGTCAGCTATAGGTAGTATCATGTATGGGATGATATCTACCAGACCGGATGTAGCATTTGCTCTGAGTGTCACGAGCAGATATCAGTCTAATCCTGGTCAAATGCATTGGAAAGCCGTGAAGGACATTCTTAAGTACTTGCGAAGGACTAAGAATATGTTCATGGTTTATGGAGGACGAGAACTCAAATTGGAAGGCTATACCGACTCTAGCTTCCAAAGTGATGTGGATGACTCGAAGTCAACCTCTGGTTTTGTGTTCATGCTCAATGGCGGTGCTGTCTCTTGGAAGAGTTCCAAGCAGGACACCACAGCGGATTCCACCACTGAGGCTGAATACATTGCAGCATCAGCTGCTGCTAAAGAGGCCGTTTGGATGAGGAAGTTCGTCCAAGAGTTGGGCGTCATTCCTGAATTTGTTGGTCCAGTCCCGGTGTACTGTGACAACACGGGTGCCGTTGCTCAAGCAAAGGAACCAAGGTCTCATCAAAGATCCAAACACGTACTGAGGAAATACCACATAATCCGGGAGATTGTGGAAAGAGGAGACATCATTGTCGAACGAGTGGCCTCTGCAGACAATATCGCTGATCCGCTTACTAAGCCCTTGCCAGGACCATTGTTTGACAAACATCGCGAAGCAATGGGTCTACGTAGTATGACTAGTTGGCTATAGGGCAAGTGGGAGATTGTAAGAGTGGGTGCCCAGTGAGCCAACTGTGTGGCTATGGCTTTGATGACTCTTTGTATAAACAATCTTTTGTTTAATATTATTTACACTTTTATGGCAATGACTTTATATTACTTCATATTGTTATATTGTGATATACTATTGTTGTTTTGATAAAGACCTTGAATATACTATAGTGTATGTAAGATGTGGTAGAACATGGAGATGTCTATCATGAAATACATCTTATAGTCACTGTATATTCTAAAAACCGTTCCTAGTCGATTGAGCCGTCCGATAATAAGGATAAGGATCGCTCGAGTTTGAGACTAGCATTTGCGATGCGGAGTACCACGTTTCATTGGTAGGGAACATGGAGATGTTCGAAGCATGCAAATGGATATTCATAGGATGAATAATCGAACTACCCTATCCGGACTTTCCAAGTGGTTATCACTTATCGAGTGGATAAAGTCCGCGGTTTTGGTTGTACACCATTAGTCCTTACGACTTGAAACATCATGGAGACTCTATATGCTAGTGCTGTGCTTTGACTCGTTTACCGACTCTATGGGGGTCATCAGGTGTCGAGATTGGGTACAGTTACGACACATATAGGAGTCAATGCATTGTTGTCAAGGATTCACCACATACTTGCGAGTGTGGATATCCTATGCGATCTGAGGAGATATTAGTGTGACAAATCTCTGGCCAGAGTACTTGATGTGATTTAAGAAATGGTTTCTTAGTAGCACATGCGATGTCACTAATTTGATCTTCAAGATGTATTGCATAGTTATCGAATCTTGAGCGACTCTCGATATACCAATGGTTGTTGATTCGATCGGGATATATGGATGAAGGGACCGTACTGTACGCTAACCAAAATCTACTGGTTCTTGTAGGCACTATCAGTGATACCTAGGGAATCATGGGGCGATGTTGCTAGGCGCTTTACCATGATTCGTTGGGCAAGTCGGAAAGTGTTGTTCCGAGTCACAAGGAGTTGTGAGCCCACGGCTAGCTGTATCCCTGAACCATTGAGGGTCACACAGTGTAATGGAGTTTTAATCCCCGTTGAGATAGTTAAATTTAAAGAGTTAAATTTAATGAACTAAGGAGTTGGACTTCTTAAATAAGAGTAAGGGAGTAGGATTTCCTAAAATGACATAGGGATGGACATTTTTGGAAACCACTGAATTCGGATTCAGGAAAATTTATTTTGACTTTAAAATGTGCAGAAATGGTTTCTGTGCACATTGGTGAAATCGGTTCATCAATCGGAGTCACGATGAATTTTATATTAATTTCTGAACGTGCGGGCTTTGCTTGTCGGGCCCTAGCTTATGACTAATGGGCCCTAAGGTGTTAGTGGCCTGCATTATAAATAAGTTATTTCAGTACAGAAATTACACACAACAGGTCATTATTTTGAGAGACAAAATTTTCGAACCCTAGCTCTCTCTCTAATATTTTCGGCCGCCCCCTTTTGCTCTGTCCGAGAAATTTCGGTCTGTGATTTTGAATCGCAGTCAGGAATAACGAATCAGATTCGTTTAATCTCTTCGCAGAAAACTTCTGATAGATTTTCTAGTGCAATCTATCAGAGGGATTTAAACCCCATTCGTGGACCTGATTGAAGGAGTTCATCAGTTCCTGGGAGATACAAGAAGCGCAGAGAAATCTGTGTGGTGTCCAATAATCTCGCTTCGAGATTGAAGGTAAAATTTAATTAATTGTTATTTGAATTTTACACACACAATAATTTAATCGTTGAATGGTTGATACCCACACCATGGAATTGTTCCATGATAAAAATTTTTAAACTTCCGCTGCACTGGGTATCAATCGTGATTGATCTGACCGCCAGTTTTCCAACACCAAGCATTGTAAATATCACCATAGACTGTCTCGAAAAGGTTACATTGGATTGGAGGCTGAGCTGGTAAGCTTTTGATCATTCGTTTAACAATTTTTTCGTGTATAATACACTGTCTTCTTTTGTTGAATTCACGTACTTGTAAGATTCTAAATTTTTGAATTGCAGAAGGAGAAAAATATAATTGCCAGAGATGAAGAAGTTGACAGATCAATTCTTTGGCGCAAAGCTCGTGAGGACAAAGCTGGAAAAATTATAAACACAGAGACATCAGAAATCGCTGCAAAAATTGTAAATTTTTAATTTTATCGATTTCCATAATGCCTTCATATATATATATATATTTCATGGATTAATTTGTTATGCTTATAAATGTAGGATGACTTGTTGGAAAAGAAGGAGAGTGGAGAGTTCAAAGTTTCTGTAATGAATGATGTCCTAACCATTGCATTAGGCAGCCAGGAACATTATGGGAGGGTTCGAGGTGTCGGCGGATTTGTAACACCTCAAGTTTTCTTCAAAACTCCTAGAAAGAAAAGGGAATCAGTCCCTACAACTACGATGGAAATCTCCCAAAAACAGTTGGAAGAGATTAAACTTTTGAAGGAGGAGTTGGAGAAACTGAAGGCACAACTTGCTGCTGTTATGCCAATCATCACCGATCGAGCTTCTGAGATGGTAGCATCAAACAAGTCATCTGAAATTCAGGGCCCAAATGCATCCAAAAATCTGACCCCAAAGCTTTGTGATGATTTTGAAGGTTTTTATGAATGCGGCCCTCCAGACATGAAGGTTATTTATTACTCTAAGGCCTGCATAGCCAGCCTGTTTTATTTCCCTTGGCTAAAATAATTGAAGTCAGTTTTTATAATAAGTGCATGCCATATATATCACTATATAAGGCCTGCATAGCCAGCCTGCATCATCCCTAACTCCCTCAACCATAATCTGCATGTTGGCCATGGCTTACTTGGTAGCTGTTAGTGCAGTACCAGATTAATCAGTCGACCACTTGGTTGGCCAAAACCGTGGGTGTACCAAGTTTTTCGGTTATTGAATTATATATGTATATATGATAATTTATTGTTCTTGAAGGGGAAAAAATGCCACCTTGTCTTGAAAACACGTGGAGATGTGGTGGCATATGGTACAATAATATCAAGTGGAGGTCCAAATGTTAAGATTCAAGATCTTCCACTTGGGGAAGAGAACTTAAAGGTGTTGATTGACGTTGTCCTAGATGAAGCAGCAGAGCTTCCAATCCCAATGAATTGTGGACCAATAGTCATGAAGGATTCACTTGGAGCCATCGTTGGTTGGCCAAAAGTGTTGGTAATTTTTCCAAGGACAAAGGTATTTTAAAAGCTTCAATTTTTTATATGTTTGTAATTTTCATATATGTTATTTGGAAAATTTTTTACTTTATTCTAAATTGTACGAATATTCTAAATTGTAGAAAGAGAAACCTCAACCATTTGCAATTATGGATGTTTCTGGACAGCGTCAAAAGTTCATGGAAATTGAAAGAAACTTACCCATGGCTTGCAAGTATATCTACTCATATGTTGTTAGGTTGATGGGCGAAGATGACATCATTCACATAGAGTTTGAGGAATCTATGTTTGGACGTTCTCAAAGCCTACGGTTGATTAGAGAAGATATCGTTCCATTTATGGAGATGAGGGAGATAGGTGCGAGACAGATTTTGGTTTACATGGGGTATGTTGTGTTGCACTTAATTTTTTTGTTTGCATATTTAATATTTTGTTTGGTTTGTGTCCATTCTATGATAAATTTTTCACCTATGTATGTAATATTGAGTGCAGTCACCTATACAAATATTTGAAGGAACAAGACCGAACAGATTGCATTTCATTTGTGGATCCTGGCCACTTACCTACATGCCCACTTGACAGCGATGGCAGCCACTTGTCACAACATATTGCTAACCAGTTGGAAGCGGTTTGTAGAGACAGCGTATGCCTCATCCCATACAACACTGGGTATGATTTTAGTTCTTTATAAATATATAATGGATACTAGTCAATTATTTTATGTTGTTTCTAAACTTGCAACTTATTCTTTCAACTTCACATTGTTTTAGGTACCATTGGATCTTGACCATCGTCAATGTAGCTGAAAATATGATATATTTGTTGGACTCTACTACAAACAGATGCCGAGACGATGCATGGAAAAATATAGTGATGAAGTATGTAGTATATTATATATGCAGTCACTTATACAAATGAAAAAAAAATAACTTGTTACTTTTTAAATGTAGTGGGGTCAAGCTGTACAATGCATCGAGGGGTATTCCTAAATGGCCAAGTTTTAAACAACTGACGGTATGTGGTGTGATTACGTATGAATGACATTAATTGATAGGGAAATATTATTTGGATTGTGATTGATGCAATTGAGTTTCAATATTATTATAGGGAAATCTGAAACAAAGTGGTGGCGTTGAATGTGGATATTATGTGATGAGGTATATGAAGGAAATGTTGGAAAACTGGCGAGTTCCCAGACCAATTACGATTGATACCCGGTGCAGCGGAAGTTTAAAATTTTTCTCATGGAACGATTCCATGGTGTGGGTATCAACCATACAACGATTGAATTATTGTGTGTGTAAAATTTAGATAACAATTAAATAAATTTTACCTCAAATCTCGCAACGAGATTAATGGACACCAATAGAACAATTCTGCTCTTGTTGTCTCTCCCTGGAACCGATGAACGCCTTCAATCAGGTCCACGAACAGAGGTTTAATCCCTCTGATAGATTGCACTAGAAAATCTATCAGAAGTTTTCTGCGAAGAGAATACACGAATTTGATTCGTTATTCCTTACTGCGATTCAAAATCACAGACCGGAATTTTCTCGGGCAGAGGGAGGGAGGGGCGGCCGAAAACGTTTTTGAGAGGGGCTAGGGTTTCGAAAATCCTGTCTCAAAAATTATGACCTGTTGTGTTTAATTTCTGTACTGAAATAACTTATTTATAATGCAGGCCACTAACACCTTAGGGCCCATTAGTCATAAGCTGGGGCCCGACAAGCAAAGCCCGCTCGTTCAGAAATTAATATAAAATTCTCGTGACTCCTATTGATGAAACGATTTCACCAACGTGCACAGAAACCATTTCTGCACGTTTTAAAGTCAAAATAAATTTTCCTGAATCCGAATTCAGTGGTTTCCAAAAATGTCCATCCCTATGTCATTTTAGGAAATCCTACTCCCTTACTCTTATTTAAGAAGTCCAACTCCTTAGTTCATTAAATTTAACTCTTTAAATTTAACTATCTCAACGGGGATTAAAACTCCATTACACTGTGTGACCCTCAATGGTTCAGGGATACAGCTAGCCGTGGGCTCACAACTCCTTGTGACTCGGAACAACACTTTCCGACTTGCCCAACGAATCATGGTAAAGCGCCTAGCAACATCGCCCCATGATTCCCTAGGTATCACTGATAGTGCCTACAAGAACCAGTAGATTTTGGTTAACGTACAGTACGGTCCCTTCATCCATATATCCCGATCGAATCAACAACCATTGGTATATCGAGAGTCGCTCAAGATTCGATAACTATGCAATACATCTTGAAGATCAAATTAGTGACATCGCATGTGCTACTAAGAAACCATTTCTTAAATCACATCAAGTACTCTGGCCAGAGATTTGTCACACTAATATCTCCTCAGATCGCATAGGATATCCACACTCGCAAGTATGTGGTGAATCCTTGACAACAATGCATTGACTCCTATATGTGTCGTAACTGTACCCAATCTCGACACCTGATGACCCCCTCAGAGTCGGTAAACGAGTCAAAGCACAGTACTAGCATATAGAGTCTCCATGATGTTTCAAGTCGTAAGGACTAATGGTGTACAACCAAAACCGCGGACTTTATCCACTCGATAAGTGATAACCACTTGGAAAGTCCGGATAGGGTAGTTCGACTATTCATCCTATGAATATCCATTTGCATGCTTCGAACATCTCCATGTTCCCTACCAATGAAACGTGGTACTCCGCATCGCAAATGCTAGTCTCAAACTCGAGCGATCCTTATCCTTATTATCGGACGGCTCAATCGACTAGGAACGGTTTTAGAATATACAGTGACTATAAGATGTATTTCATGATAGACATCTCCATGTTCTACCACATCTTACATACACTATAGTATATTCAAGGTCTTTATCAAAACAACAATAGTATATCACAATATAACAATATGAAGTAATATAAAGTCATTGCCATAAAAGTGTAAATAATATTAAACAAAAGATTGTTTATACAAAGAGTCAACAAAGCCCATAGCCACACAGTTGGCTCACTGGGCACCCACTCTTACAATCTCCCACTTGCCCTATAGCCAACTAGTCATACTACGTAGACCCATTGCTTCGCGATGTTTGTCAAACAATGGTCCTGGCAAGGCTTAGTAAGTGGATCAGCGATATTGTCTGCAGAGGCCACTCGTTCGACACTGATGTCTCCTCTTTCCACAATCTCCCGGATTATGTGGTATTTCCTCAGTACGTGTTTGGATCTTTGATGAGACCTTGGTTCCTTTGCTTGAGCAACGGCACCCGTGTTGTCGCAGTACACCGGGACTGGACCAACAAATTCAGGAATGACGCCCAACTCTTGGACGAAATTCCTCATCCAAACGGCCTCTTTAGCAGCAGCTGATGCTGCAATGTATTCAGCCTCAGTGGTGGAATCCGCTGTGGTGTCCTGCTTGGAACTCTTCCAAGAGACAGCACCACCATTGAGCATGAACACAAATCCAGAGGTTGACTTCGAGTCATCCACATCACTTTGGAAGCTAGAGTCGGTATAGCCTTCCAGTTTGAGTTCTCGTCCTCCATAAACCATGAACATATTCTTAGTCCTTCGCAAGTACTTAAGAATGTCCTTCACGGCTTTCCAATGCATCTGACCAGGATTAGACTGATATCTGCTCGTGACACTCAGAGCAAATGCTACATCCGGTCTGGTAGATATCATCCCATACATGATACTACCTATAGCTGACGCATATGGTACATGTGTCATATTCTCTATCTCTGCTTCAGTCTTGGGACACATAGACTTGGATAGAGAAACTCCATGACACATGGGTAGATGTCCTCTCTTGGACCCATCCATTGAATACCGTTTCAATACGGTATCGATGTAGGTTGATTGAGTGAGTCCTATCATTCTCTTAGATCTATCCCTATAGATCTGTATCCCAAGAATGTAGGATGCCTCACCCAAATCCTTCATCGAAAATCTACCTGATAACCATATCTTTGTTGACTGCAACATCCCTACATCATTCCCAATGAGTAGGATGTCATCAACATAAAGTACTAAGAATGTCACCGCATCCTTAACTACTTTCTTGTACACGCAAGGTTCCTCCGGGTTCTTGATGAAACCAAAATCTTTAATTGTTTCATCAAATTTATGGTTCCAACTTCTTGATGCTTGTTTTAGACCATAAATTGATCTCTGAAGCTTGCATACCTTATGCTCGCTTCCCATGGATGTGAACCCCTCAGGCTGCTTCATATAGATTTCTTCCTTAATGTCTCCATTAAGAAAAGCAGTCTTCACATCCATCTGCCATATCTCATAGTCATACCATGCAGCTATGGCAATTAGGATTCTTATGGACTTGAACATTGCGACTGGTGAAAAGGTTTCATCATAGTCAACTCCTTGCCTTTGAGTATAACCTTTCGCCACCAATCGCGCCTTGTAAGTCAATATCTTACCATCAGGCCAAGCTTTCTTTTGTAGATCCATTTACACCCTATTGGAACAATTCCATCGGGAGGATCCACTAAAGACCAGACTTGGTTAGTATGCATCGAATCCAATTCTGACTGCATAGCTTCAAGCCATAAATTCGAATCCGCATCAGAAATTGCTTCCTTGAAGCTTCTTGGATCACATCCAATGTCGGGTTCATCTTGACCCTCTTCAAGAAGAAGACCATATCGAACTGGAGGTCTAGAAGTCCTCTCGGATCTTCTAGGTGCAGGCGTGTCCAGCAATGGTTCCTGAGGTGTGGGATCGTTATTTTGTATTTCGGGTTCTTCTCGAACTTCTTCGAGTTCCATCATCTCGCCTTTCTTATCCAATAAGAACTCCTTCTCCAAGAAGGTGGCATTCCGTGAAACAAACACCTTTGTTTCAGCAGGATAATAGAAATAATATCCGATTGAATTCTTCGGATACCCCACAAAATAACACAAGCAGGATCGACTATCCAACTTATCTCCCACTGTCCGCTTCACGTAAGCAGGACATCCCCAAATCCTCAAGTACGAATACTTAGGAGCTTTGCCATTCCATAACTCGTATGGTGTTTTGTCCACTGCTTTAGTGTGGACGTTGTTCAACAACAATACCGCCGTCTCAAGCGCATAGCCCCAAAACGAAGGTGGAAGCTCAGTGAAGCTCATCATAGATCGAACCATGTCCAACAAAGTTCGATTACGACGCTCCGATACACCATTAAGCTGTGGTGTCATAGGAGGAGTCCACTGAGAGAGAATCCCATTCTCTTTTAGATAGTCCAAAAACTCGGTACTCAAGTATTCTCCACCTCGATCCGATCGAAGTGCTTTAATACTTTTACCTAGCTTGTTTTCTACTTCAGCCTTGAATTCTTTGAACTTTTCAAATGCTTCAGACTTATATTTCATTAAATATAAATACCCATACCTAGAATAATCATCAGTAAAGGTAATGAAGTAGGTGTGGCCATGTTGAGTCCCTACTCTAAATGGACCACAAACATCTGTATGGATCAAATCCAACAGATTTTGACTACGTTCAGGCTTCCCCTTAAAAGGAGATTTAGTCATTTTCCCTTTTAGGCAGGATTCACAAGTAGGTAGAGAGTTAATATCAGACATATCAAACATGCCCTCTCCCACTAGCTTGTTCATCCTCCTTGAGGAAATATGACCTAGTCTAGCGTGCCAAAGGTTTGCCGGTTTTGACTATCGATTTTCCTTTTGTTTGTTGTCGCCGGTTTGTCAATACAATTTACTGGAACGTCTTTTAGTTTTAAATTGTATAGATCGTTTTCAAGCTGTCCATTTCCAATTAAACATTCATTCTTGTAAATATTGCAAATCCCATTCACAAAATTACAAGAATAACCATCTCTATCAAGCATAGAAATAGAAATAATGTTTTTAATTAAATCTGGCACAAATAAAACATCTCTCAACAATAATTTAAAACCATTCTGCAAAATCAAACAAACATCTCCAATGGCCGTAGCTTCAACTCTGGAACCATTCCCGAGCCTCAGCTGGGTCTCACCCATTCTAAGCCTGCGACTTCTTGTCATCACCTGCAAATCATTGCAAATGTGAGATCCACATCCGGTATCCAATACCCAAGAAGTTGTATTAAGTGACATGTTTATTTCGATATAGAACATACCCTTTGCAGTTCCCAACTGCTCAAGATACTCCTTGCAGTTGCGCTTCCAATGACCCGGCTTCTTGCAGTAATGGCAAACATCCTTGGATTTTCCATCGTTTGAAGCCTTTGTCTTTTGCTTCTTCTCGGGTTCCACTTTCTTGGGTGGGGCAGAACTTTTCTTGCCCTTCATACTTGGCCCCTTCTTAGCAGAAGATGAGGAGCCCACCAAGAAAGCTGGCTTATCCTTCTTAAGTGTGGATTCATATGTAACGAGCATATTGACCATCTCTTCAAGGGTGGCCTCTATCTTGTTCATATTAAAATTTATCACGAATCCATCAAATGAAGAAGGAAGAGATAGAAGCAGCAAGTCCACATTGAGTTCATGCTCCAACACCAAATCAAGGGTCGCTAACTTCTGTATGAGCCAAATCACTCGTACCCCATGATCACGGACCGAAGTCCCTTCACGCATGCGGCACGTCATCAACTCCTTAACAGTAGAGAACCTTTCAGCCCTCGACTGAGCCCCAAAAAGTTCCTTGAGTTGCGTGTGAATGTCAGCAGCATTCACCGTGTCCTCAAATCGCCTCTGGAGTTCATCAGACATCGAGGCTTGCATATAGCATTTGGTCTTGATGTCATGGTCACACCATGCATCAAGTTTGGCCAATTCCTCCGGACTTATGTCAGCTGGTGCTTCCTTCGGAGGTGCTTTCTCTAACACGTAGAGCATTTCTCCGAAGTTAAGACAATCTTCAACTTCCGGAACCATTCCGTATAGTTGGCGCCAGTCAGCTTGTTTTGTTCGAGGATCGAGAATAAAGGATTTCGCGAATTCATTGTATGAAATACTGAAAAGGAAAAACAGACATATATCAATGATTGTTTAACAATTTACTAAGACATAAAATAGGCGAATTTAATTTTATGAATCTCACTCCCACTATTTTAACGATTTCACCACCCTCTAGTGAAAACGGGAAACTTTTTCCTTAGTGAGAACATGGAGTCCAATTGACAAACTTATGGTCCCGAATAATATCAGCCAACCATAATTCTCAAAAGGTAGAGCCCAATTGCTTCCAAAGCAACCCCCATGTATTTACCTCATGTCCAATAAGGGCCCAATAATATGACGCCGTTTAAAGTGACATGTCAAGATGACCCATCAATATTAAGTTGTGATGGACGGTCGCCATGTGGATCCCCCAATAATATGAGCCGATCCCATGGGAGTTCCACCCAACTTACAACATTTGTCGATCCAATGTACAGCTTTCCGACGGACGGGCCCCCCCAATAATATGAGCCGGACCGTATCCGCGGGTAGCATCACATACATTGACCGTTGATGGAAGGTAGGAACATTTAAACAATATTTAAATTTCCTTTATTTATCTTGATATAAATTTTAAATCATATTTAAAATGAGGGATTTTATTTATAAAATATTTGTCTCATCATATTTAATTTATTGCATGCATTGCCGGATTCACGCAATTTATGTCTAAACATGCATACAATCATAATATCACATATTATATAGGATGATCGATTCCATTTCTAATTGACCCGTGGTTGCCAATCACGGGTCTTAGTCCAATCCTAGGTAATATGCAGTATGCAAATGCAATCCTATTACATATGCTTCCAATTTACATTTCTTCAGTCTTCATTGTCTGCTGGGCCCACCATCTTCAAATCTTGATCTCCCACTAAATCTAATGTATTTACAATAAATAACAATGACAAGTAGGGGATACATTTTTAGGGGGTGGGAACGGACTATAAACCAAGCCCACTTTTATTACATATGACATTCATATCGGGCCATAAACCAGGCCCATTAATAAAACCAACAACAATAAAGACAAAATGTAAATTCCTAACATACACCTACAAAATTGGTCATGGCAATCGATCATCCTTATCCAATAACATTTAATTCAAAATTAATTTATTGGATAACATGCTGTGGCAATTCAAATTTAAACAAGATAAAATCATATTTTATATATAAAATCACATTTCACATATAAAATCATATTTTATCTCCATATCAAATAAAATCATATTTTATCTATAAAATCCAATTTTACAAATAAAATCATATTTTACTTAATATATCATAAGATCATATCTTATCATCAATTGTACCAAAATAATTGATTTCAAAATTCAATTTACGGATAAAATATTAAAATTTTCCAAAAATTCAAATTTATCCAAAATCAATTTTAAAATTTACGGACTCGAACAATTCGATCCGATATCTCGTGAACCAATCAAAAACAATTTTTGACCGGACCAAAAATAAAATTTTAACATATTAAAATTAATTTTTAATAAAATATTAATTTTTCCCGCGGGCCACCCGGGACACTCCCGGGTTGGCCCGCACCCGGGGCGCGGGCCGGGGCAGCCCGGCTGCCCCCTTAGGGCAGCAACGCTTGCTGCCCTGGCGGCGCCTGGCGCCGCCGCTGGGCAGCGCCGAGCGCCGCCCCTGGGCGGCGCTGTGCGCCGCCCTGGGCGGCGCCAAGCGCTGCCCTGCGCAGCGCCCAGCGCTGCGCTGGGCAGCGCACAGCGCTGCCCTGGGCGGCGCCGTGCGCCCCCTTTGGGCGGCGCCGTGCGCCGCCCCTGGGGGCAGCGACCATCGCTGCCCCTTCCGGGCAGCGATCCAATCGCTGCCCGGGTTTCGCCCCCGGAAAAAAAAATTTTTTATTAAAAATATTTATTTTGTTTCAAAAACCGAGACTCAAAAATTTTGTACAATTGATTAATTCAATCGATTGATCTGAGCAACCTGGCTCTGATACCACTGTTGGAAAACTGGCGAGTTCCCAGACCAATTACGATTGATACCCGGTGCAGCGGAAGTTTAAAATTTTTCTCATGGAACGATTCCATGGTGTGGGTATCAACCATACAACGATTGAATTATTGTGTGTGTAAAATTTAGATAACAATTAAATAAATTTTACCTCAAATCTCGCAACGAGATTAATGGACACCAACAGAACAATTCTGCTCTTGTTGTCTCTCCCTGGAACCGATGAACGCCTTCAATCAGGTCCACGAACAGAGGTTTAATCCCTCTGATAGATTGCACTAGAAAATCTATCAGAAGTTTTCTGCGAAGAGAATACACGAATTTGATTCGTTATTCCTTACTGCGATTCAAAATCACAGACCGGAATTTTCTCGGGCAGAGGGAGGGAGGGGCGGCCGAAAACGTTTTTGAGAGGGGCTAGGGTTTCGAAAATCCTGTCTCAAAAATTATGACCTGTTGTGTTTAATTTCTGTACTGAAATAACTTATTTATAATGCAGGCCACTAACACCTTAGGGCCCATTAGTCATAAGCTGGGGCCCGACAAGCAAAGCCCGCTCGTTCAGAAATTAATATAAAATTCATCGTGACTCCTATTGATGAAACGATTTCACCAACGTGCACAGAAACCATTTCTGCACGTTTTAAAGTCAAAATAAATTTTCCTGAATCCGAATTCAGTGGTTTCCAAAAATGTCCATCCCTATGTCATTTTAGGAAATCCTACTCCCTTACTCTTATTTAAGAAGTCCAACTCCTTAGTTCATTAAATTTAACTCTTTAAATTTAACTATCTCAACGGGGATTAAAACTCCATTACACTGTGTGACCCTCAATGGTTCAGGGATACAGCTAGCCGTGGGCTCACAACTCCTTGTGACTCGGAACAACACTTTCCGACTTGCCCAACGAATCATGGTAAAGCGCCTAGCAACATCGCCCCATGATTCCCTAGGTATCACTGATAGTGCCTACAAGAACCAGTAGATTTTGGTTAACGTACAGTACGGTCCCTTCATCCATATATCCCGATCGAATCAACAACCATTGGTATATCGAGAGTCGCTCAAGATTCGATAACTATGCAATACATCTTGAAGATCAAATTAGTGACATCGCATGTGCTACTAAGAAACCATTTCTTAAATCACATCAAGTACTCTGGCCAGAGATTTGTCACACTAATATCTCCTCAGATCGCATAGGATATCCACACTCGCAAGTATGTGGTGAATCCTTGACAACAATGCATTGACTCCTATATGTGTCGTAACTGTACCCAATCTCGACACCTGATGACCCCCTCAGAGTCGGTAAACGAGTCAAAGCACAGTACTAGCATATAGAGTCTCCATGATGTTTCAAGTCGTAAGGACTAATGGTGTACAACCAAAACCGCGGACTTTATCCACTCGATAAGTGATAACCACTTGGAAAGTCCGGATAGGGTAGTTCGACTATTCATCCTATGAATATCCATTTGCATGCTTCGAACATCTCCATGTTCCCTACCAATGAAACGTGGTACTCCGCATCGCAAATGCTAGTCTCAAACTCGAGCGATCCTTATCCTTATTATCGGACGGCTCAATCGACTAGGAACGGTTTTAGAATATACAGTGACTATAAGATGTATTTCATGATAGACATCTCCATGTTCTACCACATCTTACATACACTATAGTATATTCAAGGTCTTTATCAAAACAACAATAGTATATCACAATATAACAATATGAAGTAATATAAAGTCATTGCCATAAAAGTGTAAATAATATTAAACAAAAGATTGTTTATACAAAGAGTCAACAAAGCCCATAGCCACACAGTTGGCTCACTGGGCACCCACTCTTACAGGAAATAGTTGAATGTGAAGTTCTACGGGTGGAAACGATGGTGAGTTTCAAATTTTAATTTATGCTCTGATTTATTTAAAAAGGAATCACATGTTCTTCTGTTAGTGCTTCTGTTAGTGATGGTTTTTCAGCACTAAAACTTCTGTTAGTGATGACTTTTATTACCATGGCAAAAGGAATCACATGTGCTTCTGTTAGTGATGGTTTTTCTCAGCACTATAACTTCTGTTAGTGATGGTTTCAGCACTATAGCTTCTGAATCACATGTGCTAAAGGATCGAGCAGTAGTTTGCTGTGTCTCAAGCCCTCCCTTGCCTGGTTTCTTGAGCCTAGGATTCAATGCACTTGCATGCTTTTACTTGCTATGAGAATAAATTAGGATTGTGTGTGGGTTTTAGCTAGTTTCTCATGAACTGAAGAATTAACTGCTACATGGTTTCAATGTTTGAGAATCCTTGGCTATGACGAGGTTCTCATTTTTCATTTTTTAGTTTATATATTGAATGTAAGTTTTGCATTTGAAATTTTTTGCAATTTAAATTGTCAGTTGATTTTAATGTAATAGACTCATATACCATGTGCATTACTGAACTTCTTATGTTATCTTAATGGACACCCCCTGTTTGGTATTTGACAGCTAGAAACGCCTTGTTTATTGGTTTTTTTGATTGGGTTGAGATTTCACATAATGTAAGCACAGAGTACTTAGATATGCTGTTGGAGAGGATGTTATCAAAATGGAAAGCCAATTTTGTTGTTCAATGGACATATGAAGCTGTATAAATTCATTTTTTATACTTGGGATTGTTCATATAACTGAAGGGATGATATATGCGTGGTGGTTTGTGTACACTTTTGCTGCTTGTTTTGATATTGGAGTTTATGAGTACTTGTACACTTGCCATTGTTAATCTTGAGCATTTTAAATAACACAATCTGCTAAGAATCGATCTTGGCAGCAAATATATTTTAAATTGTCAGCATGCTAACACAATCTGCTATGAATTTGTTTATGTTTTGAAACCCATAACAATTAAGCTGATCATACCTGTCAGCATGCATAGCAAATAGGTTGCTTATTCGTTTTTGGATTTCAGTTTGCAACTAGTTGCCTTGTTGGTTTACCGTCACATTCCTATATTTTTTTGAATTTCAGTTTGCAGGATGCGTCAAGAATAAGACGTACAGTCAAGAACAATTTGATGAAGTTAGAAGTGAATGGAGTGAATTTGTCTACTCACATGTAGGTGGTTGAATATGTTATTTCAAATTGGGATAATACTTTGTTTTGAGCAAATACATGTGGATGTGTACATGTTTAGGTGGTTCAATATGTCATTTGAAATGGGATAATACTTCTTTTTGAGGAAATACGTGTGGATGTGTACACGTATAGTTTTGATAAAATATGTGTGGATATGTGCATATAATTTTGGGTTATTTCGTTGGATAGAGTACTTGTTGATTTATGTATGTGTCATTTTGGGATGAATTTATTAATTATTAGTGTATTTTTAAGTTGAATCTGTGTATTTATGGCATTATTGTATCTAAATATTAATTTATAAAATGTGTTCTATTGCTTCGGCAATTTTAGAATAAACGAAGTAAATAATTATCTACTACTTCGTATTTTAATAAAAATACTGAGGTAAAACATATTCTATTACTTCAGCAATTTCATTAATAGACGAAGTATAAGAAAACATTTTACTATGGTAATATATGAAATTAACGAAGTAAAAGATATTATATCACTTCGTCTGATAACAAAATTGATGAAGTAAAAGCTTCAGTAATTCATTAATAAGTGACGTAAAAGATTGAATTTTACTTCGGTAATAAATGAAATTATAGAAGTAAAATATAATATTTAACTTCGTATAAAAACCGAAGTATAATAATAGTTTTTACTTCATTAAAATCATTAAATACCGAAGTATAAGAATAGTTTTTACTTCATTAAACTCATTAACTACCGAAGTATAATCATAGATTTTACTTCATTAAACTCATTAAATACCGAAGTATAAGAATATTTTTGACTTCGTCAATTATGAAATAAGCGAAGTAAAATATATGTTTTTACTTCGGCATTGGTCCTATTTTGCCTCCAAAAAATTACCTAAGACTTCGGCAATTTCTCATATAAGACTTAGGCAATTCAACGAAGTAAAAACATACCCTATTACTTCACGTTACACTACTTCGGTAAATAAAGGTCCTACGACTTCGGTTATTAACCGAAGTCTTAAGCCATTTTTCTACTAGTGTTAGGTGATTGAGTTGTCCCTAACGTTTGACGGCTAGGTGATTGAGTTATCCCTACCGTTTAATGCTCAATATAGTGGACCAAAGTCCGGGAATAAGCACTCAACATCACCTCGAATGGAGAGTAGGTGGATGGGTTGACGTGTTTCTTTCCCAGGGATCCCCAAAACAAGAACCGATACCGATATGAGAACCGATTTTAAATCATGCATTGCTTTTGAATTTAATAGATGAGTTTCTATTATTTGTTTAAGCTGAAATATATTGCATGATTGTTGGAAGAGTTGATATTGAATTATTGATTTGATATGAGTTTTTGATGAGGATAGCATGTCTTGCTTAAATAAAACATTGCAACTTGATTTATAGCATGTTGAGTTAATATGCCTTAATTTTTTTTGAGTCCTATTTGTAGAATGATTGCTAATATGCTTCAAGTTGAATTACTTGAGTTTATGCATGTTTATCTTGTTTTATACTGGGATTAAATTCTCACCGGAGTTTCTCCGGCTATTGTCTTGTTTGTATGTGTGCATGACAATAGGTGGGACTGAAATAAGTCCGGAAAGACCATGATGAAATGAGATCGAGAGAGAATAGAGTGGTGATCCGGGTTTAGATCTAGAGTTGTTGTCAAGTGTTGTATCAACTTGAGATGTAGTTGCTTATATGCTATGACCTTAGCTTGTGTTGTACTAAACTTTAGTTTATGAATTTCTAGTTGACATCTTTATATAGATGTTATGTTGTTGATAATGCTAGATGGATATGAAATGAAACATGTTGAAACTCATGTTGTGATCTTAGTATTGCCTTGATTCTACTTAGACTTGATATAGCATATTTGAAAGGACTTCAAGGCTTAGAAAAAGAGTTGCAAAATCAAAGCCAGATTCTGCAAAAAAAAATAAAATAATTTAGGCTTTGGTTGTTTGATTAATTGCTTGGTTTTAATTCATGATCTTGGATTATTATTTTGATTTTAGAGATTAAAGACCGGGTTGTCACAACAATGTGTATGAACAAAATACTGATGGAGGTGGAGCACAAGACATCTACTCAACCACAGGGGCTACTCAACCCAGCTATGCAAGAGGTAGTGAAAAAGGAGGTGATAAAACTCCTTGATGCAGGCATTATCTATCCTATATCTGATAGTGAATGGGTGAGTCTAATTCAATTAGTGCCTAAAAAGGGAGGGATGACTATTATTGAAAATGAAAATAATGAATTGATTCCTACTAGAACTGTTACGGGGTGGCGGGTTTGTATTGACTATAAGAAATTGAATGATGCCACTCGTAAGGATCACTTTCCCCTTCCCTTTATTGATCAGATGGTTGAGAGACTTGCAGGGCATGCATTTTACTATTTTTTAGATGGTTATTCTGGTTATATGCAAATTCCCATTGCACCTGAGGACCAACACAAAACCACTTTAACTTGTCCTTATGGTACTTTTGCGTATAAACGGATATCGTTTGGTCTTTGTAATGCCCCTACCACTTTTCAGCAGTGTATGATGGCAATTTTTCATGACATGTTTGAAAAATTTATTGAAGTGTTTATGGATGATTTTTTGTGGTCGGGTCATCTTTTGATGCATGTTTGTGTAATTTAAAAAAATTCTGCAGAGGTGTGAAGAAATCAACCTGGTGTTAAATTGGGAGAAATGTCACTTTATGGTGAAAGAAGGTATTGTGTTAGGGAAAAAGGTGTCTGAGGTAGGTGTGGAGGTGGACCAAGCAAAATTGGAAGTAATTGAAAAACTTCCACCTCCCACGAATTTGAAAGGAATTAGAAGTTTTCTTGGGCATGCGGGTTTTTATAGGATATTTATTAATATTTTTCTTCTATTGCTAAACCCCTTACTAATTTGTTGATAAAAGAAGTGTCTTTTAATTTTTCTGCTGAGTGCTTACAGGATTTTCAGATTTTGAAGCAGAAATTAACAACTACACCCATGATAGTAGCGCCTGATTAGAGTCTACCGTTTGAGTTGATGTGTGATGCTAGTGATACTGCGTTGGGTGTCACGCCCCATGTCCGAGACGTGTCACCGGCGTTGTTTTAAATTTATAAAAATTTAAAACAAGAAGTCATCGTTGATACAGTATATGCCAAACCAGTCTTTTATTCATAAATAAAGGCCAAAATAACTTGTCTTACATCCCAACAGAGATTAGCAAAAAAATAAATAGTAAACACTAGTAAAACTTGCGGAAGCGTCCATTACAAAAAATAATTCAAAGTACTAAAATCCAACAAATCCAGAATATTCGACCGAAATCAGAAATCATTGTCTTCTTGTTACCAACCCCAAAACATGTCCTGCTCTTTGTCATCTAAATCTTCTTCGACATCTGGGGAGGAAAAGTAAACGGATGAGTGTTTTGGGAAACACTCAGCAAGTGGGGGCCGGTCGATCATGTACATATATATTCATAAAATTAATTAAACAGATTTAGATCATCTCATAACGTAGCATGTAATCGTTCATAACATAATTATCATTTAATAACACTGCAAATCTTCTCATTACTTGTGGCTAACTGATCAGTCCCCTATATGTAATCTCTCTATGGGGTGAGGTCATAGAACGGTTATTGTTACCCACCGCATCAGGGCCATAACATACATTGTTCAGAAATTCCCTTTCCACTCGTAATGTGAATCTTAGCAGTGTCTCAAATAGTTTTAGTTTCATACATGTAAATCAGAATTCATAACAAGGTTTAAACATATTATGACGATCAAAACTTTAAAGCATACGTAATAGTTTTAAAACAAGCCCACTTACAGAGTTGTTCTTGAATCAAACTAACAGTCGAAGCTTGGGCAGAAACTTGGGAATCAAAACTCGAAAATTCAGCCTACTGAATTTTCGAAATTGAGATAGCCCTGACTCTCAAATCCTTGACCCTAACCTTCAAATTATGGGGAAACATTGTCAGAATCATGAGCCTATAAGATAATTAAATTCTCAAGGAAGTAGGCAGGGGAAGTAGGCAAACTTACTGACCCAAAGTGACTCAAACGAGCAACAAAACCAGCAGCACGACGCCTAGAGAGTGTCGAAAATTCAGCAGCCTTGAGTTCAAAAACATGAGAGATTGTGTGAGAGTATTCTGAAGAGTGCCTTGCTGATGAAATGGGTGTGATAAATAGGCTGAAGGGGCGGATTCATGTGCTCAATAAGAGGCTGAACTTTATCCTTGATTTCATGCAATAGGGAGGAAAGAATCTGCAATTCAAAAGTCTTGATTTGTATGTTGTCAAAAATTGATTTGTATCCCACGAATCAGCCTTCCTCTTGGTATAGCAATAAGGGAAAGATTGTAGCTTCCAAGTAGAGAATTATTTCCATAATGGTGTAGGCTTGGAAGCCAAGTTTTGGGTCTTCACATCCTTCCCTCCTTATAAGATGTTTCGTCATCGAAACTTGAGTTAACTTGATATTCGAAGAGATAGGGATACTTAATCTGTATATTCTCTTTCAATTCCCATGTAGCTTCTTTTTCAGTGTGATTTAACCATTGCACTTTGACATAAGGAATGGTCCTTTGCCTAAGGACTTGATCCATGGTATCCACTATTCGTATCGGGACTTCCTCATACTTTAGTTTCTCAGTCAGATTCCCGTCAATCAAGAGTGGTTCAACATTAAGGACATGATTTGAATCTGAAATATATTTTCTAAGTTGCGAGACATGGAACACATCATGAATTCCTGACATACTTGGTGGCAATGCTAGTCCATAAGCAAGCGTACCCACCTTCTCCAATATTTTGAAAGGTTCGACATATCTAGGGTTCAGTTTTCCAACTTTGATGAATCGGACGACTCCTTTCATTGGTGATACTTTTACATATGCCTTCTCACCAATCTTGAATTCCAGAGGTCTTATTTTCATGCCAGCCCAACTCTTTTGTCAATCTTGTGCAGCCTTGAGTCTTTCCTTGATAACAACAACTTTCTCCACCATTGTTTGGACAAGTTCTGGTCCCGTAATAGACTTCTCTTCCACTTCATCCCAATATAGTGGTGATCAAAATTTTCTCCCATACAGTGCCTCGTATGGTGCCATTCCAATACTGCTGTGATAGCTGTTATTGTAGGCAAACTCAATTAAGGGTAAGTGTTCGCTCCAATTACTGCTGAAGTCTAGAACACTTGCCCTCAACATATCCTCAAGAGTTTGAATTCTTCTCCAGGTTTGTCCATCAGTTTGAGGATGGTAGGCCGTACTGAGGTTGACCTTTGTTCCCATAGCCTCTTGGGAACTTTTCCAAAAATGGGAAACAAACCTCGGGTCTCTGTCTGATAAGATACTTGCTGGAACCCTATGAAGTCTGACTATATTGTCCATGTATAGCATAGCAACTTATCCAAGTTGTAATTCATACGGACTGGTAGGAAGTGAGCAAACTTTGTGATTCTATCAACAATGACCCAAATTTCGTCATGGCATTGCCTTGATTTTGGCAGCCCTACTACAAAGTCCATGGAAATGTGCTCCCATTTCCATTCGGGAATTTCTAGGGGTTGAAGTAATCCTCCAAGTCTTTTGTGTTTTGCTTTTACCTTTTGGCATACTTGACATCTAGAGACGAATTCGGCCACATCTCTTTTCATTCCGTTCCACCAAAAGTGCTTCTTCAAATCTCTATACATCTTTGTACTACCAGGGTGGATCGAAAATTTTGATTTATGTGCTTCAGACATCACTTCTTGACGAATATTATCAATGTCTGGTACACACAATCGTCTTTTCATCCACAAGACTCCTTTCTCATCTGACTGAAAATCATTCGACTTCCCTTCCTTGACTTGTTCCTTGAGTTTTGTCATTAAGGGATCTCGATCTTGGTTCAATTTGATTGTCTCTCGAAGGCATGGTTGGATCGAGACTGAAGCCAAGATTGTTTTACTCATATCCTTTTGGCTTAAAGCGTCAGCCACTTTATTTGCCTTACCCGGATGGTAGCTAATGTTCAAGTCGTAATCCTTCAACAGTTCTATCCATCTCCTCTGCCTCATGTTTAACTCCTTTTGAATGAACAAATACTTGAGGCTTTGTTGGTCAGTGAAAATCTCGCACTTGGAACCATAGAGGTATTGTCTCCAAATTTTTAGTGCGAACACTACGGCAGCCAATTTGAGGTCATGAGTTGGGTAGTTCTGCTCATATGTTTTTAATTGCCTTGAATCATAAGCAATTACTCGTCCATCTTGCATGAGCACACACCCGAATCCTCCTTTAGATGCATCACTATAAATGGCAAAGTCTTAGCCTTCTTCCGGTAGTATCAACATTGGGGTAGACGCAAGTCTCTTTTTCAGAGTGTCATCATCCATGATGGTCGGTACATAGGTTCCAAGGGAGTTGAACTTGGATGTGTACTCCATCACTGACATCTTTGGGGTTTGGACAAAGTTCTCAAACTCGTTCAACTTTTGCAATTTGATTTCTGCCGGGAAATACTGCTTCAGAAAAGCATCCCGGAATTGCTGCCACGTAATCGGTCCTACTGCCATCATTGCTGGTGAAATAGCCTCCCACCACTTTCTCGCTTTGTCCTCCAAGAATGGTGTCACTACATCGACCTTAAATTCTTCCGGAATTTCAAGTAACCGGAGATGAGTTTCCATGTTTTTGAGCCAGTTCTAACCTACTTCCGGATCAGAGCTCCCATCGAAGGTCGGTGCCTTGTTCTTCCTAAGGGACTCATAGTGATACTTAGTCCCATGTTGAGCAGGAGGTGGCGGCGGTGGCGGATGAGTCCCGCCAAAACCTTGGAGGGTGGTAGACACTATTGTAGCTATCGCCATCATATCTGCTTGGCTGAGATTGACTCTCGGTGGTGGAGGTGGAGGTGGATTCCCATTGTTATTGTTGTCTTCACGGTTGCGATTGTAACAGGGGTTGCAACCTCGTCTCGCTCCCCTTTCCATTTCCTACAAACGCACAAGAGTTTTCTAAGAATAGATTGATAGTTGCGAAAAGATAACAATGTGAGTAATAATGGAAGTCAAATTCGACGAGTAAGAGAAATATTGTTTTATTGATAATAGAATATCAAATATAAGAAGAGAATGTGAAAACAGAAGAGAAATATCAGACAGACAGCTGACTCAATAAATAAAGAAAACAGACACTGAGCAGATGACGATAACATAATGAAAGGAAATAGCAGAATGTGAAACAAATAAGGTCCAAAATACTCGGCAAATCTAGTCTAGTCTATGACTTCTCCTAATCCCTGCCCCTCATCAATTTCAATTTTAACAGGGTCTTCTTCTTCAGGTTCTTCTTCTTACTGCAACTCTTGAATCTGTTGAAGTAAGGAAACATTATGCTCGTACAACGCATTATTGTTGCCTTCTAGTTGCTTTATGCGAGCATTAGCTTGCTGACGGTACTGTGCAAATTCATTCACAACTTTCTGTTTTTGTTCCTCCAATTTTTCAGCTTGCTTTGTGAGGTTGAAGCTGACCTCGGAAAGCTGTGAGATGGTAAGCTGAGAATCTCTAA
Organism: Henckelia pumila; assembly: GCF_033568475.1. Taxonomy (NCBI): domain Eukaryota; kingdom Viridiplantae; phylum Streptophyta; class Magnoliopsida; order Lamiales; family Gesneriaceae; genus Henckelia; species Henckelia pumila. Next base: position 95,545,259 of record NC_133123.1, on the reverse strand, counting down.
CCTTCTCCTTATTCTCCTCATCTTGTATGTCTACCCGAGTGAGATAAGAAACATAGCGCTTGATATCTTCACGCAAATCCAGCTCCTTGATTTGGCTGGTGCTGATATCTTCGAGTAGCTCTGAATAGCGCTCCTCAAGTTTCTCCTTCTCTTGAGCTTGTAGTTTCATTTTATTCTCCAGATACTCCATTCCTTTTTGTGTTGCAAGTTTCATCAACTTCTCTTCTTCCAGTTTCATCCTAAGGTGTCGGATCACCGCTTTCTGGCATTCCGAAGTTAGTTGCGACATGCGAAGAGGAATATCAGCTCGAGATTGGGGAGCCATTTCCTAAAACCAATCGAAGGGATAAATTTCAGAATACAATTAACAACTTCAAATTAGATCAATATAACAATTATATAATCAATTCAGTGCAGTAATACGTCGAACAACATTTTAGAGAAAAATTTTCCAAAAATGGAAATTTTTGAGATTTCTATATGGGCAAAAAGTACAAGTCGAGGGTGTCCAGGGACAGTTCGCGGAATCGAATTTCAAATTATCTAAGTGAAGTTATAAGCGTCCAAAAACTTTCCTAAAACGGCAAAAACGCGATTTCGAAGGCCTAAACGATTGAGTTCGGCCAAAATAGGAGTTTTCACATGGCGAAATTCAATTTTGCGATGACTATTGCTCGTGAGATCGTTTCGGAGGGGAATACATTGGCCTTTTGGCCCCCTATGAGAAAACGTTAAAAATTTTCTAAGGAATTCCCAACCGGATTCTGAACCTGGAGGGCTTTGATACCACTTCAATATCACGCCCCGTGTCCGAGACGTGTCATCGGCGTTGTTTCAAATTTATAAAAATTATAAAACAACAAGCCTCGTAGATACAGTATATGCAAAACCAGTCTTTTATTCATAAATAAAGGCCAAAATAACTTGTCTTACATCCCAACAGAGATTAGCAAAAAAATAAATAGTGAACACTAGTAAAACTTGCGGAAGCGTCCATTACACAAAATAATTCAAAGTACTAAATACAACAAATCCAGAATATTCAAACGAAATCATAAATCATTGTCTTCTTGTTACCAACCCCAAAACATGTCCTGCTCTTTGTCATCTAAATATTCTTCGACATCTGGGGAGGAAAAGTAAGGGGAATGAGTGTTTTGGGAAACACACAGCAACTGGGGCCAATTGATCATGTACATATATATTCATAAAATGATTTAAACAGATTTTGATAATCTCATAACGTAGTATGTAATCGTTCATAACATAATTAGTATTTAATAACACTGCAAATCTTCTCATTACTTGTGGCTAACTGATCAATCCCCTATATGTAATCCCTCTAAGGGGTGAGGTCATAGAACGGTTATTGTTATCCACCGCATTAGGGCCATAACATACATTGTTCGGAAATTCCCTTTCTACTCAAAATGTGAATCTTAGCAGTGTCTCAAATAGTTTTAGTTTCATACATGTAAATCAGAATTCATAACAAGGTTTAAACATATTATGACAATCGAAAATTTAAAGCATACGTAATAGTTTTAAAACAATCCCACTTACAGAGTTGTTCTTGAATCAAACTAACAGTCAAATCTTGGGTAGAAACTTGGGAAGCAAAACTAAAAAATTCAGCCTACTGAATTTTTGAAATTGAGATAGCCTTGACCCTCAAATCCTTGACCCTAACCTTCGAATTATGGGGAAACATTGGCAGAATCATGAGCCTATAAGATAACTAAATTCTCAAGGAAGTAGGCAGGGGAAGTAGGCAAACTTACTGACCCAAAGTGACTCAAACGAGAAACAAAACCAGCAGCACGACGCCTAGGGAGTCTCAAAAATTCAGCAGCCCTGAGTTCAAAAACTTGAGAGATTGTGTGAGAGTATTCTGAAGAGTGACTTGCTGATGAAATGGATGTGATAAATAGGCTGAAGGGGCGGATTCATGTGCTCAATAAGAGGCTGAACTTCAGCCTTGATTTCATGCAATAGGGAGGAAAGAATCTGCAATTCAAAAGTCTTGATTTGTATGCTGTCAAAAATTGATTTGCATCCCACGAATCAACCTTCATCTTGGTATAGCATTAATGGAAAGATTGTAGCTTCCAAGTAGAGAATTATTTCCATAATGGTGTAGGCTTGGAAGCCAAGTTTTGGGTCTTCACATTGGGCGTCATGCTTGGAAAAAAAGGGACAAAGTTCTCCATGTGATTTATTATGCCAGTATCACCCAGTTAGTCGCTCAACTGAATTATGCAACTACTGAAAAAGAACTTCTTGCGGTAGTGTTTGCCTTGGACAAATTCAGGTCGTATTTGTTGTGAAGCAAAGTCATCGTTCACACGGATCATTCGGCGCTGAAATATTTGATGAGAAAGAAGGATGCTAAACCCAGGTTAATTCATTGGGTATTATTTTTGCAAGAATTTGACTTAAAAATTATTGACAGGAAGGGCTCGGAGAATCAAGTTGCGGATCACCTTTCCCGTTTGGATAATCAAGGAACTGAAACGCAAGTGATTCATGATGATTTTCCAGACGAACAGTTGTTTGAGGTAACGAATTTACCATGGTACGGAGACATCGTTAACTACCTCTCAAGTAAGTTTCTTCCAACGTATTTAACTTATCAACAGAAAAAGAAATTTTTCTCTGAATTGAAATATTTTTTGTGGGAAGATCCTTTTCTGTTTAAGATATGTGCAGATGGTATTATTCGTAGTTGTATTCCAGCGGAAGAGGTAAGTTCTATACTCTCACACTGTCACACAGGTCCGACTGGAGGCCACTTTGGCGTGGGTCGTACCACTGCTAAGAATGCATATTCCTATGTGGTTGCTTGTGATTCTTGTCAGAAATTTGGTAATATTTCGAGGAGACGTGAAATGCCCTTAAATAATATACTTGTCTGTGAAGTTTTTGATGTGTGGGTATTGATTTCATGAGACCGTTTCCTGCTTCTGAAGGAAATAAATACATATTGGTAGCGATCGATTATGTCTCTAAGTGGGTTGAGGCACTTGCATGTAGGACAAATGAATCTATGGTGGTTGTGAAATTTTTGAAAAAAATTATCTTTGCTAGATATGGTACACCTAGAGCCATAATTAGTGATGGAGGAACCCACTTTTGTAATATCAATTTGACACAATGTTGACTAAATATGAGGTTACTCACAAGGTAGAAACACCTTATCATCCCCAAACTAGTGGGCAAGTTGAAATATCAAATCGGGATTTGAAGAGAATTTTAGAGAAAATTGTTAATTCAAACAGAAAAGAGTGGTCCAATAAATTGTGATGACGCGTTATGGGATTATCGTACTGCTTTTAAAACACCTATAGGAACTTATCCCTTTAGGTTTTTATATGGTAAAGAGTGTCATCTTCCTGTCGAACTTGAGCATAAAACATTATGGGCTACTAAATTTCTTAATTTTGATCTGCAGGCTACAGGCGAAGAGCGTTTGTTGCAATTGAATGAACTTGAGGAGCTTAGGTTGGATGTCTATGAGAATGTCAGGATTTACAAAGAAAAAACCAAGAAATGGTATGATCAACGCATCGTCTCACGTGAGTTTGAGGTAGGCCAAACTGTTTTATTATATAACTCACGTTTGAAGCTCATGCCAGGAAATCTGCGTTCAAGATGGTCAGGACCGTTCAATATCAAGCAATTAATGTCGTATGGTATTGTGAAAATTTATAGTCCTGCAACATGAGCATTCAAAGTTAATGGGCAAAGGATAAAAGTTTATCGAGGTGGTATCGGTGATCAAACACTGACCACTGTCGACTTGCATGACCCGACAAATTAAAAAGGGAGATACAGTCGGGCTATAGACTATAAATTTAGAGCTGACTGGGAGGCAACCCAGTGTTCTTTTCCTTATTCTACTTTGTTTTGGGTTATTTTTATCGCTTTTTAAGTTAGTTTTTGAAATTTTTATTTTTCTTCATTTTTTTTTTGAAAATTTTTGCTCGCTCGAGCGGCACCTATATGCGCTCGAGGGAGCGGGTCTCTGACTTTATGTTTTTGGGGATAAAGGAGCTCGCTCGAGCGGAAGATATATGCGCTCGAGTGAGCATCCATCTAAATTGAAAATTTTTTGGAAAATTTTTCTCGCTCGAGCGGCCAGAAATTTGATGAAACAATAAAGGATTTTGCTTTCATCAAGAACCCGGAGGAACCATGCGTGTACAAGAAAGTAGTTAAGGATGCTGTGACATTCTTAGTACTTTATTTTGATGACATCCTACTAATTGGGAATGATGTAGGGATGTTGCAATCAACAAAGATATGGTTATCAGGTAGATTCACGATGAAGGATTTGGGTGAGGCATCCTATATTCTAGGGATACAGATCTATAGAGATAGATCTAAGAGAATGATAGGCCTCACTCAATCAACTTACATCGAAACCATATTGAAAAGATTTTCAATGGATGGGTCCAAGAGAGGACATCTACCTATGTTTCATTGAGTTTCTCTATCCAAGTCCATGTGTCCCAAGACTGATGAAGAGATAGAGAAAATGACACATGTACCATATGCATCAGCCATAGGTAGTATCATGTATGGGATGATATCTACCGGACCGGATGTAGCATTTGCTCTGAGTGTCACGAGCAGATATCAAGCCAATCCCGGTCAAATGCATTGGAAAGCCGTGAAGGACATTCTTAAGTACTTACGAAGGACTAAGAATATGTTCATGGTATAAGGAGGAAGAGAACTGAAATTGGAAGGCTATACCGACTCTAGCTTCCAAAGTGACGTGGATGACTCGAAGTCAACCTCTGGATTTGTATTCATGCTCAATGGCGGTGCTTTCTCTTGGAAGAGTTCCAAGCAGGACACCACAGCGGATTCCACCACTGAGGCAGAATACATTGCGGCATCAGCTGCTGCTAAAGAAGCCGTTTGGATGAGGAATTTCGTCCAAGAGTTGGGCGTCATTCCTGAAGTTGTTGGTCCAGTCCCGGTGTACTGTGACAACACCGGTGCCGTTGCTCAGGCAAAGGAACCAAGGTCTCATCAAAGATCCAAACACGTACTGAGGAAATACCACATCATCCGGGAGATCGTGAAAAGAGGAGACATCACTGTCGAGAGAGTGGCCTCTACAGACAATATCGCTGATCCACTTACTAAGCCCTTGACAGGACCATTATTTGACAAACATCGCGAAGCAATGGGACTGCGTAGTATGATTAGTTGGCTTTAGGGCAAGTGGGAGATTGAAAGAGTGGGTGCCCGGTGAGCCAACTTGTGGCTAAGGGCTTTGATGACTCTATGTATAAAAAATCTTTTGTTTAATATAATTTACACTTTTATAAAGGCGTTTACTTTATCTTTTATCATATTATTATGTTGTGACATACTATAAGATGTTTAGATGAAGACCTTGAATATACTATAGTGTATGTAAGATGTGGTGGAACATGGGGATGGCTATCATGAAACACATCTTATAGTCACTGTATATTCTAAACAGTTCCTAGTCGATTGAGCCGTCCATTAATAAGGATAAGGATCGCTCGAGATTGAGACTAGCATTTGCGATGCCGAGTACCACGTTTCATTGGTATGAAACATAGAGATGTTCAAAGCATGCAAATGGATATTCATACGATGAATGATCGAACTACCCTATCCGGACTTTCCAAGTGGTTATCACTTATCGAGTGGATAAAGTCCGCGGTTTTGGTTGTACACCATTAGTCCTTACTACTTGAAACATCATTGAGACTCTATATGCTAGTACTGTACTTTGACTCGTTTACCAACTCTATTGGGGTCATCAGGTGTCGGGATTGGGTACAGTTACGACACATATAGGAGTCGATGCTTTGTTGTCAATGATTCACCACATACTTACTAGTGTGGATATCCTATGCAATCTGAGGAGATATTAGTGTGACGAATCTCTAGCCAGAGTACATGATGTGTTTTAAGAAATGGTTTCTTAGTAGCACATGCGATGTCACTATTTGATCTTCAAGATGCATTGCATAGTTATCGAATCTTGAACGACTCTCGATTTACCAATGGTTGTTGATTCGATCGGGATATATGGATGAAGGGACCGTACTGTACGCTAACCAAAATCTATTGGTTCTTGCAGGCAGTATCAGTGATACCTAGGGAATCATGGGGCGATGTTGCTAGGCGCTCTTACCATGATTCGATGGGCAAGTCGGAAATTGTTGTTCCGAGTCACAAGGAGTTGTGAGCCCACGGCTAGCTGTATCCCTGAACCATTGAGGGTCACACAAGTAATGGATTTTTAATCCCCGTTGAGATAGTTAAATTTAAAGAGTTAAATTTAATGAATAAAGAAGTGGGACTTCTTATTTAAGAGTAGAGGGAGTAAGATTTCCTAAAATGACATAGTGATGGACATTTTTGGAAATCACTGAATTCGGATTCAGAAAATTTATCTTGACTTTAAAAGATGCAGAAATGGTTTCTGTGCACATTGGTGAAATTGGTTTATCAATCTGAGTCACGATGAATTTTATATTAATTTCTGAACATGCGGGCTTTGCTTGTCAGGTTTGAATTTATGACTAATGGGCCCTAAGCTGTTAGCAGCCCACATTATAAATAAGTTATTGCAGTACAGAAATTAGACAACAGAGGTCACAAAATAATTTCGAAAACCCTAGTTTTTCCCTACTGTGGCCGCCGCCCCCTCTCCCTCTCTGCTCGAAAAATTCCAGCCTGTGAATTTTGAATTTGCAGTCTGGTTTAACGGATCAAATTCGTTAATTCTGTTCGTAGAAACTTCTGATAGATTTTCTAGTGCAATCTATCAGAGGGATTAAACTTCTGTTCGTGGACCTGATTGAAGAATTGTTCGTCCATCAGTTCCTGGGATATACAACAAGAGCAGAGTAATCTGTTGGTGTCCATAATCTCGTTTCGAGATTGAAGGTAAAAATTTATAATTGTTATTTAATTTTTACACGCACAATTTAATCGTAAAGTTTTGATACCCATGATATGGAATCGTTCCATATAAAATTTTTAAAACTTCCGCTGCACCGGGTATCAATTCTGATTGATCTGATCACCATTTTCCAAAAGTGGTATCAGAAACAGGTTGCTCAGATAAAGCGATTAAATTAATAGATTGTACAAAATTTTTTTTTTTTTAGCCTCGGTTTTTGAAACAAAAATTAAAATTAAAATTTTTGACGGGCAAAATCACGGGCAGCGACGGGCTGCCCGGGATCGTCCCGGGCGGCCCGGAAAAATTTATTTTAATTTTTTAATTAAAATTTTAATATGTTAAACTTCTATTTTGGTCCGATCGAAAATTGTTTTTGATTGGTCCACGAGGCATCGGATCGAATTGTTCGAGTCCGAAAATTTAAAAATTGATTTTTGGATAAATTTGAATTTTTGGAAAATTTATAGATTTTATCCGTTAAATCAGATTTTATGAAATTAATTATTTTTGGTACAATTGATGATAAGATATGATCTTATGGAAATATTGAGTAAAATATGATTTTAGGTATAAAATTGGATTTTATATGTAAAATATGATTTTATTTGATAAAAAGATAAAATATGATTTTGTATGTAAAATAAGATTTTATATATGGAATATGATTTTATCCTTTTTAAATTTAAATTGCCATTGCATGTTATCCAATAAATTAATTTTGAATTAAATATTATTGGATAAGGATGATCGATTGCCATGAACAATTTTGTAGGTGTATGTTAGGGAATTTACATTTGTTTTTATTGTTGTTGGATTTATTAATGGGCCTGGTTTATGGCCCAATATGAATTGTCATATGTAATAAAAGTGGGCCTGGTTTATGGCCCGTTCCCACCCCTTAAAATGTATCCCCTACTTGTCATAGTTATTTATTGTAAATACATTAGACTTAGTGGGAGATGAAGATTTGAAGACGGAGGTGGGCCCAGCAGACAATAAAGACTGAAGAAATGTAAATTGGAAGCTCATGTTGGATAACTGGCGTTCAGATCAATCACGATTGATACCCGGTGCAGCGGAAGTTTAAAAATTTTATCATGGAACGATTCCATGGTGTGGGTATCAACCATTCAACGATTAAATTATTGTGTGTGTAAAATTCAAATAACAATTAATTAAATTTTACCTCCAATCTCGAAGCGAGATTAATGGACACCACACAGATTTCTCTGCCCTTCTTGTATCTCCCAGGAACTGATGAACTCCTTCAATCAGGTCCACGAATGGGGTTTAAATCCCTCTGACAGATTGCACTAGAAAATCTGTCAGAAGTTTTCTGCGAAGAGATTAAACGAATCTGATTCGTTATTCCTGACTGCAATTAAAAATCACAGACCGGAAATTCTCTGACAGAGCAAGGAGGGGGCGGCCGAATTGTGAGAGAGAGAGGAGGCTAGGGTTTCGAATTCTGTCTCTCAAAATAATGACCTGTTGTGTCTAATTTCTGTACTGCAATAACTTATTTATAATGCAGGCCACTAACAGCTTAGGGCCCATTAGTCATAAGTTAAGGCCCGACAAGCAAAGCCCGCACGTTCAGAAATTAATATAAAATTCATCGTGACTCCGATTGATGAACCGATTTCACCAATGTGCACAGAAACCATTTCTGCACATTTTAAAGTCAAAATAAATTTTCCTGAATCCGAATTCAGTGGTTTCCAAAAATGTCCATCCCTATGTCATTTTAGGAAATCCTACTCCCTTACTCTTATTTAAGAAGTCCAACTCCTTAGTTCATTAAATTTAACTCTTTAAATTTAACTATCTCAACGGGGATTAAAACTCCATTACACTGTGTGACCCTCAATGGTTCAGGGATACAGCTAGCCGTGGGCTCACAACTCCTTGTGACTCGGAACAACACTTTCCGACTTGCCCAACGAATCATGGTAAAGCGCCTAGCAACATCGCCCCATGATTCCCTAGGTATCACTGATAGTGCCTACAAGAACCAGTAGATTTTGGTTAGCGTACAGTACGGTCCCTTCATCCATATATCCCGATCGAATCAACAACCATTGGTATATCGAGAGTCGCTCAAGATTCGATAACTATGCAATACATCTTGAAGATCAAATTAGTGACATCGCATGTGCTACTAAGAAACCATTTCTTAAATCACATCAAGTACTCTGGCCAGAGATTTGTCACACTAATATCTCCTCAGATCGCATAGGATATCCACACTCGCAAGTATGTGGTGAATCCTTGACAACAATGCATTGACTCCTATATGTGTCGTAACTGTACCCAATCTCGACACCTGATGACCCCCATAGAGTCGGTAAACGAGTCAAAGCACAGCACTAGCATATAGAGTCTCCATGATGTTTCAAGTCGTAAGGACTAATGGTGTACAACCAAAACCGCGGACTTTATCCACTCGATAAGTGATAACCACTTGGAAAGTCCGGATAGGGTAGTTCGATTATTCATCCTATGAATATCCATTTGCATGCTTCGAACATCTCCATGTTCCCTACCAATGAAACGTGGTACTCCGCATCGCAAATGCTAGTCTCAAACTCGAGCGATCCTTATCCTTATTATCGGACGGCTCAATCGACTAGGAACGGTTTTAGAATATACAGTGACTATAAGATGTATTTCATGATAGACATCCCCATGTTCTACCACATCTTACATACACTATAGTATATTCAAGGTCTTTATCAAAACAACAATAGTATATCACAATATAACAATATGAAGTAATATAAAGTCATTGCCATTAATAAAAGTGTAAATAATATTAAACAAAAGATTGTTTATACAAAGAGTCATCAAAGCCCATAGCCACACAGTTGGCTCACTGGGCACCCACTCTTACAATCTCCCACTTGCCCTATAGCCAACTAGTCATACTACGTAGACCCATTGCTTCGCGATGTTTGTCAAACAATGGTCCTGGCAAAGGCTTAGTAAGCGGATCAGCGATATTGTCTGCAGAGGCCACTCGTTCGACAATGATGTCTCCTCTTTCCACAATCTCCTGGATTATGTGGTATTTCCTCAGTACGTGTTTGGATCTTTGATGAGACCTTGGTTCCTTTGCTTGAGCAACGGCACCTGTGTTGTCACAGTACACCGGGACTGGACCAACAAATTCAGGAATAACGCCCAACTCTTGGACGAACTTCCTCATCCAAACGGCCTCTTTAGCAGCAGCTGATGCTGCAATGTATTCAGCCTCAGTGGTGGAATCCGCTGTGGTGTCCTGCTTGGAACTCTTCCAAGAGACAGCACCGCCATTGAGCATGAACACAAATCCAGAGGTTGACTTCGAGTCATCCACATCACTTTGGAAGCTAGAGTCGGTATAGCCTTCCAATTTGAGATCTCGTCCTCCATACACCATGAACATATTCTTAGTCCTTCGTAAGTACTTAAGAATGTCCTTCACGGCTTTCCAATGCATTTGACCAGGATTAGACTGATATCTGCTCGTGACACTCAGAGCAAATGCTACATCCGGTCTGGTAGATATCATCCCATACATGATACTACCTATAGCTGACGCATATGGTACATGTGTCATATTCTCTATCTCTGCATCAGTCTTGGGACACATAGACTTGGATAGAGAAACTCCATGACACATGGGTAGATGTCCTCTTTTGGACCCATCCATTGAAAACCGTTTCAATATGGTATCGATGTAGGTTGATTGAGTGAGTCCTATCATTCTCTTAGACCTATCTCTATAGATCTGTATCCCAAGAATGTAGGATGCCTCTCCCAAATCCTTCATCGAAAATCTACCTGATAACCATATCTTTGTTGACTGCAACATCCCTACATCATTCCCAATGAGTAGGATGTCATCAACATAAAGTACTAAGAATGTCACCGCATCCTTAACTACTTTCTTGTACACGCAAGGTTCCTCCGGGTTCTTGATGAAACCAAAATCTTTTATTGTTTCATCAAATTTCTGGTTCCAACTTCTTGATGCTTGTTTTAGACCATAAATTGATCTCTGAAGCTTGCATACCTTATGCTCGCTTCCCATGGATGTGTACCCCTCAGGCTGCTTCATATAGATTTCTTCCTTAATGTCTCCATTAAGAAAAGCAGTCTTCACATCCATTTGCCATATCTCATAGTCATACCATGCAGCTATGGCAATCAGGATTCTTATGGACTTGAACATTGCAACTGGTGAAAAGGTTTCATCATAGTCAACTCCTTGCCTTTGAGTATAACCTTTCGCCACCAATCGCGCCTTGTAGGTCAATACCTTACCATCAGGCCCAAGCTTTCTCTTGTAGATCCATTTACACCCTATTGGAACAATTCCATCGGGAGGATCTACTAAAGACCAAACTTGGTTTGTATGCATCGAATCCAATTCTGACTGCATAGCTTCAAGCCATAAATTCGAATCCGCATCAGAAATTGCTTCCTTGAAGTTTCTTGGATCACATCCAATGTCGGGTTCATCTTGATCCCCTTCAAGAAGAATACCATATCGAACTGGAGGTCTAGAAGTCCTTTCGGATCTTCTAGGTGCAGGCGTGTCCAGCAATGGTTCCTGAGGTGTAGGATCGTTATTTTGTATTTCGGGTTCTTCTCGAACTTCTTCGAGTTCCATCATCTCGCCTTTCTTATCCAATAAGAACTCCTTCTCCAAGAAGGTGGCATTCCTAGAAACAAACACCTTTGTTTCAGCAGGATAATAGAAATAATATCCGATTGAATTCTTCGGATACCCTACAAAATAACATAAGCTGGATCGACTATCCAACTTATCTCCCACTGTCCGCTTCACGTAAGCAGGACATCCCCAAATCCTCAAGTACGAATACTTAGGAGCTTTGCCATTCCATAACTCGTATGGTGTTTTGTCCACTGCTTTAGTGTGGACGTTGTTCAACAACAATACCGCTGTTTCAAGCGCATAGCCCCAAAACGAAGGTGGAAGCTCAGTGAAGCTCATCATAGATCGAACCATGTCCAACAAAGTTCGATTACGACGTTCCGATACACCATTAAGCTGTGGTGTCATAGGAGGAGTCCACTGAGAGAGAATCCCATTCTCTTTCAGATAGTCCAAAAACTCGGTACTCAAGTATTCTCCACCTCGATCCGATCGAAGTGCTTTAATACTTTTACCTAGCTTGTTTTCTACTTCAGCCCTGAATTCTTTGAACTTTTCAAATGCTTCAGACTTATATTTCATTAAATATAAATACCCATACCTTGAATAATCATCAGTAAAGGTAATGAAGTAGGTGTGGCCATGTTGAGTCCCTACTCTAAATGGACCACAAACATCTGTATGGATCAAATCCAACAGATTCTGACTACGCTCAGGTTTCCCCTTAAAAGGAGATTTAGTCATTTTTCCTTTTAGGCAGGATTCACAAGTAGGTAGAGAATTAATATCAGACATATCAAACATGCCCTCTCCCACTAGCTTGTTCATCCTCCTTGAGGAAATATGACCTAGCCTAGCATGCCAAAGGTTTGCCGGGTTTTGACTATCGATTTTCCTTTTGTTTGTTGTCGCCGGTTTATCAACATAATTCACTGGAACGTCTTTTAGTTTTAAGTTGTATAGATCGTTTTCAAGTTGTCCATTTCCAATTAAACATTCATTCTTGTAAATATTGCAAATCCCATTCACAAAATTGCAAGAATAACCATCTCTATCAAGCATAGAAATAGAAATAATGTTTTTAATTAAATCTGGCACAAATAAAACATCTCTTAACAATAATTTAAAACCGTTCTGCAAAGTCAAACAAACATCTCCAATGGCCGTAGCTTCAACTCTGGAACCATTCCCGAGCCTCAGCTGGGTCTCACCCATTCTAATCCTGCGACTTCTTGTCATCACCTGCAAATCATTGCAAATGTGAGATCCACATCCGGTATCCAATACCCAAGAAGTTGTATTAAGTGACATGTTTATTTCAATATAGAACATACCCTTTGCAGTTCCCAACTGCTCAAGATATTCCTTGCAGTTGCGCTTCCAATGACCCGGCTTCTTGCAGTAATGGCAAACATCCTTGGATTTTCCATTGTTTGAAGCCTTTGTCTTTTGCTTCTTCTCGGGCTCGACTTTCTTGGGTGGGGTAGAACGTTTCTTGCCCTTCATACTTGGCCCCTTCTTCGCAGGAGATGAGGAGCCCACCAAGAAAGCTGGCTTATCCTTCTTAAGTGTGGATTCATATGTAACGAGCATATTGACCATCTCTTCAAGGGTGGCCTCTATCTTGTTCATATTAAAATTTATCACAAATCCATCAAATGAAGAAAGAAGAGACAGAAGCAATAAATCCACATTGAGTTCATGCTCCAACACCAAATCTAGGGTCGCCAACTTCTGTATGAGCCAAATCACTCGTACCCCATGATCACGGACCGAAGTCCCTTCACGCATGCGGCACGTCATCAACTCCTTAACAGTAGCGAACCTTTCAGCCCTCGACTGAGCCCCAAAAAGTTCCTTGAGTTGCGCATGAATGTCAGCAGCATTCACCGTGTCCTCAAATCGCCTCTGGAGTTCATCAGACATCGAGGCTTGCATATAGCATTTGGTCTTGATGTCATGGTCACACCATGCATCAAGTTTGGCCAATTCCTCCGGACTTATGTCAGCTGGTGCTTCCTTCGGAGGTGCTTTCTCTAACACGTAGAGCATTTTCTCCGAAGTTAAGACAATCTTCAACTTCCGGAACCATTCCGTATAGTTGGCGCCAGTCAACTTGTTTTGTTCGAGGATCGAGAATAATGGATTTCGCGAATTCATTGTATGAAATACTGAAAAGAAAAAACAGACATATATCAATGATTGTTTAACAATTTACTAAGACATAAAATAGGCGAATTTAATTTTATGAATCTCACTCCCACTATTTTAACGATTTCACCACCCTCTAGTGAAAACGGGAAAACTTTTTCCTTAGTGAGAACATGGAGTCCAATTGACAAACTTATGGTCCCGAATAATATCAGCCAACCATAATTCTCAAAAGGTAGAGCCCAATTGCTTCCAAAGCAACCCCCATGTGTTTACCTCATGTCCAATAAGGGCCCAATAATATGACGCCGTTTAAAGTGACATGTCAAGATGACCCATCAATATTAAGTTGTGATGGACGGTCGCCATGTGGATCCCCCAATAATATGAGCCGATCCCATGGGAGTTCCACCCAACTTACAACATTTGTCGATCCAATGTACAGCTTTCCGACGGACGGGCCCCCCAATAATATGAGCCGGACCGTATCCGCGGGTAGCATCACATACATTGACCGTTGATGGAAGGTGGGAACATTTAAACAAATTTAAATTTCCTTTATTTATCTTGATATAAATTTTAAATCATATTTAAAATGAGGGATTTTTAATTATAAAAATATTTGTCTCATCATATTCATTTTATTGCATGCTTGCCGGATTCACGCAATTTATGTCTAAACATGCATACAATCATAATATCAAATATTATATAGGATGATCGATTCCATTTCTAATTGACCCGTGGTTGCCAATCACGGGTCTTAGTCCAATCCTAGGTAATATGCAGTATGCAATGCAATCCTATTACATGTGCTTCCAATTTACATTTCTCCAGTCTTTATTGTCTGCTGGGCCCACCGTCTTCAAATCTTGATCTCCCACTAAATCTAATGCATTTACAATAAATAACAATGACAAGTAGGGGATACATTTTTAGGGGTGGGAACGGGCTATAAACCAAGCCCACTTTTATTACATATGACATTCATATCGGGCCATAAACCAGGCCCATTAATAAAACCAACAACAATAAAAACAAAATGTAAATTCCTAACATACACCTACAAAATTGGTCATGGCAATCGATCATCCTTATCCAATAACATTTAATTCAAAATTAATTTATTGGATAACATGCAGTGGCAATTCAAATTTAAACAAGATAAAATCATATTTTATATATAAAATCTCATTTCACATATAAAATCATATTTTATCTCTATATCAAATAAAATCATATTTTATCTATAAAATCCAATTTTACAAATAAAATCATATTTTACTCAATATATCATAAGATCATATCTTATCATCAATTGTACCAAAATAATTGATTTCAAAATTCAATTTACGGATAAAATATTAAAATTTTCCAAAAATTCAAATTTATCCAAAATCAATTTTAAAATTTACGAACTCGAACAATTCGATCCGAAATCTCGTGAACCAATCAAAAACAATTTTTGATCGGACCAAAAATAAAATTTTAACATATTAAAACTAATTTTTAATAAAAATAATAATTTTTCCCGCGGGCCGCCCGGGACACTCCCGGGCCGGCCCGCACCCGGGGCGCGGGCCGGGGGCAGCCCGGCTGCCCCCTTAGGGCAGCAACAATTGCTGCCCTGGCGGCGCCTGGCGCCGCCGCTGGGTGGCGCCGTGCGTCGCCCTGGGCGGCGTCGTGCGCCGCCCTGGGCAGCGCCGAGCGCCATCCTGGGCGGCGCCATGCGCCCCCTTTGGGCGGCGCCGTGCGCCGCCCGGGGCAGCAACAATTGCTGATCGCTGCCCGGGTTTTGCCCCGGAAAAAAAAAAATTTTTTTTTATTTAAAAATATTTATTTTGTTTTCCAAAAACCGAGATTCAAAAATTTTGTACAATCGATTAATTTAATCGTTTGATCTGAGCAACCTGGCTCTGATACCACTGTTGGATAACTGGCGTTCAGATCAATCACGATTGATACCCGGTGCAGCGGAAGTTTAAAAATTTTATCATGGAACGATTCCATGGTGTGGGTATCAACCATTCAACGATTAAATTATTGTGTGTGTAAAATTCAAATAACAATTAATTAAATTTTACCTCCAATCTCGAAGCGAGATTAATGGACACCACACAGATTTCTCTGCCCTTCTTGTATCTCCCAGGAACTGATGAACTCCTTCAATCAGGTCCACGAATGGGGTTTAAATCCCTCTGACAGATTGCACTAGAAAATCTGTCAGAAGTTTTCTGCGAAGAGATTAAACGAATCTGATTCGTTATTCCTGACTGCAATTAAAAATCACAGACCGGAAATTCTCTGACAGAGCAAGGAGGGGGCGGCCGAATTGTGAGAGAGAGAGGAGGCTAGGGTTTCGAATTCTGTCTCTCAAAATAATGACCTGTTGTGTCTAATTTCTGTACTGCAATAACTTATTTATAATGCAGGCCACTAACAGCTTAGGGCCCATTAGTCATAAGTTAAGGCCCGACAAGCAAAGCCCGCACGTTCAGAAATTAATATAAAATTCATCGTGACTCCGATTGATGAACCGATTTCACCAATGTGCACAGAAACCATTTCTGCACATTTTAAAGTCAAAATAAATTTTCCTGAATCCGAATTCAGTGGTTTCCAAAAATGTCCATCCCTGTGTCATTTTAGGAAATCCTTCTCCCTTACTCTTATTTAAGAAGTCCAACTCCTTAGTTCATTAAATTTAACTCTTTAAATTTAACTATCTCAACGGGGATTAAAACTCCATTACACTATGTGACCCTCAATGGTTCAGGGATACAGCTAGCCGTGGGCTCACAACTCCTTGTGACTCGGAACAACACTTTCCGACTTGCCCAACGAATCATGGTAAAGCGCCTAGCAACATCGCCCCATGATTCCCTAGGTATCACTGATAGTGCCTACAAGAACCAGTAGATTTTGGTTAGCGTACAGTACGGTCCCTTCATCCATATATCCCGATCGAATCAACAACCATTGGTATATCGAGAGTCGCTCAAGATTCGATAACTATGCAATACATCTTGAAGATCAAATTAGTGACATCGCATGTGCTACTAAGAAACCATTTCTTAAATCACATCAAGTACTCTGGCCAGAGATTTGTCACACTAATATCTCCTCAGATCGCATAGGATATCCACACTCGCAAGTATGTGGTGAATCCTTGACAACAATGCATTGACTCCTATATTTGTCGTAACTGTACCCAATCTCGACACCTGATGACCCCCATAGAGTCGGTAAACGAGTCAAAGCACAGCACTAGCATATAGAGTCTCCATGATGTTTCAAGTCGTAAGGACTAATGGTGTACAACCAAAACCGCGGACTTTATCCACTCGATAAGTGATAACCACTTGGAAAGTCCGGATAGGGTAGTTCGATTATTCATCCTATGAATATCCATTTGCATGCTTCGAACATCTCCATGTTCCCTACCAATGAAACGTGGTACTCCGCATCTCAAATGCTAGTCTCAAACTCGAGCGATCCTTATCCTTATTATCGGACGGCTCAATCGACTAGGAACGGTTTTAGAATATACAGTGACTATAAGATGTATTTCATGATAGACATCCCCATGTTCTACCACATCTTACATACACTATAGTATATTCAAGGTCTTTATCAAAACAACAATAGTATATCACAATATAACAATATGAAGTAATATAAAGTCATTGCCATTAATAAAAGTGTAAATAATATTAAACAAAAGATTGTTTATACAAAGAGTCATCAAAGCCCATAGCCACACAGTTGGCTCACTGGGCACCCACTCTTACAGCTCAATGTAATAGGATTGCATTGCATACTTGCATATTACCTAGGATTGGACTTAGACTCGTGATTGGCAACCACGGGTCGATTAGAAATGGAATCGATCATCCTATATAATATATGATATTATCGTTGTATGCATGTTTTAGACTAAATTGTATGAATCCCGCAAGCATATAAATTTTAAATGATGAGACAAATTTTCAAAATTAAAATCCCTCATTTTAAATATGATTTAAAATTGATATCAAGATAAATAAAGGAAATTTAAATATTGTTTAAATGTTCCTACCTTCCATCAACGATCAATGTATGAGATGCTACCCGCGGATACGGTCCGGCTCATATTATTGGGGGGGCCCGTTCGTCGGAAAGCTGTACATTGGATCGACACATGTTGTAAGTTGGGTGGAACTCCCATGGGATCGGCTCATATTATTGGGGGATCCACATGGCGACCGTCCATCACAACTTAATATTGATGGGTCATCTTGACATGTCACAATAAACGGCGTCATATTATTGAGCCCCCTTATTGGACATGAGGTAAAAACGTGGAGGTTGCTTTGGAAGCAATTGGGCTCTACCTTTTGAAAATTATGGTTGGCTGATATTATTCGGGACCATAGTTTGTCAATTGGACTCCATGTTCCCACTAAGGAAAACAGTTTCCCGTTTTCACTAGAGGGTAGTGAAATCGTTAAAATAGTGGGAGTGAGATTCATAAAATAAATTTCGCCATATTTTATTTCTTAGTAAATTATTAAACAAATCATCGATTATTGTCTGTTTCATCTCAGTATTTCATTACAATGAATTCGTAATCCACATGTTTCAATTCTCGAACAAAACAAATTTTCTGGCGCAATCTATACAGGATGGTTCCATAAGTTAAGATTGTCATGAGTTCGGAAAGGATTTTCTAAGTGTTAGAAAAGGCTTCTCCGAAAAACAGCCTCGGCTGATGTAACTGCCGAAAGGTTGGCCGAACTAGAGAAATGGTTGGACCATGATCTCAAGGCCAAATGTTACATGCAAAATTCGACATATCTAAACAAGTTTGCCATTACTGCAAGAAACCCGGTCATTGGAAACGTAACTGCAAGGAATACCTCGAGCAGTTGAGAACTGCAAAGGGTATGTTTTACATTGAAATAAATGTTTTACTTAATACTACTTCTTGGGTATTGGATACCAGATAGAGATCTCACATTTACAATGAGTTGCAAATGAAGACAAGAAGTAATAAGCTAAGGATGGGTGAGACCCAGCTAAGGCTCGGGAATGTTTCTAGAGTTGAAGCCAAAGCTATAGGAGACATTTATTTAGTTTTGCAGAACAATTTTAAGTTATTTTTGAGAGATGTTTTATATGTTCCGGATTTGGTCAAAAACATTATATCTATCTCTATGCTTGATAGAGATGGTTTTTCTTGCAATTTTGTAAATGAGATTTGCAATATTTACAAGAATGAATGTTTGATTGGAAATGGACAACTTGAAAACGATCTATATAGCTTAAAATTAAAAGACGTTCCAATAAATTATGATGAAAAACCGGTAACAACAAACAAAAGGAAAATCGATAGTCAAAACCCGGCAAACCTTTGGCATGCTAGGCTAGATCATATTTCCTCAAGGAGGATGAACAAGCTAGTGGGAGAGTGCATGTTTGATATGTCTGATATTAACTCTCTATCTACTTGTGAATCCTGCCTGAAAGGAAAAATGACTAAATCTCCATTCAAGGGGAAACCTGAGCGTAGTCAAAATCTGTTGGATTTGATCCATACAGATGTTTGTGGTCCATTTAGAATTGGTACTCTATTTGGCCACACCTACTTCATTACCTTTACTGATGATTATTCAAGGTATGGGTATTTATATTTAATGAAATATAAGTCTGAAGCATTTGAAAAGTTCAAAGAATTCAAGGCTGAAGTAGAAAATAAGCTAGGTAAAAGTATTAAAGCACTTCGATCGGATCGAGGTGGAGAATACTTAAGTACCGAGTTTTTGGACTATCTGAAAGAGAATGGGATTCTCTCTAAGTGGACTCCTCCTATGACACCTCAGCTGAATGGTGTATCGGAGCGTCGTAATCGAACTTTGTTTGACATGGTTCGATCCATGATGAGCTTCACTGAGCTTCCACCTTCGTTTTGGGGCTACGCGCTTGAAACGGCGGTGTTGTGTTGAACAACGTCCACACCAAAGCAGTGGACAAAACACCATACGAGTTATGGAATGGCAAAGCTCCTAAGTATTCGTACTTGAGGATTTGAGGATGTCCTGCTTACGTGAAGCAGACAATGGGAGATAAGTTGGATAGTCGATCCACCTTATGTTATTTTTTAGGATATCCGAAGAATTCAATCGGATATTATTTCTATCATCCTACTGAAACAAAAGTGTTTGTTTCAAGGAATGCCACCTTCTTGGAGAAGGATTTCTTATTGGATAAGAAAGGCGAGATGATGGAACTCGAAGAAATTCAAGAAGAACCCAAGATACAAAATAATGATCCTACACCTCAGGAACCATTGATGGACACGCCTATACCTAGAAGATCCGAGAGGACTTCTAGACCTCCTATTCGATATGGTCTTCTTCTTGAAGGGGATCAAGATGAACCCGACGTTGGATGTGATCCAAGAAACTTCAAGGAAGCAATTTCTGATGCGGATTCAAATTTATGGCTTGAAGCTATGCAATCGGAAAGCTTGGGCCTGATGGTAAGGTATTGACCTACAAGGCACGATTGGTGGCGAAAGGTTATACTCAAAGACAAGGAGTTGACTATGATGAAACCTTTTCACCAGTTGCAATGTTCAAGTCCATAAGAATCCTTATTGCCATAGCTGCTTGGTATGACTATGAGATATGGCAAATGGATGTGAAGACTGCATTTCTTAATGGAAACATTAAGGAAGAGATCTATATGACGCAGCCTGAGGGATACACATCCATGGGAAGCGAGCATAAGGTATGCAAGCTTCAGAGATCAATCTATGGTCTCAAACAAGAATCAAGAAGTTGGAACTAGAAATTTGATGAAATAATAAAGGATTTTTCTTTCATCAAGAACCCAGAGGAACCATGCGTGTACAAGAAAGTAGTTAAGGATGCTGTGACATTCTTAGTACTTTATGTTGATGACATCCTACTCATTGGGAATGATGTAGGGATGTTGCAGTCAACAAAGATATGGTTATTAGGTAGATTCTCGATGAAGGATTTGGGTGAGGCATCCTATATTCTAGGGATACAGATCTATAGAGATAGATCTAAGAGAATGATAGGACTCACTCAATCAACTTACATCGAAACCATATTGAAAAGGTTTTCAATGGATGGGTCCAAGAGAGGACATCTACCTATGTGTCATGGAGTTTCTCTATCCAAGTTCATGTGTCCCAAGACTGATGAAGAGATATAGAAAATGACACATGTACCATATGCGTCAGGCATAGGTAGTATCATGTATGGGATGATATCTACCAGACCGGATGTAGCATTTGCTCTGAGTGTCACGAGCAGATATCAAGCCAATCCCGGTCAAATGCATTGGAAAGCCGTGAAGGACATTCTTAAGTACTTACGAAGGACTAAGAATATGTTCATGGTATATGGAGGAAGAGAACTGAAATTGGAAGGCTATACCGACTCTAGCTTCCAAAGTGACGTGGATGACTCGAAGTCAACCTCTGGATTTGTATTCATGCTCAATGGCGGTGCTTTCTCTTGGAAGAGTTCCAAGCAGGACACCACAGCGAATTCCACCACTGAGGCAGAATACATTGCGGCATCAGCTGCTGCTAAAGAGGCCGTTTGGATGAGGAATTTTGTCCAAGAGTTGGGCGTCATTCCTGAAGTTGTTGGTCCAGTCCCAGTGTACTGTGACAACACGGGTGCCGTTGCTCAGGCAAAGGAACCAAGGTCTCATCAAAGATCCAAACACGTACTGAGGAAATACCACATCATCCGGGAGATCGTGGAAAGAGGAGACATCACTGTCGAGAGAGTGGCCTCTACAGACAATATCGCTGATCCACTTACTAAGCCCTTGCCAGGACCATTATTTGACAAACATCGCGAAGCAATGGGACTGCGTAGTATGACTAGTTGGCTTGAGGGCAAGTGGGAGATTGAAAGAGTAGGTGCCCGGTGAGCCAACTTGTGGCTAAGGGCTTTGATGACTCTATGTATAAACAATCTTTTGTTTAATATAATTTACACTTTTATAAAGGCGTTTACTTTATCTTTTATCATATTATTATGTTGTGACATACTATAAGATGTTTAGATGAAGACCTTGAATATACTATAGTGTATGTAAGATGTGGTGGCACATGGGGATGACTATCATGAAACACATCTTAAAGTCACTGTATATTCTAAAGAGTTCCTAGTCGATTGAGCCGTCCGTTAATAAGGATAAGGATCGCTCGAGATTGAGACTAGCATTTGCGATGCCAAGTACCACGTTTCATTGGTATGGAACATAGAGATGTTCAAAGCATGCAAATGGATATTCATACGATGATTGATCGAACTACCCTATCCGGACTTTCCAAGTGGTTATCACTTATCGAGTGGATAAAGTCCGCGGTTTTGGTTGTACACCATTAGTCCTTACTACTTGAAACATCATTGAGACTCTATATGCTAGTGCTGTACTTTGACTCGTTTACCGACTCTATTGGGGTCATCAGGTGTCGGGATTGGGTACAGTTACGACACATATAGGAGTCGATGCTTTGTTGTCAAGGATTCACCACATACTTACTAGTGTGGATATCCTATGCAATCTGAGGAGATATTAGTGTGACGAATCTCTGGCCAGAGTACATGATGTGTTTTAAGAAATGGTTTCTTAGTAGCACATGCGATATCACTATTTGATCTTCAAGATGCATTGCATAGTTATCGAATCTCGAACGACTCTCGATTTACCAATGGTTGTTGATTCGATCAGGATATATGGATGAAGGGACCGTACTGTACGCTAACCAAAATCTATTGGTTCTTGCAGGCAGTATCAGTGATACCTAGGGAATCATGGGGCGATGTTGCTAGGCGCTCTTACCATGATTCGATGGGCAAGTCGGAAATTGTTGTTCCGAGTCACAAGGAGTTGTGAGCCCACGGCTAGCTGTATCCCTGAACCATTGAGGGTCACACAAGTAATTGATTTTTAATCCCCGTTGAGATAGTTAAATTTAAAGAGTTAAATTTAATGAATAAAGAAGTGGGACTTCTTATTTAAGAGTAGAGGGAGTTAGATTTCCTAAAATGACATAGTGATGGACATTTTTGGAAATCACTGAATTTGGATTCAGAAAATTTATCTTGACTTTAAAAGATGCAGAAATGGTTTCTGTGCACATTGGTGAAATTGGTTTATCAATCTGAGTCACGATGAATTTTATATTAATTTCTGAACATGCGAGCTTTGCTTGTCAGGCTTGAACTTATGACTAATGGGCCCTAAGCTGTTAGCAGCCCACATTATAAATAAGTTATTGCAGTACAGAAATTAGACAACAGAGGTCACAAAATAATTTCGAAAACCCTAGTTTTTCCCTACTGTGGCCGCCGCCCCCTCTCCCTCTCTGCTCGAAAAATTCCAGCCTGTGAATTTTGAATTTGCAGTCTGGTTTAATGGATCAAATTCGTTAATTCTCTTCGTAGAAACTTCTGATAGATTTTCTAGTGCAATCTATCAGAGGGATTAAACTTCTGTTCGTGGACCTGATTGAAGAATTGTTCGTCCATCAGTTCCTGGGATATACAACAAGAGCAGAGTAATCTGTTGGTGTCCATAATCTCGTTTCGAGATTGAAGGTAAACATTTATAATTGTTATTTAATTTTTACACGCACAATTTAATCGTAAAGTTTTGATACCCATGATATGGAATCGTTCCATATAAAATTTTTAAAACTTCCGCTGCAACGGGTATCAATTCTGATTGATCTGATCACCATTTTCCAACAAGCCCCGTCGTTGGCCATTTCCTGAGGCGATCCATGAGCTTACTGCTTTTTCTCATGTCCAAAATGAGTTTATGATTGCTGCCACCGCCAATTTTCAGAGGATGGATGCTCTCCTCGTTGGCATTACCACTCATTTGAGGCTCGACAACTCCTCTATTCCTGATGATGTTCCGTATCCGCCTTCTTTCCAATTCCATTATGCTGCTCCAGCCCCTTCCTTTCAGGTTCCACCTTTCCAATTTCCATATGCCGAGCAAGAACTGACGCCTCCGGAGTACCATGAGGAGGATCCTACCGATCATACACCGCATTAAATCAGGGGAGTTTTGTTTATGTTTTGCATTTTGTTCTATTGCCTTTGTTACTTCTCATTTTGTTGGTTCTGTGTTTTTTTGGGTCTCTAAAGCATTGAGGGCAATGCTTTAGTTAAGTATTGGGGGTGTATTTAGTTATTTGTTGTTTTGTCATCATTCTATTTTGCATTCATTTGGTTTCATTCATTGCATATAGTTCGTAATCATGCATATCATTGTGTTGTTTTTTGTGTTGTGTGTATAAGTAGAATGATAACTGTTAGCCGATGATGATGGAGTTGAAAAAAAATTGTTTTTGAAAAATGTTGCTTTTGATTGAACATGAGAAACTATTGGTTGAATCGTGAATCACAATAAGCACGCATGTTAGACTAGTGTAGTGTAGCAACGTAATTGATGAAATTCATGTTTGCTTGACCATTGCATGGAAATAGGTTTTTGTTGATCATGATAGTGTCTGTGCATTCTCGATGATTATCTGACATTGCATGTATTATCTTGAGTGTACCTATAAAAGTTTTTACAAAATTTTGGTTGAAATTTAAGTTAACTCCATCCGGGTTACGAGTAAGGGACATAAATCCTAATCCTTTCTTCTTGACTAAGTATGCAGATTCCATGGGGTTAAAATTTTAAAATAACAATTTCATCCGGGCTTGGAAAATAATTGAAATTCTAATCATTCTTCCATAGCTAAGTTTGCGAGTTAAATGGGATTGTTTCTCCATCTGGGCTATAGACGATGGGATTGAAATTCTAATCCTATCTTAGTTATAGCTAAGTTTGCAGGTAATTATTTGGGCATAAAATAATCGGGTGCAAAATCCGAAGGTACGTAATTAATCTCAAGAAAGTGCATGTGTTTTGTTTGGGATTGTTGAGATTAAGGAGTGCTGGATTGTGACACTTGCATTGAATTGTCATAGGTCGCTAAGTATTCTTAGGATGGATTCTTTTGAAGTTGCACGAAACTATAATGACATGGCACACACGCACGTTTACGTTAAACCGACGGTGTATTGTGGACAATCAGAAGTTGTTGTTGTTTTTAGTTGATTGAAGTGGAACTCATCTGAGGCTGTTCTGTACATGATTCATTCTTACTTGTGTCATTGAATTTCGTTTGTTGTATATCTTGCTCGAGGGCGAGCAAGGCTTAAGTATGGGGGAGTTTGAAAGGAATATTTATTCCTTAAATCTTTTTTAATTTTAGAAGACTAAATATGATCTTTTGCCTTTCTTTGACTACAAGTTTTAAATCGTTTATCTTCTTAGTTATTTAGATTTGAGATATGGTTAATTTTATTATAATATTTATTATCTCATCTCTAATGATTTTATTCCTTAGTTTTGTAGATTTGAGTTGATCAAAAAGAACAAGATCTAGAATCCTATTACTACAAGGAAACATCTACAAAGTAGGATGCTAGCCGATATATGGAGATAGGCGTGCACAAGGAAAAGACATCTATATAGACCGATCGATTGAGATTTTCTTATAGAGCTTCACAAACGTACATTGAGAGGAGAACCGAAGATCTTCTGAAGCTTGTATCGGTTGTGACCACTTGATTGCCTTGAAGAATTGAAGATCACTCAAAGATCAAAGATCGAAGAGTGTTGGTTTCATCGAGTTTTGGCATCAAGGGTTCATCTCCTTGTTTTGTTTATTTATTCTATTTTGTATAGAATTTTAGGAGATATTTTTTTTGGTTTATTTTCTCATATGTTGGAGAAAATTGATTTTACAATAATCACTAGTTTTAGGGTTTGTAAAACTCTTTGAGTTATTTTCTAGTGAAAGTTTTGCCTTGAGGCGCTGCAAGTATATTTTATACTCTTGCTTAAAATCTTTGAGTTTATTTATTTGGTTGCTTGTTTATTTTATTCACGCTTAAATTATATTCCGCTGCAAATTACTCAAGGTGTTATTGTAGGTGTTGTCAACACCTCAAACTATTTATGTGCAACTCTTATTTCCTTACAAGTGGCATCAGAGCCATATTCTTGATACACTAAGAACTAATCCGGGTTTTTTTATTTTATTACAGGGAATAAGATGGACTCATCGTCTGTTTCAAACTCATTTTTGAAACCTCCGGTTCTTGATGGCACGAATTATGCATTGTGGAAGACAAGGATGTGATACACTATCAAAGCGATGGATGTTCGTGCATGGAAAAATTTTTTGACTGGTTGGAATCCTTCTAAGACGCTAGATCAAGATGGAGAATACATTCTCAAGCTAGAAGAAACTTGGACCGCTGAGGAAACACAAAGTTCAAGCTACAATGCTAAAGCAATCAATGCATTTTTTTTCATTTGTGGATATGAGAATGTTTGGAATCATAGCTGACTGCACAGTTGTCAAGGATGCGTGGGATGCTCTTCAAGAACATTGTGAAGGAACTGATAGTGTGAGAAGAACAAGACTGAGATTGTTAAACGCAAAATTTGAGAATATCAGGATGGATGAGAATGAGACTATTGCTGATTATGATAAGAAACTTAGGGAGATAGATACAGAGGCGCATGCTCTTGGAGGACCTATTGCTAGTGAGAATATGGTGAACAAAGTTTTTTGGTCTTTGCCAAAGAAATTTAATGGGAAGATTTGGGCGCTTGAGGAGGTAAAAGACACCTCAAAGATGAAGATCACTGAACTGATTAGTATCCTTCAAGTCTTTGAGATGAACTCTACAGCACAAGAGAAGGATAAAGGGAAATCAATAGCACTTCAAGCTTCAAAGCCCTCATATGAGGAGTATGTTCAATTCCACAAATAAGTTCATCAGTTTGATTTAGAGGATGATTCGATCTCACTCATGACTAGGAAATTCAATAATTATCTGATGAGGATGAAAGAGACAAGAAAGACGGATCAAAAACTCAAGGCTACAATGTTTCCTGACAATCCTTTGAGAATTACTGGACCAGAACAGTCTCCAAGGAAACCTACTGATACTCCTAAGCCTCGAATGATGTTGGAAGGGAAGAAGAAGTCAGTAGCCAAAGAAGTTAGACATGGTACAATGTCATGATTGTCAAGGCTTTGGACATTATGCAAATGAGTGTGCTAACACGCTTAGGAAAGGTATGAATGAAAGAGTGGGTGCCCGGTGAGCCAACTTGTGGCTAAGGGCTTTTATGACTCTATGTATAAACAATCTTTTGGTTAATATAATTTACACTTTTATAATGACATTTACTTTATCTTTTATCATATTATTATGTTGTGACATACTATAAGATGTTTAGATGAAGACCTTGAATATACTATAGTGTATGTAAGATGTGGTAGCACATGGGGATGGCTATCATGAAACACATCTTAAAGTCACTGTATATTCTAAATAGTTCCTAGTCGATTGAGCCGTCCATTAATAAGGATAAGGATCGCTCGAGACTGAGACTAGCGTTTCATTGGTATGGAACATAGAGATGTTCAAAGCATGCAAATGGATATTCATATGATGAATGATCGAACTACCCTATCCGGACTTTCCAAGTGGTTATCACTTATCGAGTGGATAAAGTTCGCGGTTTTGGTTGTACACCATTAGTCCTTACTACTTGAAACATCATTGAGACTCTATATGCTAGTACTGTACTTTGACTCGTTTACCGACTCTATTGGGGTCATCAGGTGTCGGGATTGGGTACAGTTACGACACATATAGAAGTCGATGCTTTGTTGTCAAGGATTCACCACATACTTGTGAGTGTGGATATCCTATGCAATCTGAGGAGATATTAGTGTGACGAATCTCTGGCCAGAGTACATGATGTGTTTTAAGAAATGGTTTCTTAGTAGCACATGCGATGTCATTATTTGATCTTCAAGATGCATTGCATAGTTATCGAATCTCGAACGACTCTCGATTTACCAATGGTTGTTGATTCGATCGGGATATATGGATGAAGGGACCGTACTGTATGCTAACCAAAATCTATTGGTTCTTGCAGGCACTATCAGTGATACCTAGGGAATCATGGGGCGATGTTGCTAGGCGCTCTTACCATGATTCGATGAGAAAGTCGGAAATTGTTGTTTCGAGTCACAAGGAGTTGTGAGCCCACGGCTAGCTGTATCCCTGAACCACTGAGGGTCACACAAGTAATGGATTTTTAATCCCCGTTGAGATAATTAAATTTAAAGAGTTAAATTTAGTGAATAAAGAAGTGGGACTTCTTATTTAAAAGTAGAGGGAGTAAGATTTCCTAAAATTACATAGTGATGGACATTTTTGGAAATCACTGAATTCGGATTCAGAAAATTTATCTTGACTTTAAAAGATGCAGAAATGGTTTCTGTGCACATTGGTGAAATTGGTTTATGAATCTGAGTCACGATGAATTTTATATTAATTTCTGAACATGCGTGCTTTGCTTGTCAGGCTTGAACTTATGACTAATGGTCCCTAAGCTGTTAGCAGCCCACATTATAAATAAGTTATGGCAGTACAGAAATTAAACAACACAGGTCATAATTTCGAAAACCTAGAGAGCTCTCTCTTAGGGTTTTCGGCCGACCCCTCCCTCTCTCTCTCATAGTGTTCGAAAATTCAGTCTGTAAATTTTTGAATTTGTAGACTGATTTAACAGATCATATCTGTTCTATCTCATCGTAGAAACTTCTGATAGACTTTCTAGTGCAGTCTATCAGAGGGATTAAATTTCTGTTCGTGGACCTGATTGAAGAATTGTTCGTTCATCAGTTCCTGGGATATACAACAAGAGCAGTTTAATCTGTTGGTGTCCATAATATCGCTTCGAGATTTTAAGGTAAAATTTATATTGTTTAAATTTTATATTATCAATTTTAATAGTAGGAATTTGATACCCATATGGAATCGTTCCATATAAAATTTTAAAACTTCCGTTGCACCGGGTATCACTTTCTTTTTCGATCCGAAGAACGACCGTGTTGCAACAGTGGTATCAAAGACAGGTTATCGAATTTTACGATTAAAATTTTGTTCAATTGTACAAGCCTCGATTTTTCAGGAAAATAAAACGAAAAGGAAAAGAAAAAAAAATTATTTTCGGGGCTGCCCACTGCCCGAAGGCAGCGAGCAGCGCCACGCGCAGCTGGGCCGCATGGAGCGGCCCAGCGACGGGTGGGCAGCCCGGGATTGTCCCGGGCTGCCCAGAAATTTTATTTTTTTTAAAAAAAAAATAAATTTTTTCCTTGAGTTATGAATTCTAGCCCAAAATGGTTTTTGGCCCAGTTTTTGGCCCGATGGAAAATTGTTTCAGTTGGTCCACGAGGCAATGGGTCAAAATTGTTTGAGCCCAAAATTTTTTAAGAAAATTAATTTTTGGATAAATTTTAAATTTTGGAAATTTATAAATTTAATCCAATAAATTAAACCTTTAATTATTAATTTTGGTACAATTGATAATAAAATATGATTTTATGTATAAAATTGGATTTTATATGTAAAATATGATTTTATGGATAAACTAGATAAAATATGATTTTATATATAAAATAAGATTTTATGTATGAAATATGATTTTATCTATTTATATTTATTGTCATTGCATGATATTCAATAAATTAATTTTTGAATTAAATATTATTGGATAAGGATGATCGATTGCCATGACCAATATTATAGGTGTATGTTAGGTTGTTTACATTTATTTTAATTATTGTTGTTGGATTTATTAATGGGCCTGGTTTATGGCCCAATATGAATTGTCATATGTAATAAAAGTGGGCCTGGTTTATGGCCCGTTCCTACCCCTATAATGTATCCCTTTATTTGTCATAATAATTTATTGTAAATTCACTAGAAATAGTGGGAGATTTTGAAGATGGAGGTGGGCCCAGCAAGCAATGATAAAGACTGAATAAATGTAAATTGGAAGCACAATGTAATAGGATTGCATTGCATACTTGCATATTACCTAGGATTGGACTTAGACTCGTGATTGGCAACCACGGGTCGATTAGTAATGGAATCGATCATCCTAAAATAATATATGATATTATTGTTGTATGCATGTTTAGACTAAATTGTATGAATCCCGCAAGCATACAAATTTTAAATGATGAGACAAATTTTCAAAAATTAAAAATCCCTCATTTTAAATATGATTTAAAATTGATATCAAGATAAATAAAGGAAATTTAAATATTGTTTAAATGTTCCTACCTTCCATCAACGATCAATGTATGAGATGCTACCCGCGGATACGGTCCGGCTCATATTATTGGGGGGCCCGTTCGTCGGAAAGCTGTACATTGGATCGACACATGTTGTAAGTTGGATGGAACTTCCATGGGATTGGCTCATATTATTGGGGATCCACATGGCGACCGTCCATCACAACTTAATATTGATGGGTCATCTTGACGTGTCACAATAAACAGCGTCATATTATTGGGCCCTTATTGGACATGAGGTAAAAACATGGAGGTTGCTTTGGAAGCAATTGGGCTCTACCATTTGAAAATTATGGTTGGCTGATATTATTCGGGAATATAGTTTATCAGTTGGACATCATGTTCCCACTAAAGAAAATGTTTCTCGTTTTTCACTAGAGGGTAGTGAAATCGTTAAAATAGTGGGAGTGAGATTCATAAAATAAATTTCGCCTATTTTATGTCTTAGTAAATTAATTAAACAATCACTGATAATTGTCTGTTTCTTTTCAGTATTTCATTAAGATGAATTCGCGCAATCCACTATTCTCTATTCTCGAAAAAAATAAACTGACTGGCGCAAACTATACGGAATGGTTCCGTAAGTTGAAGATTGTCTTGACTTCGGAGAAGATGCTCTACGTGTTAGAAAAATCTCCTCCGAAGGAAGCACCAGCTGACATAAGTCCGGAGGAGTGGGCCAAACTTGATACATGGTGGGACCATGATATCAAGGCCAAATGCTATATGCAAGCTTCGATGTCTGATGAACTCCAGAGGCGATTTGAGGATACCGTGAATGCTGCTGACATTCACGTACAACTCAACGAACTTTTTGGGGCTCAATCGAGAGCTGAAAGGTTCGCTACTGTAAAAAGAGCTAATGACGTGTCGCATGCGTGAAGGGACTTCGGTCCGTGATCATGGGGTACGCGTGATTTGGCTCATTCAGAAGTTGGTAACGCTTTAATTGGTATTGGAGCATGAACTCAATGTGGACTTATTACTTCTCTCTCTTCCTTCATCGTTTGACGGTTTTGTGGTGAATTTCAATATGAACAAGATAGAGGCCTCCCTTGAAGAGATGGTCAATATGCTTGTAACTTATGAAGCCACATTAAAGAAGGATAAACTGGTACTCTTGGTTGGCTCCTCTTCTAACTCTAAGAAGGGGCCAAGTGGAAAGGGTAAGAAACGTTCTGCCCCACCAAAGAAAGCAGTACCGAAGAAGAAGGGCAAGACAAAGGCTTCTAACGGGAACAAAGATGATGATACTTGCCATTACTGCAAGAAACCCGGTCATTGGAAACGTAACTGCAAGGAATATCTCGAGCAGTTGCGAACTGCAAAGGGTATGTTTTACATTGAAATAAATGTTTCACTTAATACTACTTCTTGGGTATTGGATACCGGATGTGGATCTCACATTTGCAATGATTTGCAGGTGATGACAAGAAGTCGTAAGCTTAGGATGGGTGAGACCCAGCTGAGGCTCGAAAATGGTTCTAGAGTTGAAGCCAAAGCTGTGGGAGACGTTTATTTAATTTTGCAGAACGATTTTAAGTTACTTTTGAGAGATGTTTTATTTGTTCCAGATTTGATTAAAAACATTATTTCTGTTTCTATGCTTGATAGAGATGATTTTTTCTTGCAATTTTGTGAATGAGATTTGTAATATTTACAAGAATGAATGTTTGATTGGAAATGGACAACTTGAAAACGATCTATATAACTTAAAATTAAAAGACGTTCCAATAAATTATGTTGATAAACCGGTAACAACGAACAAAAGGAAAATCGTTAGTCAAAACCCGGCAAACCTTTGGCATGCTAGGCTAGGTCATATTTCCTCAAGGAGGATAAACAAGCTAGTGGGAGAGGGCATGTTTGATATGTCTGATATTAACTCTCTACCTACTTGTGAGTCCTGCCTGAAAGGAAAAATGACTAAATCTCCTTTCAAAGGAAAACCTGAGCGTAGTCAAAATCTATTGGATTTGATCCATACAGATGTTTGCGGACCATTTAGTATTGGTACAAAATTTGGTCACACCTACTTCATTACCTTTACTGATGATTATTCTAGGTATGGGTACTTATATTTGATGAAATATAAGTCTGAATCATTTGAAAAGTTCAAAGAATTCAAGGCTGAAGTAGAAAACAATCTAGGTAAGTGTATTAAAGCACTTCGATCAGATCGAGGTGGAGAATACTTAAGTACCGAGTTCTTGGATTATCTAAAAGAGAATGAGATTCTCTATCAGTGGACTCCTCCTATGACACCTCAGCTGAACGGTGTTTCGGAGCGTCGCAATCGAACCTTGTTGGACATGGTTCGATCTATGATGAGCTTCACTGAGCTCCCACCTTCGTTTTTGGGCTATGCTCTTGAAACGGCGGTATTGTTGTTGAACAACGTCCACACTAAAGCAGTGGACAAAACACCATACGAGTTATAGAATGGCAAAGCTCCGAAGTATTCGTACTTGAGGATTTGGGGATGTCCTGCTTACGTGAAGCAGACAGTGGGAGATAAGTTGGATAGTCAATCCACCTTATGTTATTTTGTAGGGTATCCGAAGAATTCAATCGGATATTATTTCTATCATCCTACTCAAACAAAAGTGTTTGTTTCAAGGAATTCCACCTTCTTGGAGAAGGAGTTCTTATTGGATAAGAAAGGCAAGATGATGGAACTCGAAGAAATTCGAGAAGAACCCGAGATACAAAATAACGATCCTATACCTCAAGAATCAACACAAGACACGCCTATTACTAGAAGATCTGAGAGGACTTCTAGGCCTCCTATTAGATATGGTCTTCTTCTTGAAGGGGATCAAAGTGAACCCGACATTGGATGTGATCCAAGAAACTTCAAGGAAGCAATTTCTGATGCGGATTCGAATTTATGGCTTGAAGCTATGCAGTCGGAAATAGATTCGATGCATACAAACCAAGTTTGGTCTTTAGTAGATCCTCCCGATGGAATTGTTCCAATAGGGTGTAAATGGGTCTATAAGAGAAAACTTGGGCCTGATGGAAAGGTACTGACCTACAAGGCACGATTGGTGGCAAAAGGTTATACTCAAAGACCAGGAGTTGACTATGATGAAACTTTTTCACCAGTCGCAATGTTCAAGTCCATAGGAATCCTTATTGCCATAGTAGCATGGTATAACTATGAGATATGGCAAATGGATGTGAAGACTGCATTTCTTAATGGAAACATTAAGGAAGAAATCTATATGATGCAGCCCGAGGGATTCACATACATGGGAAGTGAGTAGAAGGTATGCAAGCTTCAGAGATCGATCTATGGTCTCAAACAAGCATCAAGAAGTTGGAACCAGAAATTTGATGAAACAATAAATGATTTTGGTTTCCTCAAGAACCTGGAGGAACCGTGCGTGTACAAGAAAGTAGTTAAGGATGCTGTGACATTCTTAGTACTTTATGTTGATGACATCTTACTCATTGGGAATGATGTAGGGATATTGCAGTCAACAAAGATATGGTTATCAGGTAGATTCTCGATAAAGGATTTGGGTGAGGCGTCCTATATTCTAGGGATACAGATCTATAGAGATAGATCTAAGAGAATCCATATGGAGTATCATGTATGGGATGATATCTACCAGACCGGATGTGGCATTTGCTCTGAGTGTCACGAGCAGATATCAAGCCAATCTCGGTCAAATGTATTGGAAAGCCATGAAGGATATTCTTAAGTACTTGAGAAGAACTAAGAATGTATTCATGGTTTATGGAGGAAGAGAACTGAAATTGGAAGGCTATACCGACTCTAGCTTCCAAAGTGACGTGGATGACTCGAAGTCAACCTCTGGATTTGTGTTCATGCTCAATGGCGGTGCTGTCTCTTGGAAGAGTTCCAAGCAGGACACCACAGCGGATTCCACCACTGAGGCAGAATACATTGCGGCATCAGCTGCTGCTAAAGAGGCCGTTTGGATGAGGAATTTCGTCCAAGAGTTGGGCGTTATTCCTGAAGCTATTGGTCCAGTCCCGGTGTACTGTGACAACACGGGTGCCGTTGCTCAGGCAAAGGAACCAAGGTCTCATCAAAGATCCAAACACGTACTGAGGAAATACCACATCATCCGGGAGATCGTGGAAAGAGGAGACATCACTGTCGAGAGAGTGGCCTCTGCAGACAATATCGCTGATCCACTTACTAAGCCCTTGCCAGGACCATTATTTGACAAACATCGCGAAGCAATGGGACTACGTAGTATGACTAGTTGGCTTTAGGGCAAGTGGGAGATTGAAAGAGTGGGTGCCCGGTGAGCTAAATTGTGGCTAAGGGCTTTTATGACTCTATGTATAAACAATCTTTTGGTTAATATAATTTACACTTTTATAATGGCATTTACTTTATCTTTTATCATATTATTATGTTGTGACATACTATAAGATGTTTAGATGAAGACCTTGAATATACTATAGTGTATGTAAGATGTGGTAGCACATGGGGATGGCTATCATGAAACACATCTTAAAGTCACTGTATATTCTAAACAGTTCCTAGTCGATTGAGCCGTCCGTTAATAAGGATAAGGATCGCTCGAGACTGAGACTAGCATTTGCGATGCTGAGTACCACGTTTCATTGGTATGGAACATAGAGATGTTCAAAGCATGCAAATGGATATTCATATGATGAATGATCGAACTACCCTATCCGGACTTTCCAAGTGGTTATCACTTATCGAGTGGATAAAGTCCGCGGTTTTGGTTGTACACCATTAGTCCTTACTACTTGAAACATCATTGAGACTCTATATGCTAGTTGTGACGCCCGGGGCTGATGAGGCAGGGAGTGATCGCCGGTGCCAAGAGGTTGCACGGACAATGAGCGGCTCCTGATAGGCTTCTAGGCGGAGGGAGACATGAATGCACCGATCCCGTGCCGGAATGAGAGGGGATTATGAGACTGTGTAGGTATGGGACTACATAGTTGAGGAGGGTTTAAAAGATTTCATATGTACTGCTCATATCAAGAAGGTGCATCTTCTTTTCGGAAGCTCATCACATAAGAACTCCAAAGTTAAGCGTGCTTGACTTGGGGAAATTATAGGATGGGTGACCCCCTGGGAAGTTTCTCAGGGTGCGTGTGAGTGAGGACAAAAGCACGCTGAAAAGACCCGTCTTGATACAGTGGGTCGTTACAAATGGTATCAGAGCCGACCTCTCTTAGTACGGTATGGTTCGGGGACGAACCAAGCGGAAGCTGGTGGGCATGTGACGCCCGGGGCTGATGAGGCAGGGAGTGATCGCCGGTGCCAAGAGGTTGCACGGACAATGAGCGGCTCCTGATAGGCTTCTAGGCGGAGGGAGACATGAATGCACCGATCCCGTGCCGGAATGAGAGGGGATTCTGAGACTGTGTAGGTATGGGACTACATAGTTGAGGAGAGTTTAAAAGATTTCATATGTACTGCTCATATCAAGAAGGTGCATCTTCTTTTCGGAAGCTCATCACATAAGAACTCCAAAGTTAAGCGTGCTTGACTTGGGGAAATTATAGGATGGTTGACCCCCTGGGAAGTTTCTCAGGGTGCGTGTGAGTGAGGACAAAAGCACGCTGAAAAGACCCGTCTTGATACAGTGGGTCGTTACACTAGTACTGTACTTTGACTCGTTTACCGACTCTATTGAGGTCATCAGGTGTCGGGATTGGGTACAGTTACGACACATATAGGAGTCGATGCTTTGTTGTCAAGGATTCACCACATACTTGCGAGTGTGGATATCCTATGCAATCTGAGGAGATATTAGTGTGACGAATCTTTGGCAAGAGTACATGATGTGTTTTAAGAAATGGTTTCTTAGTAGCACATGCGATGTCACTATTTGATCTTCAAGATGCATTGCATAGTTATCGAATCTCGAACGACTCTCAATTTACCAATGGTTGTTGATTCGATCGGGATATATGGATGAAGGGACCGTACTGTACGCTAAACAAAATCTATTGGTTCTTGCAGGCACTATCAGTGATACCTAGGGAATCATGGGGCGATGTTGCTAGGCGCTCTTACCATGATTCTATGGGCAAGTCGGAAATTGTTGTTCCGAGTCACAAGGAGTTGTGAGCCCACGGCTAGCTGTATCCCTGAACCATTGAGGGTCACACAAGTAATGAATTTTTAATCCCCGTTGAGATAATTAAATTTAAAGAGTTATATTTAGTGAATAAAGAAGTGGGACTTCTTATTTAAAAGTAGAGGGAGTAAGATTTCCTAAAATGACATAGTGATGGACATTTTTGGAAATCACTGAATTCGGATTCAAAAAATTTATCTTGACTTTAAAAGATGCAGAAATGGTTTCTGTGCATATTGGTGAAATTTGTTTATCAATCTGAGTCACGATGAATTTCATATTAATTTCTGAACATGCGGGCTTTGCTTGTCAGGCTTGAACTTATGTCTAATGGGCCCTAAGCTGTTAGCAGCCCACATTATAAATAAGTTATTGCAGTACAGAAATTAAACAACACAGGTCATAATTTCGAAAACCTAGAGAGCTGTCTCTTAGGGTTTTCGGCCGACCCCTCCCTCTGTCTCTCACAGTGTTCGAAAATTCAGTCTGTAAATTTTTGAATTTGCAGACTGATTTAACCGATCATATCTGTTCTATCTCATCGTAGAAACTTCTGATAGACTTTCTAGTGCAGTCTATCAGAGGGATTAAATTTCTGTTCGTGGACCTGATTGAAGAATTGTTCGTTCATCAGTTCCTGGGATATACAACAAGAGCAGTTTAATCTGTTGGTGTCCATAATCTCGCTTCGAGATTTTAAGATAAAATTTATATTGT
Organism: Henckelia pumila; assembly: GCF_033568475.1. NCBI lineage: Eukaryota > Viridiplantae > Streptophyta > Magnoliopsida > Lamiales > Gesneriaceae > Henckelia > Henckelia pumila. The sequence goes on along the minus strand of NC_133123.1, from coordinate 95,508,390 downwards.
TTAAATTTTATATTATCAATTTTAATCGTAGGAATTTGATACCCATATGGAATCGTTCCATATAAAATTTTAAAACTTCCGCTGCACCGGGTATCACTTTCTTTTTCGATCCGGAGAACGACCGTGTTGCAACAATGAATACGTCTTTAAGTGATGAAGAGTCTGATGAAGAAGAACAGGAAGATGAAGAAAGCCACACTGCCTTATCTGCCCTACTGGAAAGAAAAAATAAGTTTCAAGTCAATCATTTAAGTGTTGCCGCAGGTGTTGCCACACCTGGACGTAACACCTCTTAAAGGTCAGTTTGTTTAAATTCCTCCATTACTGGTAATTTTTGTAATAATGATTCAGGTGATGATATAATATCCATGGAAGAAAGTCGGATGATGTTAGAAAAACTACATGCTGACTGGATTAAAAGAAATAAGATGAATACCATGCTTTCAAAAGAAAATTCTGATCTAAAGGATGATGTGTCAAGGCTTGAAGTTATGCTGAGTAAGAAAGAAATGGAGTTAAGTCAAGTAAAATAAGAACTGGGAAAAGCTAAAGCTACTTTGGCCAAGTTTAATTCAAGCACTACCAAGATTGATTCACTACTCAGGATGGGAAGAGATGGTACGGCTGGTTTAGGTTTTGAAAATAGCACATTTGAGATTAGTGAAAGTTCAAAAGGTCCTGTGTTTGTCAAAGAAAGTAGCTGTACTGAAAGCTCAACCAAAAAGGCCACACCAACTAATCCTCCAAAACCGAAGCCATAGCCTACTGTTCCTACAAAACCTAGAAGGAAAGGTAAGTACATTTGTCACTACTGTCATAGACCTGGTCATATCAAACCATAATGTTTCAAGCTGCAGGATGACTACAGACAAAGATCTGCACCGAAGGTGTTGCCTAATGTGAGACCCCGTTTCTAATCTTCTAATTGTAAGAGTGGGTGCCCAGTGAGCCAACTGTGTGGCTATGGGCTTTGATGACTCTTTGTATAAACAATCTTTTGTTTAATATTATTTACACTTTTATGGCAATGACTTTATATTACTTCATATTGTTATATTGTGATATACTATTGTTGTTTTGATAAAGACCTTGAATATACTATAGTGTATGTAAGATGTGGTAGAACATGGAGATGTCTATCATGAAATACATCTTATAGTCACTGTATATTCTAAAAACCGTTCCTAGTCGATTTAGCCGTCCGATAATAAGGATAAGGATCGCTCGAGTTTGAGACTAGCATTTGCGATGCGGAGTACCACGTTTCATTGGTAGGGAACATGGAGATGTTCGAAGCATGCAAATGGATATTCATAGGATGAATAATCGAACTACCCTATCCGGACTTTCCAAGTGGTTATCACTTATCGAGTGGATAAAGTCCGCGGTTTTGGTTGTACACCATTAGTCCTTACGACTTGAAACATCATGGAGACTCTATATGCTAGTGCTGTGCTTTGACTCGTTTACCGACTCTATGGGGGTCATCAGGTGTCGAGATTGGGTACAGTTACGACACATATAGGAGTCAATGCATTGTTGTCAAGGATTCACCACATACTTGCGAGTGTGGATATCCTATGCGATCTGAGGAGATATTAGTGTGACAAATCTCTGGCCAGAGTACTTGATGTGATTTAAGAAATGGTTTCTTAGTAGCACATGCGATGTCACTAATTTGATCTTCAAGATGCATTGCATAGTTATCCAATCTTGAGCGACTCTCGATATACCAATGGTTGTTGATTCGATCGGGATATATGGATGAAGGGACCGTACTGTACGCTAACCAAAATCTACTGGTTCTTGTAGGCACTATCAGTGATACCTAGGGAATCATGGGGCGATGTTGCTAGGCGCTTTACCATGATTCGTTGGGCAAGTCGGAAAGTGTTGTTCCGAGTCACAAGGAGTTGTGAGCCCACGGCTAGCTGTATCCCTGAACCATTGAGGGTCACACAGTGTAATGGAGTTTTAATCCCCGTTGAGATAGTTAAATTTAAAGAGTTAAATTTAATGAACTAAGGAGTTGGACTTCTTAAATAAGAGTAAGGGAGTAGGATTTCCTAAAATGACATAGGGATGGACATTTTAGGAAACCACTGAATTCGGATTCAGGAAAATTTATTTTGACTTTAAAATGTGCAGAAATGGTTTCTGTGCACATTGGTAAAATCGGTTTATCAATTGGAGTCACGATGAATTTTATATTAATTTCTGAACGAGCGGGCTTTGCTTGTCGGGCCTCAACTTATGACTAATGGGCCCTAAGGTGTTAGTGGCCTGCATTATAAATAAGTTATTTCAGTACAGAAATTAAACACAACAGGTCATTATTTTGAGAGCAAAATTTCGAACCCTAGCCTCTCTCATAATTAAATCGGCCGAACCCTCCTTGCTCTGTCAGAGAAATTCCGGTCTGTGATTTTTGAATTGCAGCCAGGAATAACGAATCAGATTCGTTTAATCTCTTCGCAGAAAACTTCTGATAGATTTTCTAGTGCAATCTATCAGAGGGATTTAAACCCCATTCGTGGACCTGATTGAAGGAGTTCATCAGTTCCTGGGAGATACAAGAAGCGCAGAGAAATCTGTGTGGTGTCCATTAATCTCGATTCGAGATTGAAGGTAAAATTTAATTAATTGTTATTTGAATTTTACACACACAATAATTTAGTCGTTGAATGGTTGATACCCACACCATGGAATTGTTCCATGATAAAATTTTTAAACTTCCGCTGCACCGGGTATCAATCGTGATTGATCTGAGAGCCCTGTTTTCCAACAGTGGTATCAGAGCCAGGTTGCTCAGATCAAACGATTAAATTAATCGATTGTACAAAATTTTTGAATCTCGGTTTTTGGAAAACAAAATAAATATTTTTAAATAAAAAATTTTTTTTTTCGGGGCAAAACCCGGGCAGCGATTGGATCGCTGCCCGGTGGGGCAGCAATTGTTGCTGCCCCGGGCTGCGCACGGCGCCGCCCAGGACGGCGACCGTCGCCGCCCAGGGGCGGCGCAAGTCGCCGCCAGGGCAGCGAGAGTGCTGCCCTAAGGGGGCAGCCGGGCTGCCCCCGGCCCGCGCCCCGGGTGCGGGCCGGCCCGGGAGTGTCGCGGGCGGCCCGCGGGAAAAATTTTATTTTTATTTAAAAAATTAATTTTAATGTGTTGAAATTTTATTTTTGGTCCGGTCAAAAATTGTTCTTGATTGGTTCACGAGATTTCGGATCGAATTGTTCGAGTCCGTAAATTTTAAAATTGATTTTTGGATAAATTTGAATTTTTGGAAAATTTTAATATTTTATCATTAAATTGAATTTTGAAATCAATTATTTTTGGTACAATTGATGATAAGATATGATCTTATGATATATTAAGTAAAATATGATTTTATTTGTAAAATTGGATTTTATAGATAAAATATGATTTTATTTGATATAGAGATAAAATATGATTTTATATGTGAAATGAGATTTTATATATAAAATATGATTTTATCTTGTTTAAATTTGAATTGCCACTGCATGTTATCCAATAAATTAATTTTGAATTAAATGTTATTGGATAAGGATGATCGATTGCCATGACCAATTTTGTAGGTGTATGTTAGGAATTTACATTTTGTTTTTATTGTTGTTGTTTTTATTAATGGGCCTGGTTTATGGCCCGATATGAATGTCATATGTAATAAAAGTGGGCTTGGTTTATAGCCCGTTCCCACCCCTAAAAATGTATCCCCTACTTGTCATTGTTATTTATTGTAAATACATTAGATTTAGTGGGAGATCAAGATTTGAAGACGGTGGGCCCAGCAGACAATAAAGACTGAAGAAATGTAAATTGGAAGCACATGTAATAGGATTGCATTGCATACTGCATATTACCTAGGATTGGACTAAGACCCGTGATTGGCAACCACGGGTCAATTAGAAATGGAATCGATCATCCTATATAATATTTGATATTATGATTGTATGCATGTTTAGACATAAATTGCGTGAATCCGGCAAGCATGCAATAAAATGAATATGATGAGACAAATATTTTTATAATTAAAAATCCCTCATTTTAAATATGATTTAAAATTTATATCAAGATAAATAAAGGAAATTTAAATTTGTTTAAATGTTCCCACCTTCCATCAACGGTTAATGTATGTGATGCTACCCGCGGATACGGTCCGGCTCATATTATTGGGGGGGCCCGTCCGTCGGAAAGCTGTACATTGGATCGACAAATGTTGTAAGTTGGGTGGAACTCCCATGGGATCGGCTCATATTATTGGGGGATCCACATGGCGACCGTCCATCACAACTTAATATTGATGGGTCATCTTGACATGTCACTTTAAACGGCGTCATATTATTGGGCCCTTATTGGACATGAGGTAAACACATGGGGGTTGCTTTGGAAGCAATTGGGCTCTACCTTTTGAGAATTATGGTTGGCTGATATTATTCGGGACCATAAGTTTGTCAATTGGACTCCATGTTCTCACTAAGGAAAACAGTTTCCCGTTTTCACTAGAGGGTGGTGAAATCGTTAAAATAGTGGGAGTGAGATTCATAAAATTAAATTCGCCTATTTTATGTCTTAGTAAATTGTTAAACAATCATTGATATATGTCTGTTTTTCTTTTCAGTATTTCATACAATGAATTCGCGAAATCCATTATTCTCGATCCTCGAACAAAACAAGTTGACTGGCGCCAACTATACGGAATGGTTCCGGAAGTTGAAGATTGTCTTAACTTCGGAGAAAATGCTCTACGTGTTAGAGAAAGCACCTCCGAAGGAAGCAGCAGCTGATGTAAGTCCGGAGGAATTGGCCAAGCTTGATGCATGGTGGGACCATGACATCAAGACCAAATGCTATATGCAAGCCTCGATGTCTGATGAACTCCAGAGGCGATTTGAGGACACGGTGAATGCTGCTGACATTCACGCGCAACTCAAGGAACTTTTTGGGGCTCAGTCGAGGGCTGAAAGGTTCGCAACTGTTAAGGAGTTGATGACGTGCCGCATGCGTGAAGGGACTTCGGTCCGTGATCATGGGGTACGAGTGATTTGGCTCATACAAAAGTTGGCGACCCTTGATTTGGTGTTGGAGCATGAACTCAATGTGGATTTACTGCTTCTGTCTCTTCCTTCTTCATTTGATGGATTTGTGGTAAATTTTAATATGAACAAGATAGAGGCCACCCTTGAAGAGATGGTCAATATGCTCGTTACATATGAATCCACACTTAAGAAGGATAAGCCCGTTTTCTTGGTGGGCTCCTCATCTTCTGCTAAGAAGGGGCCAAGTATGAAGGGCAAGAAACGTTCTGCCCCACCCAAGAAAATCGAGCCCGAGAAGAAGCAAAAGACAAAGGCTTCAAACAATGGAAAATCCAAGGATGTTTGCCATTACTGCAAGAAGCCGGGACATTGGAAGCGTAACTGCAAGGAATATCTTGAGCAGTTGCGAACTGCAAAGGGTATGTTCTATATTGAAATTAACGTTTCGCTTAACACTACTTCTTGGGTATTGGATACCGGATGTGGATCTCACATTTGCAATGATTTGCAGGTGATGACAAGAAGTCGGAGGCTTAGAATGGGTGAGACCCAGCTGAGGCTCGGGAATGGTTCCAGAGTTGAAGCTACAGCCGTAGGAGACGTTTGTTTAACTTTGCAGAACGGTTTTAAGTTATTATTAAGAGATGTTTTATTTGTTCCGGATTTAATTAAAAACATTATTTCTGTTTCTATGCTAGATAGAGATGGTTATTCTTGCAATTTTGTGAATGGGATTTGCAATATTTACAAGAATGAATGTTTGATTGGAAATGGACAACTTGAAAACGATCTATACAACTTAAAACTAAAAGACGTTCCAATTAATTATTTTGATAAACCGGCTACAACAAACAAAAGGAAAATCGATAGTCAAAACCCGGCAAACCTTTGGCACGCTAGGCTAGGTCATATTTCCTCAAGGAGGATGAACAAGCTAGTGGGAGAGGGCATGTTTGATATGTCTGATATTAACTCTCTACCTACTTGTGAATCCTGCCTAAAAGGAAAAATGACTAAATCTCCTTTTAAGGGGAAACCTGAGCGTAGTCAGAATCTGTTGGATTTGATCCATACAGATGTTTGTGGTCCATTTAGAGTAGGGACTCAACATGGCCACACCTACTTCATTACCTTTACTGATGATTATTCAAGGTATGGGTATTTATATTTAATGAAATATAAGTCTGAAGCATTTGAAAAGTTCAAAGAATTCAAGGCTGAAGTAGAAAACAAGCTAGGTAAAAGTATTAAAGCACTTCGATCGGATCGAGGTGGAGAATACTTGAGTACCGAGTTTTTGGACTATCTGAAAGAGAATGGGATTCTCTCTCAGTGGACTCCTCCTATGACACCACAGCTTAATGGTGTATCGGAGCGTCGTAATCGAACTTTGTTGGACATGGTTCGATCTATGATGAGCTTCACTGAGCTTCCACCTTCGTTTTGGGGCTATGCGCTTGAAACGGCGGTATTGTTGTTGAACAACGTCCACACTAAAGCAGTGGACAAAACACCATACGAGTTATGGAATGGCAAAGCTCCTAAGTATTCGTACTTGAGGATTTGGGGATGTCCTGCTTACGTGAAGCGGACAGTGGGAGATAAGTTGGATAGTCGATCCAGCTTATGTTATTTTGTAGGGTATCCGAAGAATTCAATCGGATATTATTTCTATTATCCTGCTGAAACAAAGGTGTTTGTTTCTAGGAATGCCACCTTCTTGGAGAAGGAGTTCTTATTGGATAAGAAAGGCGAGATGATGGAACTCGAAGAGGTTCGAGAAGAACCCGAAATACAAAATAACGATCCTACACCTCAGGAACCATTGCTGGACACGCCTGAACCTAGAAGATCCGAGAGGACTTCTAGACCTCCTATTCGATATGGTCTTCTTCTTGAAGGGGATCAAGATGAACCCGACATTGGATGTGATCCAAGAAACTTCAAGGAAGCAATTTCTGATGCGGATTCGAATTTATGGCTTGAAGCTATGCAGTCAGAATTGGATTCGATGCATACAAACCAAGTTTGGTCTTTAGTAGATCCTCCCGATGGAATTGTTCCAATAGGGTGTAAATGGATCTACAAGAGAAAGCTTGGGCCTGATGGTAAGGTATTGACCTACAAGGCGCGATTGGTGGCGAAAGGTTATACTCAAAGGCAAGGAGTTGACTATGATGAAACTTTTTCACCAGTTGCAATGTTCAAGTCCATAAGAATCCTGATTGCCATAGCTGCATGGTATGACTATGAGATATGGCAAATGGATGTGAAGACTGCTTTTCTTAATGGAGACATTAAGGAAGAAATCTATATGAAGCAGCCTGAGGGGTACACATCCATGGGAAGCGAGCATAAGGTATGCAAGCTTCAGAGATCAATTTATGGTCTAAAACAAGCATCAAGAAGTTGGAACCAGAAATTTGATGAAACAATAAAAGATTTTGGTTTCATCAAGAACCCGGAGGAACCTTGCGTGTACAAGAAAGTAGTTAAGGATGCGGTGACATTCTTAGTACTTTATGTTGATGACATCCTACTCATTGGGAATGATGTAGGGATGTTGCAGTCAACAAAGATATGGTTATCAGGTAGATTTTCGATGAAGGATTTGGGAGAGGCATCCTACATTCTTGGGATACAGATCTATAGAGATAGGTCTAAGAGAATGATAGGACTCACTCAATCAACCTACATCGATACCATATTGAAACGGTTTTCAATGGATGGGTCCAAAAGAGGACATCTACCCATGTGTCATGGAGTTTCTCTATCCAAGTCTATGTGTCCCAAGACTGATGCAGAGATAGAGAATATGACACATGTACCATATGCGTCAGCTATAGGTAGTATCATGTATGGGATGATATCTACCAGACCGGATGTAGCATTTGCTCTGAGTGTCACGAGCAGATATCAGTCTAATCCTGGTCAAATGCATTGGAAAGCCGTGAAGGACATTCTTAAGTACTTGCGAAGGACTAAGAATATGTTCATGGTGTATGGAGGACGAGATCTCAAATTGGAAGGCTATACCGACTCTAGCTTCCAAAGTGATGTGGATGACTCGAAGTCAACCTCTGGATTTGTGTTCATGCTCAATGGCGGTGCTGTCTCTTGGAAGAGTTCCAAGCAGGACACCACAGCGGATTCCACCACTGAGGCTGAATACATTGCAGCATCAGCTGCTGCTAAAGAGGCCGTTTGGATGAGGAAGTTCGTCCAAGAGTTGGGCGTTATTCCTGAATTTGTTGGTCCAGTCCCGGTGTACTGTGACAACACGGGTGCCGTTGCTCAAGCAAAGGAACCAAGGTCTCATCAAAGATCCAAACACGTACTGAGGAAATACCACATAATCCGGGAGATTGTGGAAAGAGGAGACATCATTGTCGAACGAGTGGCCTCTGCAGACAATATCGCTGATCCGCTTACTAAGCCCTTGCCAGGACCATTGTTTGAAAAACATCGCGAAGCAATGGGTCTACGTAGTATGACTAGTTGGCTATAGGGCAAGTGGGAGATTGTAAGAGTGGGTGCCCAGTGAGCCAACTGTGTGGCTATGGGCTTTGATGACTCTTTGTATAAACAATCTTTTGTTTAATATTATTTACACTTTTATGGCAATGACTTTATATTACTTCATATTGTTATATTGTGATATACTATTGTTGTTTTGATAAAGACCTTGAATATACTATAGTGTATGTAAGATGTGGTAGAACATGGAGATGTCTATCATGAAATACATCTTATAGTCACTGTATATTCTAAAAACCGTTCCTAGTCGATTTAGCCGTCCGATAATAAGGATAAGGATCGCTCGAGTTTGAGACTAGCATTTGCGATGCGGAGTACCACGTTTCATTGGTAGGGAACATGGAAATGTTCGAAGCATGCAAATGGATATTCATAGGATGAATAATCGAACTACCCTATCCGGACTTTCCAAGTGGTTATCACTTATCGAGTGGATAAAGTCCGCGGTTTTGGTTGTACACCATTAGTCCTTACGACTTGAAACATCATGGAGACTCTATATGCTAGTGCTGTGCTTTGACTCGTTTACCGACTCTATGGGGGTCATCAGGTGTCGAGATTGGGTACAGTTACGACACATATAGGAGTCAATGCATTGTTGTCAAGGATTCACCACATACTTGCGAGTGTGGATATCCTATGCGATCTGAGGAGATATTAGTGTGACAAATCTCTGGCCAGAGTACTTGATGTGATTTAAGAAATGGTTTCTTAGTAGCACATGCGATGTCACTAATTTGATCTTCAAGATGCATTGCATAGTTATCGAATCTTGAGCGACTCTCGATATACCAATGGTTGTTGATTCGATCGGGATATATGGATGAAGGGACCGTACTGTACGCTAACCAAAATCTACTGGTTCTTGTAGGCACTATCAGTGATACCTAGGGAATCATGGGGCGATGTTGCTAGGCGCTTTACCATGATTCGTTGGGCAAGTCGGAAAGTGTTGTTCCGAGTCACAAGGAGTTGTGAGCCCACGGCTAGCTGTATCCCTGAACCATTGAGGGTCACACAGTGTAATGGAGTTTTAATCCCCGTTGAGATAGTTAAATTTAAAGAGTTAAATTTAATGAACTAAGGAGTTGGACTTCTTAAATAAGAGTAAGGGAGTAGGATTTCCTAAAATGACATAGGGATGGACATTTTAGGAAACCACTGAATTCGGATTCAGGAAAATTTATTTTGACTTTAAAATGTGCAGAAATGGTTTCTGTGCACATTGGTAAAATCGGTTTATCAATTGGAGTCACGATGAATTTTATATTAATTTCTGAACGAGCAGGCTTTGCTTGTCGGGCCTCAACTTATGACTAATGGGCCCTAAGGTGTTAGTGGCCTGCATTATAAATAAGTTATTTCAGTACAGAAATTAAACACAACAGGTCATTATTTTGAGAGCAAAATTTCGAACCCTAGCCTCTCTCATAATTAAATCGGCCGAACCCTCCTTGCTCTGTCAGAGAAATTCCGGTCTGTGATTTTTGAATTGCAGCCAGGAATAACGAATCAGATTCGTTTAATCTCTTCGCAGAAAACTTCTGATAGATTTTCTAGTGCAATCTATCAGAGGGATTTAAACCCCATTCGTGGACCTGATTGAAGGAGTTCATCAGTTCCTGGGAGATACAAGAAGCGCAGAGAAATCTGTGTGGTGTCCATTAATCTCGATTCGAGATTGAAGGTAAAATTTAATTAATTGTTATTTGAATTTTACACACACAATAATTTAGTCGTTGAATGGTTGATACCCACACCATGGAATTGTTCCATGATAAAATTTTTAAACTTCCGCTGCACCGGGTATCAATCGTGATTGATCTGAGAGCCCTGTTTTCCAACACTAATATCAAATAATTAACCACAATCAAACACGAAGATCCGCGGAAAAACGAATCAATTTTTTTTTTAAAAAAAAAAAATTAAAGCCTCGCGCGCGCGGGCAAAAGTTCTCGAGCCCTCCAGGCTTGCTCGCGCGCGCGCGAGTTCAGCCTCGCCCGCCCGCAGGCCAAACAGGTAGAGAGAGAGCAGAAGCCTGGAAAATCAAATCAAGGCAAATCCAAACAATTCTAAACTCAAGAACACATACAATCAATATTTAGAACATGCCATATACAATGTTCTACTCAAAATACAATAACAAATTCGACGAGGGTTCGTTCGACTAATCAAAATAGTACAAAACCCAAAAGGTACAACCCTACGACACACGGTGTCTCACTTCTAACATTATCACCCCGAGCTAATCCAGACGACTCGGTCCGGCTCCTGATCCTCCTGTTTTCAAGTACACGTACAAACAAAAACAACAGCCGGATAACCCGGTTAGAAATATAATTTCTAAGTAAAAGAGACAGGCATGCAATATCAAATAAACACCTCATATAGGCATGTAATAATCATCAATAAATCAAATGAGGGTGGATGTATGCATGACTTCAAAACTTGGGATTATCAAATCAGATAATCCAAATATCGATCGGTACTCGGTTGGGATCCCAGGGCCAAGTCATTACAACAACCCACCTACACTCCCTTTTGGGGTGGATGTCGCACAACTCAAACCCCTAGACATCAGAGCAACTATAAGAAGTATTCTGGCATTTGGAAAAACTCGAAATCCAAAGTCACTTCAATATAGCTCCCTAAATTGTCTATTTTAAAAATGAATCGAATAATCGGCTCAATATGAATGCAAGTGTAAACAAAATAATCAATCAAGTTCACACCAACAAATAAACATGCAGTATGTGATTTTAGGGACTCGAGAATCAATCAAACTCGAGTATTCAACCTCATTTCAATTCAATGTCGTCTTTTACCTTTTCAAGTTCGTCAATAATTCAAATCTGAAAAATAACAACTAATTCAAATCAATAATCAATCGAATCAAAACGAATCGAAACGGAGAAGCTCAACAATATACCGTCTTCAATTCTCAAATCGATTCAACTCCCAAGTTCGATCCAAACCCGAAACTCCAATCCAAATCTGAAAATGAAGAATATACGGATTCGATATCAATCTACTAATTCAAGCCAAACCCGGAAATCAAACCGAAACAATACAACCGATAATACAAAACTCGATTTCGACGGCATAACGACTATAAACGGTCAAACCAAAAATCTCCAACAACATCAAACAACTCCAAAAAACCCATATCATCTTCTAAACCAACAAAACAATCAAAATCCAACCAAAATCCAAAACCCCATTTCGAAGTAGGCTCCAAAAATCATATAAAATCCAAATTTTGTTCTTTTTTCCGAATCGACTCCGAATACACTATCTATGCTAGCTCAATAACAACATACTCAAAGATTATCAAATTCTGACGACCCAACAAAAATCAAAGTTCGAGGATCGTAGCAAAACTTACGTCAAAACGAAGCCTTCATTGCGGTGATCATGAATCTCAACTCAGAACTAAAATATGACGGTCGGATCGTGCGAATCAGACGGAAGAAAAACTCGAAGAATCGATGGCCATGGCTAATGGAGGAGAGAGAGAGAGAGAGAGAGAGAGGGAGGAAGGTGATGATTGGATTGGTCAACTTGCAAGAGATAATATATAAAATCCAAGTTTTGCATTTTAGTCCCTCAATTCTCCAAAGTTTGCAAAATAACCCCTGGGAATTATCAAAATGGCCCTCAATTACTGACAACTCTGATTATCTCAATTAAACTCGATTATAATAAAATCGGGGCATTACACCTAAGGTGTTGTCAACACCCTTTCACAACATCTACAGAAACAGATTTACTGTAAGAAAAGTTTGGGTACCAAAAGTAGATATTCAATGTTATATGATTTATACTGCTTTGAGAAATAATGTTTTAGGTGCTTGGTACTTTGATAGCGGTAACTCACGTCATATGACAGGTTCCAAGAAGTTTCTCACTGATTATGTTGAACAGAAAAGCGGAAAGGTAACCTATGGAGGTGGTTCAAAGGGAAACATTGTTGGAAAAGAAACACTGAATGTTGCTGGTTTGCCAAAGCTTTGCAATGTGATTCATGTTGAAGGGCTTACCGCAAACTTAATAAGCATTAGTCAACTTTGTAATAATAATTTGCATGTGCAATTTGATAAGAAATTATGTAAAGTTTTTGATGATTCTAATTTGTGTGTCATGATAGGTACTAGGTCATCCGATAAATGCTATCAACTTGGAGAAGAGATGGCTTGTAGAAACACGAAAGTGAATGAACTTGACCTATGGCATCAAAAATTGGGACATGAAAATTTCAAGACACTAAAGAACTTGAGTAAGTTAGATGTTGTTAGATGCCAAATTTGAAATCAGGTGTTCCATTTGTATGCGAAGCTTTTCAAAAAGGGAAGCAGACTAGGATGTCACACGAGATGTTGCCAACATCTGTGACAACACGCTGCCTTGAACTTGTACATATGGACTTGATGGGTCCAATGGATGTTGAAAGCTTTGGTGGTAAGAAATATTTTTTTGTTTGTGTGGATGATTTTTCACGATATACTTGGATAAACTTTTTGAGAGAAAAATCAGACACATTTTATGTCTTCAAAAAACTGCTCACCAAGATTTCGAATCTCCACAATCTAAAGGTAATCAGGATTCGTACTGATCAGGGTAAAGAGTTCGAAAACTCTTCTTTTGCAAGTTTGAGTGATAAGAAAGGTATTTCTCATGAATTTTCTGCTCCTAAAACTCCATAACAAAATGGAATTGAAAGGAAAAATAGGACTTTGCAAGAAATGGCAAGAGTGATGTTAAGTTCGAAAAATACTTCAAAATGATTTTGGGCTAAAGCCTTGAATACTGCATGTCATATTTCAAATAGATTTTATTTGAGGAATGGTAGTACTATGACATCCTATGAAATTCTCATGGGAAAGAGGCAAAATATTAAATATTTTTATGTTTTTGGATGTGTATGTCACGTTTTGAATGATAGGGATCATCTTGCTAAGTTTGATGCGAAGAGTGAAAAGTGTATGTTCTTGGGATATTCATCAAATAGCAGAGCCTATAGGATGTATAACTTGAGAACTAGGACTATTTTTGAGTCTATTAATGTTGTATTTAATGATTTTGCGGATCTAAAGAAGAAAATAGCTGAGGATGAAGTTGATGATCTGCTTGATAATTCTGGAAATTTAGATGTTGTCCAAGGTGTTACAACACCTCCGACAACACCTCCTGCAAAAATTCCAGAAACAAAAGTTGAGAAACCTACTGATGAGAATACTGATGAGGATAGTGAGGTGAATGAAGTTGGAAAGAATATTTCAAGCAAAATTTAGAAGAATCATCCAACCTCACAAGTCATTGGATATGTACATGGAAACATGCAAACTCAAAGGAAAGAGAAAGTGGATTATCGAAGGATGGCAGTTTTAATGTGCATGAGATCTACGTATTCTCAGGTAAGATTTTCTTGTTTCGTGTCAAACACTGAACCCAAAAAGGTTGAAGAAGCTTTAAAGGATGAATTTTGGGTCAATGTTATGCATGAAAAGTTAGAACAGTTTGTTAGGAATGATATTTGGTACTTGATACCATGTCCTACTCATGGTAATGTTATAGGAACTAAGTGGATTTTCAAAAATAAAACTGATGAGTCGGGAAATATCATTAGAAATAAAGCTAAGTTGGTAGCTCAAGGGTATACACAGGTTGAGGGGTGGATTTTGATGAAACCTTTGCTCCTGTAGCCCGCATTGAGTCAGTCCGACTTTTGCTTGTTATTTCATGTAACATGGGAATGAAACTTTTTCAAATGGATGTAAAAAGTACCTTTTTGAATGGGATCCTAAATGAAGAAGTTTATGTGAAACAACCTAAAGGGTTTGAGGATCCAAATCATCTTGATTATGTGTATAAGTTGAAAAAGGCATTGTATGGATTGAAGCAAGCACCACGTGCATGGTATGGAAGATTAACTGAGTACTTGCTCAATATTGTCTTCAAGAGAGGTGAAGTTGATAAGACTTTATTTGTACAAAAGTCACAAGGTAATATCTTAATTTGTCAAATCTACGTAGATGATATACTCTTTTGTGATTCAAATAATAAACTTGTTGATGATTTTGTGAAGTGCATGTCTTCTACATTCGAGATGAGCATGGTTGGTGAGTTAACTTATTTCTTGGGATTGCAAGTGAAAAAAATGCATGATGGTATATTTTTGTGTCAAAGAAAGTTTGCTAAAAATCTTGTGAAAAAGTTTCTGAATGACAACACTAAACACATGCGCACACCTATGGGGTCTAATGAAAAACTGTTTAGGGAGGATGTTGCTGAAGGTGTTGACAACACCCTCTACAAAAGCATGATTGGTAGTTTTTTGTATTTAAGTGCTACTAGACCTGATATCATATATAGTGTTTTCCTGTGTGCTAGATACCAGTCTAACCCAAAAATTACTCACTTAAAGGCCGTGAAACGTATACTGAAATATGTGGTAGGTACTTTGAATTTGGGTTTATGGTACACCAAAGAAACCAATTCTAATTTGGTAGGGTTTAGTGATGTAGATTGGGCTGGGGATTTATATGAGAGAAAGATCATTTTGGGAGGATGTTTCTACTTGGGGAATTACCTAGTGACATGGTATAGTAAGAAACAAAATTGTGTCTCACTTTCTACTAACGAGTTTAAGTATGTTGTTGTTGGTAGTTGTTGCTAACAACTCCTTTGGATGAATCAAATGCTAAATGATTATGGAGTTAAAAGTGATACTCCTATTGTGTACTGTGATAATTCTAGTGTCATTGATATATCCAAAAATCCAGTACAACACTCTCAAACCAAACACATTGACATTAGACATCACTTCATTCAAGATTTGGTCGAGAAAAGCATGATCTTAATTGAGTTTGTTGGAAAAAATAACCAATTAGCTGATATATTCACAAAAGCTTTGAATTTCAAGAGATTCTCCAGTCTAAGAAAGTCTCTCAGTATGTGTGCATTATAGACAGAACTGAGATGTTTTCAGGAGTGTTGCCAACACCCTGCAACAATACCTTTTCATGTCTGTGCATTTTTAGGATATTAGGCATATTGCATTCATGCATTCATTCTTTTTTGTGATGTGTTTGATATTTTGTAACCATCCACAGGTTTTCACTCAGGATTCTTTTCAAAATGTTTTTATAGTTTAATATGGATTAATTGAAGAAGAGTTCTGACTAAGTCACAAAGTAGTAGAGGGATGTTCGTGTATTCCATGATCATGTCCTAAATGAAAAGTGACTTTACAATTTCAGAATCTCAATTGAACAAAAATATTAAACTTGAGTTGAGTCAATCATCAAATTTGATTGAAAATCAGAAGCAAATGGAAAAAGCTACCTAAAGGGGTCCATTGAAGATCGTTTCTTTTAGTGTGCAGGCTACCACTTTTGTAATAATGAATTGTATACCAAAATTTTTCTGAATCCTGAAGTGTTGCTGGAAGATGTTGACAACATTGTTTAAAACACCTCATTTTTCAACATATAATTTTGCATTTGATCGCATTTTATTTTTATGTCACACTCTGTGTTAGACATATTTAGGACATGCATATTTTTATTTGTGATTATCTTTGGTCGAAAGGTTATAAATTCTGATCGAACAAAAATTTTGATTTTTGCCCTATCCACTAATTTTTTTGAATTTGAATGTGATTGAATTTTGTTTCAGTGGTGTTATATTCGAATGAGGAGTTTAAATTAGAAATATTTGGGCCTAGATTATCGGTGAAAATCAAAAATATTTGTTTCCAAAATTAAATCAGATTAGAGTTCCATTGGGAATTATTACCATTGGGGGATTTCTTTACCATTAGAGAGGCTGTAAAATCGAGTAAGGATAGGAAAGGTTGAGTGTTATATAATTTGGGATTTGTATGAAATATATTACTTCCTTCTTGAACCTACGAATTTCTCCTATTTCCTTCTTGACTCTGTTTGATCTATCATCTGCCCTAATATTCTCCCTGTTTTTATTCGAAATTTTTAAATGGTATGAAAGGGGTTTGATTCGCATGATATTCGATCGGAGATGGGCTATAATGAAGATGCTGCTGAAGGTGTCACAACACCTCCATCACCACACTCTCTGATTGAGCAAGCCATAATTCCAGTTGTCGAGGAACCGATGCCTTTGGATGTTATTGCACCAGGAGAGCCTGGAAACGCCCTAGATGTGGAATATTTACCAAACATGGTTGTGCTTAATAAGGTGTTTCCATCGAAACCCTTGACCCGACATTCCAAGAGACAAGTTGGATACAATCCTGATTATACCGCCTCTAAGAGATTTCGTGGGAGAGGACAGCCTTCAAGACCGTCTCTCGTGGACACCGAATTCTCTTCCGGTGATGCCAGTGATGATGAAGATTACAAGTTGATACATCGAAAAAGGTGAAAGGCGACTACCATGGAACCAACTGCTCCAACCATTCCAGTTCCCTTTGTATCTGAGGAACAATCAACGGAAGATTCCTCTTCTGATGATGATTCCACATGTAGTGACCCTTACCTGGATAACCTACTAAGCAGAAATTAGGCATGAAATTAACTTAATTAAATAAAAATCAGAAATAAGCTGCGGAAACCATACAAATACTACAATTCCAAGGAAAGGAATCTGCAAATACTCAAATAGTTATACAACCAAATCGAACGCTGTATCAACCCAATAACAACAGTATAAAAACCTAGACGAAGCTCCAGCTGGATAACCACTGCCTAACCCCTTTTGGATCCACCCGCCTCGTCCAATCGCAAACTTGCCACAAGGAATAGGGTATCCAAAAACACAGAGTACGAGACGTGAGCATAAAATTCTCAGCACGAGAGTATGAGTATACATGCATGCAAAGTGAACTCCCTATAAACTCGAGGTCAAGGATCAGATAACAAAGACAGACCGGGCCCTGGTATGTAGCACATTGTGCCGTCGCTTTAGGAGGTGGATCCCATACCAAAATACCAGTGGATATGCCGGACCCAAATCGATGGAAGTCCAACCACTAACATGATAGGGTAAAACCCTACTATAGACATCTCGAACGAGATAGCTCAATATGCAAATGTATACAGAATAAATCAATGACATATAATGTTGGAGAACGGCGATCAGATCAATCAGAATTGATACCCGATGCAGCGGAAGTTTTAAAAATTTTATATGGAACGATTCCATAATGGATATCAAAATTTTACGATTAAATTGTGTGTGTAAAAATTAAATAACAATTATAAATTTTTACCTCCAATCTCGAATCGAGAGTATGGACACCAACAGATTACTCTGCTCTTGTTGTATATCCCTGGAACTGATGGACGAACTGTTCTTCAATCAGGTCCACGAACAGAGATTTAATCCCTCTGATAGATTGCACTAGAAAATCTATCAGAAGTTTCTACGAAGAGAATTAACGAATTTGATCCGTTAAACCAGACTGCAAATTCAAAATTCACAGGCTGGATTTTCCTGAGCAGAGAGGGAGGGGGGCGGCCACTTAGAGAAAACACAGCTAGGGTTTTCGAAAATATTTTGTGACCTTTGTTGTGTAATTTCTGTACTGCAATAACTTATTTATAATGTGGGTTGCTAACAGCTTAGGGCCCATTAGTCATAAGTTCAAGCCTAACAAGCAAAGCCCGCATGTTCAGAAATTAATATAAAATTCATCGTGACTCAGATTGATAAACCAATTTCACCAATGTTCACAAAAATCATTTCTGCATCTTTTAGAGTCAAGATAAATTTTCTGAATCCGAATTCAGTGGTTTCCAAAAATGCCCATCCCTATGTCATTTTAGGAAATCTTACTCCTCTACTCTTAAATAAGAAGTCCCACTTCTTTGTTCATTAAATTTAACTCTTTAAATTTAACTATCTCAACGAGGATTAAAAATCCATTACTCTGTGTGACCCTCAATGGTTCAGGGATATAGCTAGCCGTGGGCTCACAACTCCTTGTGACTCGGAACAACAATTTCCGACTTGCCCATCGAATCATGGTAAGAGCGCCTAGCAACATCGCCCCATGATTTCCTAGGTATCACTGATAGTGCCTACAAGAACAAATAGATTTTGGTTAGCGTACAGTACGGTCCCTTCATCCATATATCCCGATCGAATCAACAGCCATTGGTAAATCGAGAGTCGTTCGAGATTCGATAACTATGCAATACATCTTGAAGATCAAATAGTGACGTCGCATGTGCTACTAAGAAACCATTTCTTAAAACACATCATGTACTCTGGCCAGAGATTCGTCACACTAATTTCTCCTAAGATTGCATAGGATATCCACACTCGCAAGTATGTGGTGAATCCTTGACAACAAAGCATCGACTCCTATATGTGTTGTAACTGTATCCAATCCCGACACCTGATGACCCCAATAGAGTCGGTAAACGAGTCAAAGTACAGTACTAGCATATAGAGTCTCAATGATGTTTCAAGTAGTAAGGACTAATGGTGTACAACCAAAACCGCGGACTTCATCCACTCGATAAGTGATAACCACTTGGAAAGTCCGGATAGGGTAGTTCGATCATTCATCATATGAATATCCATTTGCATGCTTCGAACATCTCTATGTTCCCTACCAATGAAACGTGGTACTCTGCATCGCAAATGCTAGTCTCAAACTCGAGCGATCCTTATCCTTATTATCGGACGGCTCAATCGACTAGGAACTGTTTAGAATATACAGTGACTATAAGATGTGTTTCATGTGTTGGAGAACGGCGATCAGATCAATCAGAATTGATACCCGGTGCAGCGGAAGTTTAAAAATTTTATATGGAACGATTCCATAATGGGTATCAAAACTTTACGATTAAATTGTGTGTGTAAAAATTAAATAACAATTATAAATTTTTACCTCCAATCTCGAATCGAGATTATGGACACCAACAGATTACTCTGCTCTTGTTGTATATCCCTGGAACTGATGGACGAACTGTTCTTCAATCAGGTCCACGAACAGAGATTTAATCCCTCTGATAGATTGCACTAGAAAATCTATCAGAAGTTTCTACGAAGAGAATTAACGAATTTGATCCGTTAAACCAGACTGCAAATTCAAAATTCACAGGCTGGATTTTCCCGAGTAGAGAGGGAGGGGGGCGGCCACTTAGAGAGAAAATCAGCTAGGGTTTTCGAAAATTGTGACCTCTGTTGTGTAATTTCTGTACTGCAATAACTTATTTATAATGTGGGCTGCTAACAGCTTAGGGCCCATTAGTCATAAGTTCAAGTCTGACAAGCAAAGCCCGCATGTTCAGAAATTAATATAAAATTCATCGTGACTCAGATTGATAAACCAATTTCACCAATGTGCACAGAAACCATTTCTGCATCTTTTAAAGTCAAGATAAATTTTTCTGAATCCGAATTCAATGATTTCCAAAAATGCTCATCCCTATGTCATTTTAGGAAATCTTACTCCTTTACTCTTAAATAAGAAGTCCCACTTCTTAGTTCATTAAATTTAACTCTTTAAATTTAACTATCTCAACGGGGATTAAAAATCCATTACTCTGTGTGACCCTCAATGGTTCAGGAATACAGCTAGCCGTGGGCTCACAACTCCTTGTGACTCGGAACAACAATTTCCAACTTGCCCAACGAATCATGGTATGAGCGCCTAGCAACATGGCCCCATGATTCCCTAGGTATCACTGATAGTGCCTGCAAGAACCAATAGATTTTGGTTAGCGTACAGTACAGTCCCTTCATCCACATATCCCGATCGAATCAACAACCATTGGTAAATCGAGAGTCGTTCGAGATTCGATAACTATGCAATGCATCTTGAAGATCAAATAGTGACATTGCAAAGAAACCATTTCTTAAAACACATCATGTACTCTGGCCAGAGATTCGTCACACTAATATCTCCTCAGATCGCATAGGATATCCACACTCGCAAGTATGTGGTGAATCCTTGACAACAAAGCATCGACTCCTATATGTGTCGTAACTGTACCCAATCCCGACACCTGATGACCCCAATAGAGTCGGTAAACGAGTCAAAATACAGTACTAGCATATAGAGTCTCAATGATGTTTCAAGTAGTAAGGACTAATGGTGTACAACCAAAACCGCGGACTTTATCCACTCGATAAGTGATAACCACTTGGAAAGTCCGGATAGGGTAATTCGATCATTCATCGTATGAATATCCATTTGCATGCTTCGAACATCTCTATGTTCCTTACCAATGAAACGTGGTGCTCTGCATCGCAAATGCTAGTCACAAACTCGAGCGATCCTTATCCTTATTATCGGACGGCTCAATCGACTAGGAACTGTTTAGAATATACAATGACTATAAGATGTGTTTCATGATAGTCATCCCCATGCACTACCACATCTTACATACACTATAGTATATTCAAGGTCTTTATCAAAACAACAATAGTATATCACAATATAACAATATGAAGAAAGATAAAGTCATTGCCATTAATAAAAGTGTAAATTATAATAAACAAAAGATTGTTTATACAAAGAGTCATCAAAGCCCTTAGCCACAAGTTGGCTCACCGGGCACCCACTCATTCATCATGATAGTCATCCTCATGTACTACCACATCTTACATACACTATAGTATATTCAAGGTCTTTATCAAAACAACAATAGTATATCACAATATAACAATATGAAGAAAGATAAAGTCATTGCCATTAATAAAAGTGTAAATTATATTAAACAAAAGATTGTTTATACAAAGAGTCATCAAAGCCCTTAGCCACAAGTTGGTTCACCGGGCACCCACTCTTTCAATCACCCACTTGCCCTAAAGCCAACTAGTCATACTACGTAGACCCATTGATTCGCGATGTTTGTCAAATAATGGTCCTGGCAAGGGCTTAGTAAGTGGATCAGCGATATTGTCTGCAGAGGCCACTCTTTCGACAGTGATGTCTCCTCTTTCCACGATCTCCCAGATGATGTGGTATTTCCTCAGTACGTGTTTGGATCTTTGATGAGACCTTGGTTCATTTGCCTGAGCAACGGCACCCGTGTTGTCACAGTACACCGGGACTGGACCAACAACTTCCGTAATAACGCCCAACTCTTGGACGAAATTCCTCATCCAAACGGCCTCTTTAGCAGCAGCTAATGCTGCAATGTATTCTGCCTCAGTGGTGGAATCCGCTGTGGTGTCCTGCTTGGAACTCTTCCAAGAGACAGCATCGCCATTGAGCATAAAAACAAATCCAGAGGTTGACTTCGAGTCATCCACGTCACTTTGGAAGATAGAGTCGGTATAGCCTTCCAATTTTAGTTATCTTCCTCCATATACCATGAACATATTCTTAGTCCTTCGTAAGTACTTAAGAATGTCCTTCACGGCTTTCCAATGCATTTGACCGGGATTAGCTTGATATCTTCTCGTGACACTCAGAGCAAATGCTACATCCGGTCTGGTAGATATCATCCCATACATGATACTACCTATGGCTGACGCATATGGTACATGTGTCATTTTCTCTATCTCTTCATCAGTCTTGGGACACATAGACTTGGATAGAGAAACTCCATGACACATAGGTAGATGTCCTCTCTTGGACCCATCCATTGAAAACCGTTTCAATATGGTGTCGATGTAGGTTGCTTGAGTGAGTCCTATCATTCTCTTAGATCTATCTCTATAGATCTGTATCCCTAGAATATAGGATGCCTCACCCAAATCCTTCATCGAGAATCTACCTGATAATCATATCTTTGTTGACTGCAACATCCCTACGTCATTCCCAATGAGTAGGATGTCATCAACATAAAGTACTAAGAATGTCACAGCATCCTTAACTACTTTCTTGTACACACATGGTTCCTCCGGGTTCTTGATGAAACCAAAATCCTTTATTGTTTCATCAAATTTCTGGTTCCAACTTCTTGATGCTTGTTTTAGACCATAGATCGATCTCTGAAGCTTGCATACCTTATGCTCGCTTCCCAAGGATGTTTATCCCTCAGGCTGCGTCATATAGATCTCTTCCTTAATGCTTCCATTAAGAAATGCAGTCTTCACATCCATTTGCCATATCTCATAGTCATACCAAGCAGCTATGGCAATAAGGATTCTTATGGACTTGAACATTGCAACTGGTGAAAAGGTTTCATCATAGTCAACTCCTTGTCTTTGAGTATAACCTTTCGCCACCAATCGTGCCTTGTAGGTCAATACCTTACCATCAGGCCCAAGCTTTCTCTTGTAGATCCATTTACATTCTATTGGAACAATTCCATCGGGAGGATCTACTAAAGACCAAACTTGGTTTGTATGCATCGAATCTATTTCCGACTGCATAGCTTCAAGCCAGAAATTTGAATCTGCATCAGAAATTGCTTCCTTGAAGTTTCTTGGATCACATCCGACATCGGGTTCATCTTGATCCCCTTCAAGAAGAAGACCATATCGAATGGGAGGTCTAGAAGTCCTCTCGGATCTTCTAGGTATAGGCGTGTACATCAATGGTTCCTGAGGTGTAGGATCATTATTATTTTGTATTTCGGGTTCTTCTCGAATTTCTTCGAGTTCCATCATCTCGCCTTTCTTATCCAATAAGAACTCCTTCTCCAAGAAGGTGGAATTCCTTGAAACAAACACCTTTGTTTCAGCAGGATGATAGAAATAATATCCGATTGAATTCTTCGGATACCCTACAAAATAACATAAGGTGGATCGACTATCCAACTTATCTCCCACTGTCTGCTTCACGTAAGCAGGACATCCCCAAATCCTCAAGTACGAATACTTAGGATCTTTGCCATTCCATAACTCGTATGGTGTTTTGTCCACTGCTATGGTGTGGACGTTGTTCAACAACAACACCGCCGTTTCAAGCGCATAGCCCCAAAACGAAGGTGGAAGCTCAGTGAAGCTCATCATGGATCGAACCATGTCCAACAAAGTTCGATTACAACGCTCCGATACACCATTCAGCTGAGGTGTCATAGGAGGAGTCCACTGAGAGAGAATCCCATTCTCTTTCAGATAGTCCAAAAACTCGGTACTTAAGTATTCTCCACCTCGATCCGATCGAAGTGCTTTAATACTTTTACCTAGCTTGTTTTCTACTTCAGCCTTGAATTCTTTGAACTTTTCAAATGCTTCAGACTTATATTTAATTAAATATAAATACCCATACCTAGAATAATCATCAGTAAAGGTAATGAAGTAGGTGTGGCCATATTGAGTACCAATTCTAAATGGACCACAAACATCTGTATGGATCAAATCCAACAGATTTTGACTACGCTCAGGTTTCCCCTTAAAAGGAGATTTAGTCATTTTTCCTTTCAGGCAGGACTCACAAGTAGGTAGAGAGTTAATATCAGACATATCAAACATGCCCTCTCCCACTAGCTTGTTCATCCTCCTTGAGGAAATATGACCTAGCCTAGCATGCCAAAGGTTTGCCTGGTTTTGACTATCGATTTTCTTTTTGTTTGTTGTTACCGGTTTATCAACATAATTTATTGGAACGACTTTTAATTTTAAGTTATATAGATCGTTTTCAAGTTGTCCATTTCCAATCAAACATTCATTCTTGTAAATATTGCAAATCTCATTCACAAAATTGCAAGAATAACCATCTCTATCAAGCATAGAAACAGAAATAATGTTTTTAATAAAATCTGGAACAAATAAAACATCTCTCAAAAGTAACTTAAAATCGTTCTGCAAAATTAAATAAACATCTCCCACAGCTTTAGCTTCAACTCTAGAACCATTCCAAGCCTCATCTGGGTCTCACCCATTCTAAGCTTGCGACTTCTTGTCATCACCTGCAAATCATTGCAAATGTGAGATCCACATCCGGTATCCAATACCCAAGAAGTAGTATTAAGTGAAACATTTATTTCAATATAGAACATACCCTTCGCAGTTCGCAACTGCTCTAGATATTCCTTGCAGTTACGTTTCCAATGACCGGGCTTCTTGCAGTAATGGCAAACATCCTTGGACTTTTCCATGTTTGAAGTCTTTGTCTTGTACTTCTTCTCGGGTTCGATTTTCTTGGGTGGGGCAGAACGTTTCTTACCCTTTGTACTTGGCCCCTTCTTAGCAGAAGAAGAGGAGCCCACATAGAAAGCAGGTTTATCCTTCTTTAAAGTGGATTCATATGTTACAAGCATATTGACCATCTCTTCAAGGGAGGCCTCTATCTTGTTCATATTGAAATTCACCACAAATCCGTCAAACGAAGAAGGAAGAGATAGAAGTAATAAGTCCACGTTGAGTTCATGCTCCAACACCAAATCAAGCGTTACCAACTTCTGTATGAGCCAAATCACTCGTACCCCATGATCACGGACCGAAGTCCCTTCACGCATGCGACACGTCATTAGCTCTTTTACAGTAGCGAACCTTTCAGCTCTCGATTGAGCCCCAAAAAGTTCCTTGAGTTGTACGTGAATGTCAGCAGCATTCACGGTATCCTCAAATCGCCTCTGGAGTTCATCAGACATCGAGGCTTGCATATAGCATTTGGCCTTGATATCATGGTCCCATCATGTATCAAGTTTGGCCAACTCTTCTGGACTTACATCAGCTGGTGCTTCCTTCGGAGGAGATTTTTCTAACACGTAGAGCATCTTCTCCGAAGTCAAGACAATCTTCAACTTACGGAACCATTCCGTATAGTTTGCGCCAGTCAATTTATTTTGTTCGAGGATAGAGAATAGTGGATTGCGCGAATTCATCTTAATGAAATACTGAAAAGAAACAGACAATTATCAGTGATTGTTTAATTAATTTACTAAGACATAAAATAGGCAAAATTTATTTTATGAATCTCACTCCCACTATTTTAACGGTTTCACTACCCTCTAGTGAAAACGGGAAACTGTTTTCCTTAGTGGGAACATGGAGTCCAATTGACAAACTATGGTCCCGAATAATATCAGCCAACCATAATTTTCAAAAGGTAGAGCCCAATTGCTTCCAAAGCAACCTCCACGTTTTTACCTCATGTCCAATAAGGGCCCAATAATATGACGCCGTTTATTGTGACATGTCAAGATGACCCATCAATATTAAGTTGTGATGGACGATTGCCATGTGGATCCCCCAATAATATGAGCCGATCCCATGGGAGTTCCACCCAACTTACAACATGTGTCGATCCAATGTACAGCTTTCCGACGAACGGGCCCCCCAATAATATGAGCCGGACCGTATCCGCGGGTAGCATCTCATACATTGATCGTTGATGGAAGGTAGGAACATTTAAACAATATTTAAATTTCCTTTATTTATCTTGATATCAATTTTAAATCATATTTAAAATGAGGGATTTTAATTTTGAAAATTTGTCTCATCATTTTAAAAATTTGTATGCTTGCGGGATTCATACAATTTTGTCTAAAACATGCATACAACTATAATATCATATATTATATAGGATGATCGATTCCATTTTTAATCGACCCGTGGTTGCCAATCACGAGTCTAAGTCCAATCCTAGGTAATATGCAGGTATGCAATGCAATCCTATTACATTGAGCTTCCAATTTACATTTCTTCAGTCTTTATTGTCTGCTGGGCCCACCTCCGTCTTCAAATCTTTATCTCCCACTAAGTCTAATGTATTTACAATAAATAACCATGACAAGTAGGGATACATTTTAAGGGGTGGGAACGGGCCATAAAGCAGGCTCACTTTTATTACATATGACAATTCATATTGGGTCATAAACCAGGCCCATTAATAAATCCAACAACAATAAAAACAAATGTAAATTCCTAACATACACCTACAAAATTGGTCATGGCAATCGATCATCCTTATCCAATAATATTTAATTCAAAATTAATTTATTGGATAACATGCAATGGCAATTTAAATTAAAAAGATAAAATCATATTCCATATATAAAATCTTATTTTACATACAAAATCATATTTTATCTTTTTATCAAATAAAATCATATTTTACATATAAAATCCAATTTTATACATAAAATCATATTTTACTCAATATTTCCATAAGCTCATATCTTATCATCAATTGTACCAAAAATAATTAATTTCATAAAATCTGATTTAACGGATAAAATCTATAAACTTTCCAAAAATTCAAATTTATCCAAAAATCAATTTTAAAATTTTCGGACTCGAACAATTCGATCCGATGCCTCGTGGACCAATCAAAAACAATTTTCGATCGGACCAAAAATAGAATTTTAACATGTTAAAATTTTAATTTTAAAATTAAAAAATTAATTTTTCGCGGGCCGCCCGGGACGCTCCCGGGCTGCCCGTCGCTGCCCCTAGGGCAGCGACGAGCGCTGCCCGTGTTTTGCCCGAAATTTTTTTTTATTTTTTTTAAAAAAAATAAAATTTATTTTGTTTCAAAAACCGAGGCTTAAAAATTTTTGTACAATCGATTAATTTAATCGCTTGATCTGAGCAACCTGGCTCTAATACCACTGTTGGAGAACAGCGATCAGATCAATCAGAATTGATACCCGGTGCAGCGGAAGTTTTAAAAATTTTATATGGAACGATTCCATAATGGGTATCAAAACTTTACGATTAAATTGTGTGTGTAAAAATTAAATAACAATTATAAATTTTTACCTCCAATCTCGAATCGAGATTATGGACACCAACAGATTACTCTGCTCTTATTGTATATCCCTGGAACTGATGGACGAACTGTTCTTCAATCAGGTCCACGAACAGAGATTTAATCCCTCTGATAGATTGCACTAGAAAATCTATCAGACGTTTCTACGAAGAAAATTAACGAATTTGATCCGTTAAACCAGACTGCAAATTCAAAATTCACAGGCTGGATTTTCCCGAGCAGAGAGGGAGGGGGGCGGCCACTTAGATAAAACACAGCTAGGGTTTTCGAAAATATTTTGTGACCTTTGTTGTGTAATTTCTGTACTGCAATAACTTATTTATAATGTGGGCTGCTAACAGCTTAGGGCCCATTAGTCATAAGTTCAAGCCTGACAAGAAAAGCCCGCATGTTCAGAAATTAATATAAAATTCATCGTGACTCAGATTGATAAACCAATTTCACCAATGTTCACAGAAACCATTTCTGCATCTTTTAGAGTCAAGATAAATTTTCTGAATCCGAATTCAGTGGTTTCCAAAAATGCCCATCCCTATGTCATTTTAGGAAATCTTACTCTTCTACTCTTAAATAAGAAGTCCCACTTCTTTGTTCATTAAATTTAACTCTTTAAATTTAACTATCTCAACGGGGATTAAAAATCCATTACTCTGTGTGACCCTCAATGGTTCAAGGATACAGCTAGCCGTGGGCTCACAACTCCTTGTGACTCGGAACAACAATTTCCGACTTGCCCATCGAATCATGGTAAGAGCGCCTAGCAACATCGCCCCATGATTCCCTAGGTATCACTGATAGTGCCTACAAGAACCAATAGATTTTGGTTAGCGTACAGTACGGTCCCTTCATCCATATATCCCGATCGAATCAACAACCATTGGTAAATCGAGAGTCGTTCGAGATTCGATAACTATGCAATACATCTTGAAGATCAAATAGTGACATCGCATGTGCTACTAAGAAACCATTTCTTAAAACACATCATGTACTCTGGCCAGAGATTCGTCACACTAATATCTCCTCAGATTGCATAGGATATCCACACTCGCAAGTATGTGGTGAATCCTTGACAACAAAGCATCGACTCCTATATGTGTTGTAACTGTACCCAATCCCGACACCTGATGACCCCAATAGAGTCGGTAAACAAGTCAAAGTACAGTACTAGCATATAGAGTCTCAATGATGTTTCAAGTAGTAAGGACTAATGGTGTACAACCAAAACCGCGGACTTCATCCACTCGATAAGTGATAACCACTTGGAAAGTCCGGATAGGGTAGTTCGATCATTCATCATATGAATATCCATTTGCATGCTTCGAACATCTCTATGTTCCCTACCAATGAAACGTGGTACTCTGCATCGCAAATGCTAGTCTCAAACTCGAGCGATCCTTATCCTTATTACCGGACGGCTCAATCGACTAGGAACTGTTTAGAATATACAGTGACTATAAGATGTGTTCATGATAGTCATCCCCATGTACTACCACATCTTACATACACTATAGTATATTCAAGGTATTTATCAAAACAACAATAGTATATCACAATATAACAATATGAAGAAAGATAAAGTCATTGCCATTAATAAAAGTGTAAATTATATTAAACAAAAGATTGTTTATACAAAGAGTCATCAAAGCCCTTAGCCACAATTTGGCTCACCGGGCACCCACTCTTTCATATAAATTATGCAGTCACATAATACATGCATGCTCAGTCAGGATATCTCGAACAGTACTTTCGTACCTCACACCAAAGTCTAAACTAAGCTGGAAGAAGACAACCCCTAGCTGCCTTAGGTCCAAGCCCCGACCCGACCTTGAAACGTCCTAAACTTCTACGTAAATGCGGAAAAAAAAATTTTTTTTTTAAAAAAATACTAAGTAAAATAAATGTACATACATGCCCATACTTATATGCACAACAATAAACAGATTTAAAAATAACATAAATAAAATGCAACATTTCTTACTTGAATATCTGAGTCAAACTTAAATAAAATATTGTCAAAACAAATAACTTAAAAGTTTGCATGCAATAAAATTATTTAATGAAAATAATACCAAAATTCACCATTTAAAATACCTAAAAGACATAAATAAATAACAGAGTTTAAAATTCTTAAAAATGTTCATAATGACTCAGTCGACGGTCACGGGGGATCACTGCCTGTCTGCTCATACATCCTCACCACCGGTAGGTACCACATCAACCTCTACATACTCACCTGCACCATATAAGTGTAGTGAGCCTAGAGGCCCAACATGCTAACATAACAAGGGTTTAAAATAATTTAAATCACTGAAATACTAATACATAACATATACATGAATGGACATGCTTAAAAATCATGAATCATAACTTAAAATCTTGCTTACACTTGATCTTAATTATAATCATATAATACATACATAAACAATGTTGAGCATAACTTTTTCTAACATCGCATGGTCATATCCATAGTGTAACCTTAAACTTAAATGGTTCGACTGATCAGTCTCTTAAAACCAACGTACGCGGCGGTGACGAATCACCTCTTCTGGTAGTAAACTACCCTTAACATGTGGGGACTTGTCCCCCTTAAATTGTCACACTACTTCAACTTCCAACATAAAATTATTTTCTGGCTCAACTTTAAAAATTAAATCGTACTATAAAAATTATTTCATGAATGCATGTACTTAAATAAAATGTGTGTCCTTCATATATATTTAATTAAATTTTTATACTAATATATAAATACTAAAATAACTTTCATGCAATATAATAATTAAATATATAATTAGGACACATGCAATTTCTCATGGTTTGTACTGAACTGCTGGCCCTAACACTCAAGACCATTTTCTTAAATTCTGGCCCATTAACACTGAGACTGGCCCATTAACAAACACTTGGCCCAATAACAACTTAATCTGGCCCAATGGGCCCAAAAGCCCAAAGACTGGCCCAATAACTTCCATGGGCCCCCAGGCCCATAAAAATTATTGGACTAACTTAATTAAATTTATTTAAGCCAAATAATAATTAAATTCAACCCAATTAATTAAATGGAACCCAATTAAATTTTTGGGATTTAATTAGGCCCATTAAACACTTAAACTTAAATAATATCTTAAAAATAAAATACCCGAGCCCGACTAACTTAACCCGGACCCGGACCCAACTAACATAACCCATGACTTTCCTGACCCGACCCGGACCCAACAACCCGACCCGGATCACCCCAAACCCTAAACCCGAACCCCCTTCCTCTATGCCTCTTGGCCGCGAGCAGCAGCCCTTCTAGGGCTGCTGCCGCCCTGCTCCGGCCGTCCCTGGCCGGAGCTCCGCCGCCCAGACGTGGCCCACGTCTGGGCGGTCCTAACCTGCACTAGCCCCTAGCCCCATGCAGCCTGAACCACCATAACTGAAGCCCCTTCCACTAGCCCTAAACCTGCGCCGATCTGCACCAAAGTTGGTGCAGTCAAGTCCTGCCCTTTCCTAGCCCTCTCTAGCCTTATCCACCAAGCCATACCTAGCCTAGGGACCCTGAAGAACCCTGACCAGCAGTCATACAAGCCATGGCTAGGAGAAATCGTGAATATGATCAACAAAATACAAGAACCATGCGCATACATCCAGAAACCGATTTGATCTTCTGAAAATTTCAATGAAAAGTCTGATGCCTACACACACACACACGCATAATAACTGATATGGCACAAAAAATAGAGAAAGAATCATGCCTTGCACCGTAGAATTAATAGAGCAAAGTGCGTAGAACGTTTTCGGGACGATGGGACGACGAACAACCTTTCTTGAAGCTTCAAAATATCGAGGCTATGGAGGTTATGTTTTTTTTTTCTCAGATGGAGGCATGAAGAGGGTTTTGAAGAAGATGGGAGTCGGCAGATTGGGGTTGGAGATAGGGTAGGTTTGTTTTAAATTTGATAAATAGAATTAAAATAGGATATTAAATAATTTAGAAATAAAATCATACCTAATTAAATATTTAAAACTCAAAAATAACTTAATAAATCTGATAACACAACCAAAATCCCGAAATAATATTTTAGGCAAATTTTAAAAATTAATAAAAGTCAATAAAGAGACTAATTTTGGCTAAAAAGCAACTCTTAAATAAATATATAATTAAATACAAAAATTTTCATGACAAAATAACTTAAAATATTATTTTAAGGCTCATAAAACTCATAAAATATTTTTGGCTAAATATTTTGGTATCTCGTCCGTCCACGGTCCCGTCTACGCGATCAAAACAATTAATTCCTTAAAAATTTAAAAATCCTAATATTGCGGGTTAAATGCTAAAATAAATTTAAATCATGCAAATAATTCACATAATAACACATAAATGTCATTTAACCCAAATATAAATTTTAAATAATTATTTTTCTTAATTATGCATGCGAATTTACGTATTAAAATTTTTCGGGTGTTACAGACCTGGTCTCAAGACTGACCCGACCTGGCCTCTCCCTTCAAGCCCGACCTGAACTGCTCCTGGTCAAGCCCGACCTGAACTGCTCCTTGTCAAGCCCGACCTGAGCTACACCTGGTCAAGCCCCGAGCTACTCCTTCCCGAACTCCCGAGCTACTCCTTGGTCCGAGTAGAACTAAGAAGTGAGATGAAATGAAGTAAAAATGACCGAACCCTCGAGTCCTATTTATAGAGGATGAGTCGGGACAGGTGTCAACCGAGTGCATGACACCTGGAAGGACACTAATCGTGCTTTAGCTCCAGCCATGTGTTCATTCCCGACCTGAATACCATGTGTTCTTCCCATGACCGAACACTACCTTGGCCTTGCACATCACTTTCTTGAGCACCCTAAGCCCCGACCCGAGCAAAGCAAAAACACATGTCCGAGCCCTAGCTCCATGACCGAGCCCCAAAGGAAAGACCCGAGCTCAAGCCAAGCTCCATACCCGAGCAAAACACATACACATGACCGAGCCCTAGCTCCATGCTCGAGCCCTTGTTGATCAACCATGACCGACCCGAGCTACTCATGACCGACCCGAGCCATGGTCAAATCCATCAACCCTTACTCATTCTCATGCCATGTGTTCTTGACTTGTGCTCTTGTTAATAAAATATTTATTAGATCTAAACATAATTAACCATTTAATCTTGTAAATTGGAACTGGGCTACTACATTCTCCCCCACATAAGATATTTCGTCCTCGAAATCCGATCTTAAGTACTGAATGTAAAATAACATGTAGAAACATTATTTATTCCAGTTAAACCTTTAAAAAGTTTACAATCGAATGCAACTCGAAAACAAAATCAAAATAACTCAGGATGTTCTGAACGCATCCTGCTCTCAAGCTCCCAAGTGGCTTCTTGAATGCCTCGACGTTGCTACTGAACTAAAACAAGAGGAATGACTTTGTTCTGCAAGACTTTATCCTTATGATCCAGGATACGAATAGGTCTCTCAACATAAGTCAAATCCTTATCCACCTGAACTTCAGACGGTTGCAAAATATGAGACTGATCCGCCACATAACGTCGCAACAGAGATACGTGGAACGCGTCGTGAATATTGGACAGATACGGTGGCAAATCCAGACGATAAGCCAAATCGCCAATGCTCTCTAAGATCTCAAACGGACCGATGAACCTGGGAGAAAACTTGCCCTTAAGGCCAAATCTGAGAATCCTGCGGAAAAGTGACACCCCCAGAAACACTTTCTCCCCAACATCAAACTGCAGAGGCCTACGCTTAGTGTTAGCATAGCTGGCCTGACGATCCTGTGCAGTCTTAATCTGTTTCTTGATCTGATCAACAACATCTACTGCCTGTTGGATAAACTCCGGTCCCTCAGCATGTCTCTCCCCCACTTCTTCCCAGAAGAGTGGAGTACGACAACGTCGCCCGTACAACGCCTCAAAAGGTGCCATCCCAATGCTAGTATGATAGCTGCTGTTGTACGCGAACTCGATCAATGACAAATGATCCTGCCAGGCTGTACCAAAGTCCATAGTGCAAGCTCGAAGCATATCCTCCAAAGTACGGATAGTACGTTCTGACTGACCATCTGTCTCCGGATGATAGGCAGTACTCAAGCTGAGAGTAGTGCACATCTCACGCTGAACACTCCCCCAGAACCTAGAAGTGAACCTGGGGTCTCGATCGCTGACAATGCTCACAGGCACTCTATGAAGTCAAACGATCTCCTGAACATACAAACGGGCCATATGATCCACAGTGTACTCGGCTATAGGCAATGAAATGCGCTGACTTGGTGAGTCGGTCTACCACAACCCAGATAGCATCACAATTCCTCGAGGACATCGGCAAATGGGTCACAAAATCCATCGTGATAAACTCCCATTTCCACTCCGGAATAGGCAGACTGTGAAGCAAACCTTCAGGTCGTCGGTGCTCTGCCTTGACCTGCTGACACACCAAACATCTCAAAACATACTAATACACGCTGCGTTTCATCCCCTTCCACCAAAACCGAGTACGTAGATCCTTGTACATCTTGTTGCTCCCCGGATGAATACTCAACTTGGTGCGATGTGCCTGAGACAAGATCTCCTCTGGCAACTCTTCATCCCGCGGAATCACAAGTCTACCAGACAAACACAGAAAACCATCTGACTGCTAGTGAAATCCAGACGTACTACCCTCATTGGCTAGACGAGCCAAACGCTGGGTCTTCGGATCAGACATCTGAGCATCCCGAATCCGCGAATACAAGGCTGGCTCAGATAATATCGCAAACATCTGGATACTCTGCATACCTTTCTTATGCTTGAAGGTAAACCCTGAAGAACAACAATCTCTAATCTCACTAGACATCGAACAAGTCTGAAGTGCGGATAGTCGCACCTTGTGACTCAAGGCATCAGCAGTGAGATTAGCAGCTCCCGGATGGTACTTAATCTCGCAATCATAGTCCTTAAGCAAATCCATCCAACACCTCTGTCTCATGTTCAACTCCGCCTGAGTGAACAAATACTTGAGACTCTTGTGGTCGGTGAAGATCTCAAATTTCTCACCATACAGATAATGACGCCAGATCTTCAAAGCGAACACAATGGCTGCCAACTCCAAATCATGAACTGGATAATTGTCTTCGTGCAACTTCAATTGTCTAGAAGCGTACGCGATCACATGCCTATTATGAGTCAGGACACAACCCAACCCCTGAAGAGAAGCATCTGTGTAAACCACATACCCTCCAGATCCTGATGGTAAGGCCAACACTGGCGCAGAAGTCAACCGCCGTCGAAGTTCACAAAAATTCTCCTTGCACTTGGAGGACCACTCGAAATCAACACCCTTGCGGGTAAGCTACGTCAACGGTCGAGCTAGCTAAGAGAAGTTTAGAATGAAACGACGATAATATCCTACTAGACCCAGAAAACTACGGATCTCAGCAACTGTCGTCGGACGCGACCAATTAAGCACAGCCTAAATCTTGCTCGGATCAACAGAAATCCCCTCCCTGGATATTATATGGCCAAGAAAGACCACTCGATCCATCCAGAACTCACACTTGCTCAGTTTGGCATGCAACTGCTCATCCCGAAGAGTCTGCAGTATCAACCGCAAGTGAGAAACATGCTCGTCCGCATTACGCGAATACACCAGAATGTCGTCAATTAAGACCACGACAAACTTGTCCAAGTACTCCCTGAAGACACGGTTCATCAGATCCATAAACATAGCCGGTGCATTAGTCAAACCAAATGGCATCACTAGAAACTCATAATGCCCATAGCGAGTACGGAATGCAGTCTTGGCTATGTCATGATCTCGAACTCTCATCTGATGATACCCAGATCTCAAGTCAATCTTGGCGTAAACTGAAGTACCCTGCAGTTGATCAAACAAGTCATCAATACGAGGCAAAGGATACTTGTTCTTCACGGTAACTCGATTCAGCTGACGGTTGTCAATGCATAACCGCATAGACCTATCCTTCTTCTTCACAAAGTGAACAGGAGCTCCCCAAGGAGATAAACTAGGACGAATGTACCCCTTGTCCAAAAGATCTTGTAACTGATTCTTCAACTCTCGCATCTCTGATGGAGCCAGACGATACGGTGCTCGAGAAATAGGCGAAGTACCCGGCATCAACTCTATGCCAAACTCGACTTTCCTAGCAGGAGGAAAACTCGGAATCTCATCTGGAAATACATCTTGGAATTCATTCACAACCGGAATACTCTCTAACCCAACGCTCTCAGCGGTCAAATCAACTGCATAGATGAGGTAACCTTTCCCGCCAGACTCCAGAGCTCGACAGGCTCTCAAATCTGATACTAGTGGCATCGGGGGTCATGCTCCCTCACCATAGAAAAACCAGCTATCACTCCCATCCGGATGAAAGCGTACTAATCTCTGATAGCAGTCCACTGAAGCTCGATAGGTAGTCAACATGTCTATCCCCAGAATACAATCGAAGTCTTCCATCTCAAGAACCATGAGATTCGCTATCAGAATGTTACCCTCGAACTCTAAAGGGCAACTCATCACTAGACGCTTAGCCAAAGCAGATTGGCCCGTCGGATTAGAAACATAAACTAATACGTCTAGTGCAATGCATGGTAACTTATGCCTCTTAACAAAACGTGCAGAAATGAAGGAATGAGATGCACCAGTGTCAATAAATACAAGATCAGGTATGCCATATAACAGAAATGTACCTGCGATGACCTTCTCATTCTCCTCCACTGCCTTATCGTGCCTCAAGGCAAACACCTAGCCAGAAGCCCACGGCCTCAAGTGAGAACTCCAAGCAGGCTGTCCCTGTGATCTCTGCTGAACGGTGGCCTGAGAACCCGATCCCGAACCAGAACCAGAACCGCCTCCCCAGACAATGGACAATCCCTCCGGATATGACCAACCTCTCCACATCGAAAACAAGCTCCAGAAGCTTTTTGGCATCGTTCGGTCGGATGGTTCTTCCCACAATGATCACACTTGTCCTTTTTCTCAAAACGGACAACACCAGCACAACCAGAGGAAGAAGTAGATCCGGACTTCTTGAAAGTCTGAGTACGGGGACCCAAAGAACTCGCAGGCCTAGACTGAGAGAAAGACATGTTCCGCCGAATGCTATCCTCTGCCTGGTGACAACGGCTTACCAAACCCTCGTAGGTTATGTCATCACCAACCACCACACGGTCATGAATCTCAGGGTTAAGACCCTGAAGGAATAGATTATACTTCATCTCAGAGCTGTCAGCAATCTCGGGGCAATAGGATAACAGATCGAAGAACTTCTGCTGATACTCGTCAATAGACATGGCTCCCTGTCGCAGACTCAGTAGCTCACCCGCCTTCGACTGACGGAGTGCAGGAGGAAAATACAGCTTCTGAAAAGCTGTGCGGAACTCAAATAGTTATACAACCAAATCGAACGTTGTATCAACCCAATAACAACAGTATAAAAACCTAGACGAAGCTCTAGCTGGCTAACCACTGCTAGCCCCTCTTGGATCCACCCGCCTCGTCCAACCGCAAACCGGCCCCAAGGAATAGGGTATCCAGAAAAACAGAGTACAATACGTGAGCATAAAACGCTCAGCACGAGAGTATGAGTATACATGCATGCAAAGTAAACTCCCTATAAACTCGAGGTCAAGGATCAGATAACAAAGACAGACCGGGCCCTGGTATGTAGCACGTTGTGCCGTCGCTTCAGGAGGTGGCTCCCATACCGAAATACCAGTGGATATGCCGGACCCAAATCGATGGAAGTCCAACCACTAACAGGATAGGGTAAAACCCTACTATAGACATCTCGAACGAGATAGCTCAATATGCAAATGTATGCAGCATAAATCAATGACATATAAATCATGCACTCACATAATACATGCATACTCAGTCAGGATATCTAGAACAGTACTTTCGTACCTCACACCGAAGTCTAAACTAAGCTGGAAGAAGACAACCCCTAGCTGCCTTAGGTCCAAGCCCCGACCCAACCTGGTCTCAAGACTGACCCGACTTGGCCTCTCCCTTCAAGCCCGACCTGAACTGCTCCTGGTCAAGCCCGACCTGAACTGCTCCTTGTCAAGCCCGACCTGAGCTGCACCTGGTCAAGCCCCGAGCTACTCCTTCCCAAACTCCCGAGCTCCCGAGCTACTCCTTGGTCCGAGTAGAACTAAGAAGTGAGATGAAATGGTGTAAAAATGACCGAACCCTCGACTCCTATTTATAGAGGATGAGTCGGGACAGGTGTCAACCGATTGCATGACACCTGGCAGGACACTAATCGTTCTTTAGCTCCAGCCACGTGTTCATTCCCGACCTGAATACCATGTGTTATTCCCATGACCGAACACTACCTTGGCCTTGCACATCACTTTCTTGAGCACCCTAAGCCCCGACCCGAGCCAAGAACAAACACATTCCCGAGCCCTAGCTCGATGCCCGAGCCCTTGCTCCATGCCCGAGCCCCAAAGGAAAGACCCAAGCTCAAGCCAAGATCCATACCCGAGCAAAACACATACACATGACCGAGCCCTAGCTTCATGCCCGACCGAGCCCTTGTTGATCAACCATGACCGACCCGAGCCATGGTCAAATCCATCAACCCTTACTCATTCTCATGCCATGTTTTCTTGACTTGTTCTCTTGTTAATAAAATATTTATTAGATCTAAACATAATTAACCATTTAATCTTGTAAATTGGAACTGGGCTACTACACTAAAAAATCAGAAAAGGAATCTGTTGTTGCTGAAGAGAAAGATGCATCTGCATCTGTTCCTATTCCTGAGGAGACCATCACTGCTGCTCCTCTTGTGTTTTCTGATGACGAGGAATCCTCTATTGCCAAATTCATGGATGACTTGAAGCAACAAAAAGACCAGAATCCTACTGTTTCTCCTCATAATTCTGATGATGAACCAGATGAGGAGATGCTTCAAGAGTATGCTGATAACCACCCTCGTCCCTCTGATAGTTCCAACACTGATTCAATTGAAAATTCAGATGTTGAGAGAGATTTGGAAAACAAATCAGAGTCTGATGACTCTGCAAATGATGAAGAGGATGTTGAGGAAGGTGTTGCCGACACCCTGGACAACACCTTGGGTGAAGACTATCGGGTAAATGAGTCTTACTCCTCTACTTTTCACTCTAAGGATATTTCTGATGACTGGGACAAGTATGCTGATCGAGATTTCTTGGACGAGCACAATATTAATTTAGAGAGCTGTGGAGCTCAGAATATGGTTCGATTCTTTGAGGTAAGAAATTTACTTGCCACAGTCACTACCGCCGAACCATTTTGCAAGAAACTCGTGAGGGAGTTTTATTGCAATCTTACTGAAGCCGTGAAGGATTCGAGGTACATGAAGTATGGGAAAGTGTATGTGCGAGGACAACTCTTCTCTTTCAGTCCTGCTGTGATCAATGGTTTTCTCCATACTCCGGCCAGTGATGATGTTGCTCTAACTACTTTGGATGAGATGACCTCTGTCATTACAGGTGGTCAAGTCACAGTGTTTCCAGCTCATCCTAAAAAGCTGCCAGCTGCCAAGCTCACTTCTCTATACTCTATTCTGCACAAGACCTCAGTTAATACCTGGACTCCTTCAAAACTCCACGATG
Organism: Henckelia pumila; assembly: GCF_033568475.1. Classification (NCBI taxonomy): domain Eukaryota; kingdom Viridiplantae; phylum Streptophyta; class Magnoliopsida; order Lamiales; family Gesneriaceae; genus Henckelia; species Henckelia pumila. The sequence goes on along the minus strand of NC_133123.1, from coordinate 95,469,586 downwards.
GTAACCAAGCATCAGGCTCCAGACTTGTATGCCATTGGTACTGGATCTGCATTCAACTATGGGTGATTGTTGTTTGATACAGTCATGGCTTTCGCTGACTGTGCACAACCAAATCTGAAGCTGCCATATCCTTCTCTGATCTATTTGATGCTTCTATCTCAAGAAATTGAGAAGGATGATGATAAGCTGCTCACTGAGCCTGGGGAAGTGTTGAAGATTTCACCTGCATTACTGCGAGGAAACAGGAAGATAGACCTTCCTTGGTCAGAATCCGATGTTGCTGCCGATGTTGTGGCAGGTGTTGCAAACACCTCCACTGCCACTGCCATTTTTGTACCTCCATATGCTGATCAGAATGTTGATGCTACTTTTATTGAAGCTCAACTGTTTCATGCTGAGCAGAAGATAGCAGAGGCTAAGGTTGATCTAGCCTATTATGAAGGGTTGAAGACTCACTACGAGTCTCTACTAATTAGAGTTGGCCCTTCTGAACAAAAATGGGGAGAAGAAAGTGGTAAAGAAGCTGCTGATGATGATGGCTCATCTGAGAGCAATCAATTCTAGAGTGTTTAGTTGGTTTAGTTTTTTTATTGATTTGATGTTTTCTTGTTGCTGATAAGTTTTTTTTTGCTCTGCTCCTAATCAAAACTGTTTTTGTGGTTAGCTCTGATATAATATTTGTTTCTCTTTTTATATATGTTTGCTGGTCTGGAGTGTAGTAACTAGATGTTGCCAACATCCTATGACAACACATTTGTGTTTACTTAGGGGGAGAATCTGTTCAGAGGGAGTTTTGATACAAGGGGAGTTGATAAGTTTAAAATGTGTTTTGTCCAAAAAGGCAAAATAGGGGAGATTTAAAGGAATATTTATTCCTTAAATTTTTTAATTTTAAAAGATTAAATATGATCTTTTGCCTTTCTTTGACTACAAGTTTTAAATCGTTTATCTTCTTAGTTATTTATATTTGAGATATGGTTAATTTTATTATAATATTTATTATCTCATCTCTAATGATTTTATTCCTTAGTTTTGTAGATTTGAGTTGATAAAAAAAAAAAGAACAAGATCTATAATTCTACGACTACAAGAAAACATCAACAAAGTAGGATGCTAGCCGATATATGGAGATAGGCGTGCACAAGGAAAAGACATCTATATAGATCGATCGATTGAGTTTTTCTTATAGAGCTTCACGAACGTACATTGAGAGGAGAACCGAAGATCTTCTTAAGCTTGTATCGGTCGTGACCACTTGATTGCCTTGAAGAATTGAAAAGATCAAAGATCGAAGAGTGTTGGTTTCATCGAGTTTTGGCATCAAGGATTCATCTCCTTATTTTGTTTATTTATTTTATTTCGTATAGAATTTTAGGAGATGTTTTTCCTTGGTTTATTTTCTCATATGTTGGAGAAAATTGATTTTACAATAATCATTAGTTTTAGGGTTTGTAAAACTCTTCGAATTATTTTCTATTGAAAGTTTTGTCCTGAGGCACTGCAAGAGTATTTTATACTCTTGCTTAAAATCTTTGAGACTATTTATTTGGTTGCTTGTTTATTTTATTCATGCTTAAATTATATTTCGCTGCAAATTACTCAAGGTGTTATTGTAGGTTATGTGCAACCCTTATTTCTTTACAGAGTTGATAATTGTGTTTCATATGCATATTTTCGTGATTTTTTTTCATGCATTCATATGTTATTGTTGTTGTTTTATTTAGTTTTAGCATGTTTAATTCATTTGTCTGCATAATACTTGATCGCTTAATTCGGTATTTATTAGCAAGTGCACTAGGTCAAGTAATAGTAAGTGGACAGAGAGTCCAAGTATCGATCTCACAAGGACTGTAGTCAATTCTCAAGAATTAATTATTTTACTTAATCTAGACAAAATAATAAAAGGATTAAGATGATTTAAAAAAAAATAAAGTTACTAAAAAGAAATAAGAATTATAATAGCTAAAAGGTGAATTTAATTAAAATGAGACAACCAAGATACACGCAAGTACCGAACAAATCATGTAACATTTATTCGATTTAGGATTCAGATTTAATCTTAGATCACGAGAATTCTTCTATCTTGTTCAAAGGTCTATTTCTAAAACAATCAAACCTCCTCTATTCCTGATGTTGTTCCGTATCCGCCTCCTTTCAAATTCCAGTATGCAGCTCAAGCCCCTTCCTTTTAGGTTCCACCTTTCCAATTTCCATATGCCGAGCAAGAATTGCCGCCTCCGGAGTCTCATGAGGAGGATCCTACCGATCATGCACCGCATTAAACCAGGGGAGTTTTGTTTATGTTTTGCATTTTGTTCCGTTGCCTTCGTTACTTCTCATTTTGTCAGGTTCTGTGTTTGTTTGTGTCTCTGAAGCACTGAGGGCAATGCTTTAGTTAAGTATTGGGGGTGTATTTAGTTTTTTGTGGTTTTGTCCTCATTCTGTTTTGCATTCATTCGGTTTCATTCATTGCATATAGTTCGTAATCATGCATATCATTGTGTTGTTGTTTGTGTTGTGTGTATAAGTAAAATGATGACTGTTAGCCGATGATGATGGAGTTGAAAAAAAAAAATTGAAAAATGTTGCTTTTGATTGAACATGAGAAACTGTTGGTTGAATCGTGAATCACAATAATCACGCATGTTAGACTAGTGTAGTGTAGCGACGTAATTGATGAAATTCGTGTTTGCTTGATCATTGCATGGCAATAGGTTTTTGTTGATCATGATAGTGTCTGTGGATTCTCGATGACTGTCGGACATTGCATGTATTATCTTGAGCGTACCTATAAAATTTTTTACAAAATTTTGGTTGAAATTTAAGTTAACTCCATCCGAGTTACGAGTAAGGGATTGAAATCCTAATCCTTTCTTCTGTACTAATTGTGCGGATCCATTGGGTTAAAATTTTAAAATAACAATTTCATCCGGGCTTGGAAAATGATTGAAATTCTAATCATTCTTTCATAGCTAAGTTTGCGAGTTAAATGGGATTGTTTCTCCATCCAGGCTATAGACAAGGGGATTGAAATTCTAATCCTATCTTAGTTATAGCTAAGTTTGCGGGTAATTATTGGGGCATAAAAAAAACCGGGTGCAAAATCCGGAGGTACGTAATTAATCTCAAGAAAGTGCATGTGTTTTGTTTGGGATTGTTGGGATGAAGGAGTGCTGATCGAGCGAGCTCAATTCCTCAGCTCTCGGATCTCAACATTTTTGGGCTGCGCTCGATCCCATGAATTCGTCCGATCGAGCGAGCTCCATTTGCTCAATTATCTATTTTGAAAATTCACGGGCCGCGCTCGATCCTACGAGTTCATAGGATCGAGCGTGCTCCATTTCCAGAAAATTCTACATTTTCATTTTTGCTGTCAACTAGATCTCTCAATCCAAATCAATCAAATAACAACCCAAATATTGGTTTATCAATTCTAGAACATGCATGTATACATGTATAAAGTATCAAGTATCAAATCATGCATTTAGTACATCAAACGAATAGCATAAAAAGCACGAAACTACAAGCTACACCAAGTCTCAAAAGTGAGCTTCTAAACAAAGTTTCATGTCAAGTTCAATGCTATCTAAATACCATGCTTCAGCTTAAACCCGAGTCCACACTTGCTACATCTCGCTCCCGAGCTGTCAATGTCCTATCAGACTAGCTCTTGCCCCATCTGTTGCAATGCACACATAAAAAAACAAATCAACAGCCGGATAAACTCCTGTGAGAAAACATTCCCAGTATAATCGACATATAAATGCGTTAAATAAATAATATCAACTCTAATCGTAAACGACTCAACAATAGAGTAAATAACGCATATCTCGATTGAGAATTGATTCATATATCATCGGTGCCATCAAGATTCGTATCCAATCTTGACATGGATATCCATCTATCGAAATCATTCCGGATTCAAAAATAAGGTCACCCTCCGACCTCGGCATAGAATCAATTCAATATCCTCTTGTATCATAATCATATCGACTCAAATCAAAGATCCACTACCTGGGATGGATTGACAACATCAAAATCAAATCGAAACATAAACAAGTATGTGGTTTTTGCGGGACAACTCAAGAATAATCGTTCTTGAGTTTCAAAATACCTGACTTGCGATCTCGTCATTATACCTGTCATTCTCGAGTTTCAATGTTCCACATCTGGATAGGAATTACAACAATCATACAAAAATCTGCTCATTCAAACATCATTCAATCTTCAAGGTAGAACAACTTTCAAACCTTGAGCTGCTCTTAATCGATTCCAGGTTTGCATTCTCAAGCTCATCAAGCTTCAAAATAATCTGAAATGCAGTGTTTAGATCAGGATAAATCAGTTATCAACTCAACTCTAATTCAGTTCAATCAACGAGATAGCAGAACGGCTTCAATTCATAATCTAAAGGCGTAACGGCTGAAAATCGATAACCGATACGATATCAATTCAAACCCAACTTCATATCAGCCATAACCATAAAAAATCAGCAAGAATTCCTCAAAATATCAACATATCAGCAGCTATGAATATCAAATGATAAGCTGGAAACCATAACAAGTTCATTCAAGCATCAATCTTCGATTCGGTTTCGCATATATAAGCCATAGAAGTTCAAAAACATGATCGAAACATAAAATTCTGATCTCTGCCCACATACTGATTTATAAATCAATTAAAAACATCAAAATACTTACACAAGATCAAAGCCCTCGTTGCAAGGATTTCATAACACTTTTCGGAATTGAAATCGGATGATCGGAACAAAAGTTACGGCGATTTGAAATCACGAATTCAAAAGAAAAGACAAGGGTTATCGACTCTATTCCAATATTCTGAATGCATATCTCATTTACATGCATACAAGTACGAATAATTTATAATGAATCGGATATGTATTGCATAAATTGCAATTTAACCCCTGAAACTTCATAAATTGCAATTCAGTCCTCGGCCCTCTTTTTAATTCAATTTCAATCCTAAATAATTTAAGAATATTAGAATTTAAATCAAAACTCTTAATATTCTCAAATTAAATATACTCGAATTAAAATTAAATAAATTCGGATTAAATCAATTAATCCCGGCCTTTTGAACTTCAGCCCTTGAAACTTCGATATTTCAAATCAGTCTCTGATCGGGTTTCACCTTCGAATTAAATCATATTCATTCTCGAACCTTGTAATTAAATCTTAAATTCCATAAATATTCAAATCGAATATTTAATCTGTTAAGTTAAGAATTCCCAGAATTTAAATCTCAAAATCTGTAAATTCTCAAATTAAATATTTTCGACTCGGATATTAAATCTATAATTTCCATAACTTCTCAAATCAATATTTGCCCAAAATATGGCATTTAATTCTCACATCCCTTAATTAATAATTTAATATTTTCGTGTCTTACAATTTCTCCCCTCTAAAGAATGATTTCGTCCTCGAAATCGTATTCAATCGAAATATCAAGTCTGATAGACTGAATAATCATCTAAAGTGATTTTCACTTCAATCATATAACTCTGAACTTCGTATCTCATCTCTTCATCTCTTATCAGATTATTTCTTCTAATCTGCTTCTATTATCTTATTCTTTAAATAACTGAAAATAATTCTCTCTGAGTTGTTTCTTTCCTTAATCAAGGATCTGTCGAATATTCGACTTAACTCAGAATCTTTTCTATATCTATTTCATCTAATTAAAGCACGTAGGAAGAATCTACTGATACTTCCTTCACTTAGATACGTGGAACAAATCAGATGTTGGAAAACTGGCGAGTTCCCAGACCAATTGCGATTGATACCCGGTGCAGCGGAAGTTTAAAAATTTTTCATGGAACGTTTCCATGGTATGGGTATCAACCGTTCATCGATTGAATTACGTGTGTGTAAAATTTAAATAACAATTAAATAAATTTTACCTCAAATCTCGCAACGAGATTAATGGACACCAACAGAACAATTCTGCTCTTGTTGTCTCTCCCTGGAACCGATGAACGCCTTCAATCAGGTCCACGAACAGAGGTTTAATCCCTCTGATAGATTGCACTAGAAAATCTATCAGAAGTTTTCTGCGAAGAGAATACACGAATTTGATTCGTTATTCCTTACTGCGATTCAAAATCACAGACCGGAATTTTCTCTGACAGAGTAGGGAGGGGGCGGCCAAAAAACGTTTTGAGAGGCTAGGGTTTTCGAAAAATTGCTCTCAAAATAATGACCTGTTGTGTGTAATTTCTGTACTGAAATAACTTATTTATAATGCAGGCCACTAACACCTTAGGGCCCATTAGTCATAAGCTGGGGCCCGACAAGCAAAGCCCGCTCGTTCAGAAATTAATATAAAATTCATCGTGACTCCGATTGATGAAACGATTTCACCAATGTGCACAGAAACCATTTCTGCACGTTTTAAAGTCAAAATAAATTTTCCTGAATCCGAATTCAGTGGTTTCCAAAAATGTCCATCCCTATGTCATTTTAGGAAATCCTACTCCCTTACTCTTATTTTAAGAAGTCCAACTCCTTAGTTCATTAAATTTAACTCTTTAAATTTAACTATCTCAACGGGGATTAAAACTCCATTACACTGTGTGACCCTCAATGGTTCAGGGATACAGCTAGCCGTGGGCTCACAACTCCTTGTGACTCGGAACAACACTTTCCGACTTGCCCAACGAATCATGGTAAAGCGCCTAGCAACATCGCCCCATGATTCCCTAGGTATCACTGATAGTGCCTACAAGAACCAGTAGATTTTGGTTAGCGTACAGTACGGTCCCTTCATCCATATATCCCGATCGAATCAACAACCATTGGTATATCGAGAGTCGCTCAAGATTCGATAACTATGCAATGCATCTTGAAGATCAAATTAGTGACATCGCATGTGCTACTAAGAAACCATTTCTTAAATCACATCAAGTACTCTGGCCAGAGATTTGTCACACTAATATCTCCTCAGATCGCATAGGATATCCACACTCGCAAGTATGTGGTGAATCCTTGACAACAATGCATTGACTCCTATATGTGTCGTAACTGTACCCAATCTCGACACCTGATGACCCCCTCAGAGTCGGTAAACGAGTCAAAGCACAGTACTAGCATATAGAGTCTCCATGATGTTTCAAGTCGTAAGGACTAATGGTGTACAACCAAAACCGCGGACTTTATCCACTCGATAAGTGATAACCACTTGGAAAGTCCGGATAGGGTAGTTCGACTATTCATCCTATGAATATCCATTTGCATGCTTCGAACATCTCCATGTTCCCTACCAATGAAACGTGGTACTCCGCATCGCAAATGCTAGTCTCAAACTCGAGCGATCCTTATCCTTATTATCGGACGGCTCAATCGACTAGGAACGGTTTTAGAATATACAGTGACTATAAGATGTATTTCATGATAGACATCTCCATGTTCTACCACATCTTACATACACTATAGTATATTCAAGGTCTTTATCAAAACAACAATAGTATATCACAATATAACAATATGAAGTAATATAAAGTCATTGCCATAAAAGTGTAAATAATATTAAACAAAAGATTGTTTATACAAAGAGTCAACAAAGCCCATAGCCACACAGTTGGCTCACTGGGCACCCACTCTTACAATCTCCCACTTGCCCTATAGCCAACTAGTCATACTACGTAGACCCATTGCTTCGCGATGTTTGTCAAACAATGGTCCTGGCAAAGGCTTAGTAAGTGGATCAGCGATATTGTCTGCAGAGGCCACTCGTTCGACACTGATGTCTCCTCTTTCCACAATCTCCCGGATTATGTGGTATTTCCTCAGTACGTGTTTGGATCTTTGATGAGACCTTGGTTCCTTTGCTTGAGCAACGGCACCCGTGTTGTCGCAGTACACCGGGACTGGACCAACAAATTCAGGAATGACGCCCAACTCTTGGACGAAATTCCTCATCCAAACGGCCTCTTTAGCAGCAGCTGATGCTGCAATGTATTCAGCCTCAGTGGTGGAATCCGCTGTGGTGTCCTGCTTGGAACTCTTCCAAGAGACAGCACCGCCATTGAGCATGAACACAAATCCAGAGGTTGACTTCGAGTCATCCACATCACTTTGGAAGCTAGAGTCGGTATAGCCTTCCAGTTTGAGTTCTCGTCCTCCATAAACCATGAACATATTCTTAGTCCTTCGCAAGTACTTAAGAATGTCCTTCACGGCTTTCCAATGCATCTGACCAGGATTAGACTGATATCTGCTCGTGACACTCAGAGCAAATGCTACATCCGGTCTGGTAGATATCATCCCATACATGATACTACCTATAGCTGACGCATATGGTACATGTGTCATATTCTCTATCTCTGCATCAGTCTTGGGACACATAGACTTGGATAGAGAAACTCCATGACACATGGGTAAATGTCCTCTCTTGGACCCATCCATTGAAAACCGTTTCAATATGGTATCGATGTAGGTTGATTGAGTGAGTCCTATCATTCTCTTAGATCTATCCCTATAGATCTGTATCCCAAGAATGTAGGATGCCTCACCCAAATCCTTCATCGAAAATCTACCTGATAACCATATCTTTGTTGACTGCAACATCCCTACATCATTCCCAATGAGTAGGATGTCATCAACATAAAGTACTAAGAATGTCACCGCATCCTTAACTACTTTCTTGTACACGCAAGGTTCCTCCGGTTCTTGATGAAACCAAAGTCTTTAATTGTTTCATCAAATTTCTGGTTCCAACTTCTTGATGCTTGTTTTAGACCATAAATTGATCTCTGAAGCTTGCATACCTTATGCTCGCTTCCCATGGATGTGTACCCCTCAGGCTGCTTCATATAGATTTCTTCCTTAATGTCTCCATTAAGAAAAGCAGTCTTCACATCCATTTGCCATATCTCATAGTCATACCATGCAGCTATGGCAATTAGGATTCTTATGGACTTGAACATTGCGACTGGTGAAAAGGTTTCATCATAGTCAACTCCTTGCCTTTGAGTATAACCTTTCGCCACCAATCGCGCCTTGTAGGTCAATACCTTACCATCAGGCCCAAGCTTTCTTTTGTAGATCCATTTACACCCTATTGGAACAATTCCATCGGGAGGATCCACTAAAGTCCAGACTTGGTTAGTATGCATCGAATCCAATTCTGATTGCATAGCTTCAAGCCATAAATTCGAATCCGCATCAGAAATTGCTTCCTTGAAGCTTCTTGGATCACATCCAATGTCGGGTTCATCTTGACCCTCTTCAAGAAGAAGACCATATCGAACTGGAGGTCTAGAAGTCCTCTCGGATCTTCTAGGTGCAGGCGTGTCCAGCAATGGTTCCTGAGGTGTGGGATCGTTATTTTGTATTTCGGGTTCTTCTCGAACTTCTTCGAGTTCCATCATCTCGCCTTTCTTATCCAATAAGAATTCCTTCTCCAAGAAGGTGGCATTCCTAGAAACAAACACCTTTGTTTCAGCAGGATAATAGAAATAATATCCGATTGAATTCTTCGGATACCCCACAAAATAACACAAGCTGGATCGACTATCCAACTTATCTCCCACTGTCCGCTTCACGTAAGCAGGACATCCCCAAATCCTCAAGTACGAATACTTAGGAGCTTTGCCATTCCATAACTCGTATGGTGTTTTGTCCACTGCTTTAGTGTGGACGTTGTTCAACAACAATACCGCCGTTTCAAGCGCATAGCCCCAAAACGAAGGTGGAAGCTCAGTGAAGCTCATCATGGATCGAACCATGTCCAACAAAGTTCGATTACGACGCTCCGATACACCATTAAGCTGTGGTGTCATAGGAGGAGTCCACTGAGAGAGAATCCCATTCTCTTTCAGATAGTCCAAAAACTCGGTACTCAAGTATTCTCCACCTCGATCCGATCGAAGTGCTTTAATACTTTTACCTAGCTTGTTTTCTACTTCAGCCCTGAATTCTTTGAACTTTTCAAATGCTTCAGACTTATATTTCATTAAATATAAATACCCATACCTTGAATAATCATCAGTAAAGGTAATGAAGTAGGTGTGGCCATGTTGAGTCCCTACTCTAAATGGACCACAAACATCTGTATGGATCAAATCCAACAGATTTTGACTACGTTCAGGCTTCCCCTTAAAAGGAGATTTAGTCATTTTCCCTTTTAGGCAGGATTCACAAGTAGGTAGAGAGTTAATATCAGACATATCAAACATGCCCTCTCCCACTAGCTTGTTCATCCTCCTTGAGGAAATATGACCTAGTCTAGCGTGCCATAGGTTTGCCGGGTTTTGACTATCGATTTTCCTTTTGTTTGTTGTTGCCGGTTTGTCAATACAATTCACTGGAACGTCTTTTAGTTTTAAATTGTATAGATCGTTTTCAAGTTGTCCATTTCCAATTAAACATTCATTCTTGTAAATACTGCAAATCCCATTCACAAAATTACAAGAATAACCATCTCTATCAAGCATAGAAATAGAAATAATGTTTTTAATTAAATCTGGCACAAATAAAACATCTCTCAACAATAATTTAAAACCATTCTGCAAAATCAAACAAACATCTCCAATGGCCGTAGCTTCAACTCTGGAACCATTCCCGAGCCTTAGCTGGGTCTCACCCATTCTAAGCCTGCGACTTCTTGTCATCACCTGCAAATCATTGCAAATGTGAGAACCACATCCGGTATCCAATACCCAAGAAGTTGTATTAAGTGACATGTTTATTTCGATATAGAACATACCCTTTGCAGTTCCCAACTGCTCAAGATACTCCTTGCAGTTGCGCTTCCAATGACCCGGCTTCTTGCAGTAATGGCAAACATCCTTGGATTTTCCATCGTTTGAAGCCTTTGTCTTTTGCTTCTTCTCGGGTTCCACTTTCTTGGGTGGGGCAGAACGTTTCTTGTCCTTCATACTTGGCCCCTTCTTTGCAGAAGATGAGGAGCCCACCAAGAAAGCTGGCTTATCCTTCTTAAGTGTGGATTCATATGTAACGAGCATATTGACCATCTCTTCAAGGGTGGCCTCTATCTTGTTCATATTAAAATTTATCACGAATCCATCAAATGAAGAAGGAAGAGATAGAAGCAGCAAGTCCACATTGAGTTCATGCTCCAACACCAAATCAAGGGTCGCTAACTTCTGTATGAGCCAAATCACTCGTACCCCATGATCACGGACCGAAGTCCCTTCACGCATGCGGCACGTCATCAACTCCTTAACAGTAGAGAACCTTTCAGCCCTCGACTGAGCCCCAAAAAGTTCCTTGAGTTGCGTGTGAATGTCAGCAGCATTCACCGTGTCCTCAAATCGCCTCTGGAGTTCATCAGACATCGAGGCTTGCATATAGCATTTGGTCTTGATGTCATGGTCACACCATGCATCAAGTTTGGCCAATTCCTCCGGACTTATGTCAGCTGGTGCTTCCTTCGGAGGTGCTTTCTCTAACACGTAGAGCATTTTCTCCGAAGTTAAGACAATCTTCAACTTCCGGAACCATTCCGTATAGTTGGCGCCAGTCAGCTTGTTTTGTTCGAGGATCGAGAATAAAGGATTTCGCGAATTCATTGTATGAAATACTGAAAAGGAAAAACAGACATATATCAATGATTGTTTAACAATTTACTAAGACATAAAATAGGCGAATTTAATTTTATGAATCTCACTCCCACTATTTTAACGATTTCACCACCCTCTAGTGAAAACGGGAAACTTTTTCCTTAGTGAGAACATGGAGTCCAATTGACAAACTTATGGTCCCGAATAATATCAGCCAACCATAATTCTCAAAAGGTAGAGCCCAATTGCTTCCAAAGCAACCCCCATGTATTTACCTCATGTCCAATAAGGGCCCAATAATATGACGCCGTTTAAAGTGACATGTCAAGATGACCCATCAATATTAAGTTGTGATGGACGGTCGCCATGTGGATCCCCCAATAATATGAGCCGATCCCATGGGAGTTCCACCCAACTTACAACATTTGTCGATCCAATGTACAGCTTTCCGACGGACGGGCCCCCCCAATAATATGAGCCGGACCGTATCCGCGGGTAGCATCACATACATTGACCGTTGATGGAAGGTAGGAACATTTAAACAATATTTAAATTTCCTTTATTTATCTTGATATAAATTTTAAATCATATTTAAAATGAGGGATTTTATTTATAAAAATATTTGTCTCATCATTTTTAATTTATTGCATGCATTGCCGGATTCACGCAATTTATGTCTAAACATGCATACAATCATAATATCACATATTATATAGGATGATCGATTCCATTTCTAATTGACCCGTGGTTGCCAATCACGGGTCTTAGTCCAATCCTAGGTAATATGCAGTATGCAAATGCAATCCTATTACATATGCTTCCAATTTACATTTCTTCAGTCTTCATTGTCTGCTGGGCCCACCATCTTCAAATCTTGATCTCCCACTAAATCTAATGTATTTACAATTAAATAACAATGACAAGTAGGGGATACATTTTTAGGGGGTGGGAACGGGCTATAAAACAAGCCCACTTTTATTACATATGACATTCATATCGGGCCATAAACCAGGCCCATTAATAAAACCAACAACAATAAAGACAAAATGTAAATTCCTAACATACACCTACAAAATTGGTCATGGCAATCGATCATCCTTATCCAATAACATTTAATTCAAAATTAATTTATTGGATAACATGCTGTGGCAATTCAAATTTAAACAAGATAAAATCATATTTTATATATAAAATCACATTTCACATATAAAATCATATTTTATCTCCATATCAAATAAAATCATATTTTATCTATAAAATCCAATTTTACAAATAAAATCATATTTTATCTAATATATCATAAGATCATATCTTATCATCAATTGTACCAAAATAATTGATTTCAAAATTCAATTTACGGATAAAATATTAAAATTTTCCAAAAATTCAAATTTATCCAAAATCAATTTTAAAATTTACGGACTCGAACAATTCGATCCGAAATCTCGTGAACCAATCAAAAACAATTTTTGACCGGACCAAAAATAAAATTTTAAATATTAAAATTAATAAAAAATTAAAAATTAATTTTTCCCGCGGGCCACCCGGGACACTCCCGGGTTGGCCCGCACCCGGGGCGCGGGCCGGGGGCAGCCCGGCTGCCCCCTTAGGGCAGCGCCTGGCGCCGCCCCTGGGCGGCGCCGTGCGCTGCCCTGGGCGGCGCCGAGCGCCGCCCTGCGCAGCGCCCAGCGCTGCGCTGGGCGGCGCCGAGCGCCGCCCCTGGGCAGCGCCGAGCGCTGCCCTGCGCAGCGCCCAGCGCTGCGCTGGGCAGCGCACAGCGCTGCCCTGGGCGGCGACGGTCGCCGCCTTGGGCGGCGCTGTGCGCCCCCTTTGGGCGGCGCCGTGCGCCGCCCGGGGCAGCAACAATTGCTGCCCCACCGGGCAGCGATCCAATCGCTGCCCGGGTTTTGCCCCGAAAAAAAATTTTTTATTAAAAATATTTATTTTGTTTCATAAACCGAGACTCAAAAATTTTTGTACAATTGATTATTCAATCGATTGATCTGAGCAACCTGGCTTTGATACCACTGTTGGAAAACTGGCGAGTTCCCAGACCAATTGCGATTGATACCCGGTGCAGCGGAAGTTTAAAAATTTTTCATGGAACGTTTCCATGGTATGGGTATCAACCGTTCATCGATTGAATTACGTGTGTGTAAAATTTAAATAACAATTAAATAAATTTTACCTCAAATCTCGCAACGAGATTAATGGACACCAACAGAACAATTCTGCTCTTGTTGTCTCTCCCTGGAACCGATGAACGCCTTCAATCAGGTCCACGAACAGAGGTTTAATCCCTCTGATAGATTGCACTAGAAAATCTATCAGAAGTTTTCTGCGAAGAGAATACACGAATTTGATTCGTTATTCCTTACTGCGATTCAAAATCACAGACCGGAATTTTCTCTGACAGAGTAGGGAGGGGGCGGCCAAAAAACGTTTTGAGAGGCTAGGGTTTTCGAAAAATTGCTCTCAAAATAATGACCTGTTGTGTGTAATTTCTGTACTGAAATAACTTATTTATAATGCAGGCCACTAACACCTTAGGGCCCATTAGTCATAAGCTGGGGCCCGACAAGCAAAGCCCGCTCGTTCAGAAATTAATATAAAATTCATCGTGACTCCGATTGATGAAACGATTTCACCAATGTGCACAGAAACCATTTCTGCACGTTTTAAAGTCAAAATAAATTTTCCTGAATCCGAATTCAGTGGTTTCCAAAAATGTCCATCCCTATGTCATTTTAGGAAATCCTACTCCCTTACTCTTATTTTAAGAAGTCCAACTCCTTAGTTCATTAAATTTAACTCTTTAAATTTAACTATCTCAACGGGGATTAAAACTCCATTACACTGTGTGACCCTCAATGGTTCAGGGATACAGCTAGCCGTGGGCTCACAACTCCTTGTGACTCGGAACAACACTTTCCGACTTGCCCAACGAATCATGGTAAAGCGCCTAGCAACATCGCCCCATGATTCCCTAGGTATCACTGATAGTGCCTACAAGAACCAGTAGATTTTGGTTAGCGTACAGTACGGTCCCTTCATCCATATATCCCGATCGAATCAACAACCATTGGTATATCGAGAGTCGCTCAAGATTCGATAACTATGCAATGCATCTTGAAGATCAAATTAGTGACATCGCATGTGCTACTAAGAAACCATTTCTTAAATCACATCAAGTACTCTGGCCAGAGATTTGTCACACTAATATCTCCTCAGATCGCATAGGATATCCACACTCGCAAGTATGTGGTGAATCCTTGACAACAATGCATTGACTCCTATATGTGTCGTAACTGTACCCAATCTCGACACCTGATGACCCCCTCAGAGTCGGTAAACGAGTCAAAGCACAGTACTAGCATATAGAGTCTCCATGATGTTTCAAGTCGTAAGGACTAATGGTGTACAACCAAAACCGCGGACTTTATCCACTCGATAAGTGATAACCACTTGGAAAGTCCGGATAGGGTAGTTCGACTATTCATCCTATGAATATCCATTTGCATGCTTCGAACATCTCCATGTTCCCTACCAATGAAACGTGGTACTCCGCATCGCAAATGCTAGTCTCAAACTCGAGCGATCCTTATCCTTATTATCGGACGGCTCAATCGACTAGGAACGGTTTTAGAATATACAGTGACTATAAGATGTATTTCATGATAGACATCTCCATGTTCTACCACATCTTACATACACTATAGTATATTCAAGGTCTTTATCAAAACAACAATAGTATATCACAATATAACAATATGAAGTAATATAAAGTCATTGCCATAAAAGTGTAAATAATATTAAACAAAAGATTGTTTATACAAAGAGTCAACAAAGCCCATAGCCACACAGTTGGCTCACTGGGCACCCACTCTTACAATTATCCATCATATCAAGCTGAAAAGAATAAATCTTTCACGAAAATCATCAATTCTGTCTAACATCTCAGTCAATGAAATTGATCTTCAGTGACGACCAGTTTCTTTCTCTATATCATTATATGCTCTGCATAGAACATATATCAACTCTACATTGTCATTCTGTTCATCGCTTCAAGATCTGTATCTACCATTCATATTCAGAATCTGTATATCAAACACTGTTCTTTCTCTATTCTGAATCGAATGATATTTCAAGAATAACTTTTTCGCTTAACTAATCAGTTTCAGCTTTTAAAAGTTATATCTTTCATTCACTTACTAACTCTGTTTCTTCTTCTCTGTTCTCATTTCATACAGATTCATATTTATATTCTCTGTGTATTTCCAATCACATCTGATCAGATGTCAGATACTTCTGAAATATCATTTCAACACAAAGAAATCTTATTTCCTTCTCATCGTATCATCAAAGCATTATCTCAATATCAATTTGATAGCTTTTATCGGAATAATCATAATCAAGTGGCAATACATCAAATCAATTAATACTGAATCAAGTATTAAAGTTCTGAGAATATTCTCAAAATTGGAAAATCAACTCAGATAGTCCATCGATCAGAGAAATGGTATAATGCAATCACATATAACCAAATACTCAGAACATCGATCAATCGATGCCACATCCTATCGATTAAATCTAAAGTCTATATCATGACAATAGATTTTAATCATTCCTGTAATTCATCATATCATTAACTCCTTAACAGCTATCTATTCATATCTGTATCACCTTTCTTACAGCATATTCTGAAAAATCTGATTAGTCTGTTCGGACTATCATTAAGCAGAGAATAATATATATATGTTGTATTCACAGATTTCAAAGTACTCAGTGCTTTCGATAATCTATGTCCGATATAGTTTATTCTTGAAATCCGATTCATCTGCCCTGACTATCCTTCAATTCAAGAATAATATGTTGTACGTTCACATCAAAGAGTACTCAGAGTTTTAAATATGTTGAATCATCATTCAGTAGTAAACCTACTGTCTCAATATGAAACAATAATCCTTGGCTTACTGTGTAATCTCACAAAAATTCTGATCACAAATCAGTGATCTGATCATGATTATAGATCATCTTATTCAGTAAATTCAATCAATCTGATCATAAGTCATATCATATTATTCAGTAATTCAAATCAATTCAATAATCACTACCACAGTTTACATCATGCATACTGCTTCATCTTGGTAGTTTAGTAAAATATTCTTTCAAATCATAATCTCATTCCAATTCTGGAGTTTCTAAACTGTCATTGAACCAATCTAGTCAATGTTTTTCAATTTCAACTGAAACTCTCTAGGCGTTTAAACTATAGAACGCACAAATTCTGTTACATCTGTTTGCTCTATCTTCTGATAAAGCAATTAGGGATGAATATTGAACTCATTATTGTGCATTTCGTTCAAATTCTGATATCTCTTTTCGGAAATAGCAAGCACAATCATATAATCAATCACAATATACTTCATCCACTCTAATCTGTGATATCAATTCATATCTCAATCTGGCATTCTTTACCGAATTCTAATCACTTTGATTTACTTTATGTGTTTCTTTCATCTACTGAACAAATCTGGCTCATTTCCAATCGAAAATCAGTCTGATTGGTTATGCATTCGTCTGAATATATTCAAACTAGAAAACACAGAATCTAAAATCAATCGATCGAATGCCTATTTCATTGCTCACTTCTCTTTCCAAAGTACTGACAAATCATAAAATCAATCCAATAATATGGATAATATTCAAATCTTTCTATCAGTTACGAGCCAAAAATCTTAAAATACGCTGAAATTTTATCAAAGGATCAATAATTCTTAAAATCAAAATAAATAAATCAAGATTGAGAAAATCTCTCAATCAAGGTCATCCAACAATCAAGTCTTTAGGATAACAAACTCTGCTAAGTGAAAATAACTCACTTGCATTCCATAACTCAGAATGAGTAAATCAACTCAGGCTCTATGAACAAAAAAGGAGAGCCACTCAAATCAAACATTTCAAGAATCATATCTCCAATTGATGTAATCGATTCAGTATAATCAAAAAAAGACTCAACTGTAACTGATTTTCATATCGTCATCTATTCTTTAAACCACAAAAGCAGTATTCAATTCAAACTCATCAATTTGCTATTGAATTCCAGTTCACAACTTAAACTAAAGTTGAAATCTTAATGGAACATATCTGCAATCTCTACTCATTGTCATATCTACCAATGCTGGTTTAAATCTTTAACATATCTAGTGCATAGAATAGACTTAGTTCAGAACATTTCTGTAATCAACATAATATACACTGAACCAAAATAAAAAAAAAATTAATTCTAAATCACATATCAAATCTTCTTATTTATATGCACATTATGTTCTTGTTGATCTAATCTAATTGTATATTATCATCAATCTTCTGATAATCTGTACTTGCTTATTGCATCATCATCTATCATGCAACATAAACAAATATCTCAAGTACGAACAAAATCATGTTCAATTTCATTTCATCAGAGCAGTAATTCCATTCTTCGGTTCAATTCACAAATTCTCTTTTCTGATACACAGTGTAAGATATAACAAAGCTTTCAGCTATAATATATCTCTTGCACCAATAATATAAACAGATGAAAACAAAATAAATCTGTTACCTGCAATCTCATTTCCAGGTGCAATTTCATTCTGATACTCTGTATACTTCTGGAAGTATTCTTCATTTGAATCTTCTCAGAATCTGATTTGATTCGAACTTATTCTAGCACATCTGCTTGAAATGTCTTTACACTGATTGCCAGGATATATCCCTCCACAATAAGTGTAGTAATCTCTAACATACTCTGCATTCAGACCCAGACCAATCTGTCTTGGTTCGCTAGAGTTGAAGAGCTACTTTCATATTGTCCATTTCATCTCTGTTCTGGAATATAAATTGTAGTTGGTTGTGATTATCTCACACACTGTGGCATGTCTACAATTGCATTCCTTTTGCTTCATCATTCAGCTTCAGTTCTCATAGCCCTGTCTATGTATTTCATAAAATGTTTTAGTCGTCAACATTTATTCAGACATAATATTCGACTTCAAGCCATAAATAAACAACTCAATTTTGAGCTTCTTAATCATCCACAATTCAAAGAATCGTAGTAGACTTGAAAATCTAGCAATGCATTCTTCAGTATTCAAATTGCTCTACTTCTGATTAGTATATTCTTCTTTTTCTCATCATTTCTATCTATTGTGGCAAAGAACCGTTAATCAAACTCTGTTCTAAGCACTTACCAACAAAACAATATACCTCTTTTCTTTCAGAATTTCTTCATCACAATCTATCAGCTAGTTGCTAGGTCTCGAAGTTGGTATACAATCAATCTGATACGGCATTCATCTGTATCTTTCAAGGATTGAAACAACTGATCAAGTTCTCCAAACCAACTTCTACCTGCAATAGCATCTACTATACCTTTTCGGGTTATTGGATGATATTTTGACTTCTCTTTCATATTACCACTGATAGAGATATAAGTATAGCATCTACTGATTCTTTGAGATACTGTTCTGTTCAATCAGAGATACTTCTTTCAGTTGAGCAATAAGATTCTGTTTATTCTGGGTGCTTAAGTGACCCAAAGAACACTATTCTATTCAATTCTAGGTGCTTATATCACCCGAGGAATCTTATAACAAAATTAGTAAGAAATTCAGAAATGTACAAATCAGTAAATCAGGCAGTTTAATTTCAAGAGTAGATCATGCTCACATGCAATTCATCAAATCATCAGATCAAGTAATGCATAATCATGCAATACTATAAATGCATGCGACTCAATCTACCCCGCTCAACTTCTATCTCAGTCCGAGAAACTTATGCTTTGATAACACTTTTTGTGGGGACCTCGGGTTGCTAATCTCATTTTAGGGCAATTAATTATTAGTAAAAAAATTAATCAAACAATAAATGAATATTAAAACCAAGAGCTAAAAAAAAATTTAAAAAATCAAGACCCTCACTCGATTGGATGAACTCGTCCGATCGAGCGAGCTTAATTCCTCAGCTCTCGGATCTCAACATTTTTGGGCTGCGCTCGATCCCATGAATTCGTTCGATCGAGCGCGCTCTATCTGCTCAATTATCTGTTTTGAAAATTCACGGGCTGCACTCGATCCTACGAGTTCATAGGATCGACCGTGCTCCATTTCCAGAAAATTATGCATTTTCATTTTTGTTGTCAACTAGATCTCTCAATCCAAATCAATCAAATAATAACTCAAATATTGGTTTATCAATTCTAGAACATGCATGTATACATGTATGAAGTTTCAAGTATCAAATCATGCGTTTAGTACATCAAACGAATAGCATAAAAAGCACGAAACTACAAGATACACCAAGTCTCAAAAGTGAGCTTCTAAAAAAAGTTCTATGTCAAGTTCAATGCTATCTAAATACCATGCTTCAGCTTAAACCTGAGTCCACACTTGCTACATCTCGCTCCCGAGCTGTCAGTGTCCTATTAAACTAGCTCTTGTCCCATCTGTTGCAATGCACACATACAAAACAAAGCAACAGCCGGATAAACTCCGGTGAGAAAACATTCCCAGGATAATCGACATATAAATACGTTAAATAAATCATATCAACTCTAATCATAAACGACTCAACAATAGAGAAAATAACGCATATCTCAATTGAGAATTGATTCATATATCATCGGTGCCATCAAGATTCGTATCCGATCTTGACATGGATATTCATCTATCGAAATCATTTCGGATTCGAAAATAAGGTCACCCTCCGACCTCGGCATAGAATCAATTCAATATCATCTCGTATCATAATCATATCGACTCAAATCAAATATCCACTACTTGGGATGGATCGACAACATCAAAATCAAATCGAAACATAAACAAGTATGTGGTTTTGGCGGGACAACTCAAGAATAATCGTTCTTGAGTTTCAAAATCCCTGACTTGCGATGTCGTCATTATACCTGTCATTCTCGAGTTTCAATGTCCACATCTGGATAGGAAGTAAAACAATTATACAAAAATCTGCTCATTCAAAGATCATTCAATCTTCAAGGTAGAACAACTTCAAACCTTGAGCTGCTCTTAATAGATTCCAGGTTTGCATTCTCAAGCTCATCAAGCTTCAAAATAATCTGAAATGCAGTGTTTAGATCAGGATATATCAGTTATCAACTCAACTCTAATTCATTTCAATCAACAAGATAGCAGAACGGCTTCAATTCATAATCTAACGGCGTAACGGCTGAAAATCGATAACCGATACGATATCAATTCAAACCCAACTTCATATCAGCCATAACCATAAAAAACCAGCAAGAATTCCTCAACATATCAACATATCAGCAGCTATGAATATCAAATGATAAGTTGGAAACCATAACAAGTTCATTCAAGAATCAATCTTCGATTCGGTTTCGCATATATAAGCGATAGAAGTTCAAGAACATGATCGAAACATAAAATTCTGATCTCTGCCCACATACTGATTTCGAAATCTATTAAAAACATCAAAATACTTACACAAGATCGAAGCCCTCATCGCGAGTATTCCAGAAAACTTTTCGGAATTGAAATCGGATGATTAGAAAAAAAGTTACGGAGATTTGAAATCACAAATTCAAAAGAAAAGAGAAGGGTTCTCGACTCTGTTCCAATATTCTGAATACATATCCCATTTACACGCATACCAGTACGAATAATTTATAATAAATCGGATATGTATTGCATAAATTACAATTTAACCCCTGAAACTTCATAAATTACAATTCAGTACTCGGCCCTCTTTTTAATTCAATTTCAATCCTAAATAATTTAAGAATATTAAAATTTAAATCAAAACTCTAAATATTCTCAAATTAAATATACTCGAATTAAAAATAAATAAATTCGGATTAAATCAATTAATCCCGTCCTTTTGAACTTCAGCCCTTGAAACTTTGATATTTCAAATCAGTCTCTGATCGGGTTTCACCTTCGAATTAAATCATATTCATTCTCAAACCTTGGAATTAAATCTTAAATTCCATAAATATTCAAATCGAATATTTAATCTGTTAAGTTAAGAATTCCCGGAATTTAAATCTCAAAATCTGTAAATTCTCAAATTAAATATTTTCGACTTGGAAATTAAATCTATAATTTCCATAACTTCTCAAATCAATATTTGCCCAAAATATGGAATTTAATTCTCACATCCCATAATTAATAATTTAATATTTTTGGGTCTTACAATTCCTCCCCTCTAAAGAATGATTTCGTCCTCGAAATCGAATCCAATCGAAATATCAAGTCTGATAGACTGAATAATCATCTGAAGTGATTTTCACTTCAATCATTTAACTCTGAACTTTGTATCTCATCTCTTCATCTCTTATCAGATTATTTCTTCTAATCTGCTTCTATTATCTTATTCTTTAATTAACTGAAAAGAATTCTCTCTGAGTTGTTTCTTTCCTTAATCAAGGATCTGTCGAATATTCGACTTAACTCAGAATCTTTTCTGTATCTATTTCATCTAATTAAAGAACGTAGGAAGAATCTACTGATACTTCCTTCACTTAGATACGTGGAACAAATCAGATCCATCATATCAAGCTGAAAAGAATAAATCTTTCACGAAAATCATCAATTCTGTCTAACATTTCAGTCAGTGAAATTCAGCTTCGGTGACGACCTGTTTCATTCTCTATATCATTATATGCTCTGCATAGAACATATATCAACTCTACATTGTCATTCTGTTCATCGCTTAAAGATCTGTATCTACCATTCATATTCGGAATCTGTATATCAAACACTGTTCTTTCTCTATTCTGAATCGAATGATATTTCAAGAATAACTTTTTCGCTTAATTAATCAGTTTCATCTTTTAAAAGTTATATCTTTCATTCACTTACTAACTCTGTTTCTTCTTCTCTGTTCTCATTTCATACAGATTCATATTTATATTCTCTGTGTATTTCCAATCACATCTGATCTGATGTCAGATACTTCTGAAATATCATTTCAACACAAAGAAATATGATTTCCTTCTCATCGTATCATCAAAGCATTATCTCAATATCAATTTGATAGCTTTTATCGGAATCATCATAATCAAGTGGCAATACATCAAATCAATTAATACTGAATCAGGTATTAAAGTTCTGAGAATATTCTCAAAATTGGAAAATCAACTCAGATAGTTCATCGATCAAAGAAATGGTATAATGCAATCACATATAACCAAATACTCAGAAAATCGATCAATTGATGCCACATCCTATCGAATAAATCTAAAGTCTATATCATGACAATAGATTTTAATCATTCCTGTAATTCATCATATAATTAACTCCTTAACAGTTATCTATTCATATATGTATCACCTTTCTTACAGCATATTCTAAAAAATATGATTAGTCTGTTCAGAATATTCATTAAGCAGAGAATAATATATATATGTTGTATTCACAAATTTCAAAGTACTCAATGCTTTCGATAATCTATGTCCGATATAGTTTATTCTTGAAATTCGATTCATCTGCCCTGACTATCCTTCAATTCAAGGATAATATGTTGTACGTTCACATCAAAGAGTACTCAGAGTTTTAAATACGTTGAATCATCATTCAGTAGTAAACCTACTATCTCAATATGAAACAATAATCCTTGGTTTACTGTGTAACCTCACAACAATTCTGATCACAAATCAGTGATCTGATCATGATTATAGATCTTCTTATTCAGTAATTTCAATCAATCTGATCATAAGTCATATCATATTATTCAGTAATTCAAATCAATTCAATAATCACTACCACAGTTTACATCATGCATACTGCTTCATCTTGGTAGTTTTGTAAAATATTCTTTCAAATCATAATCTCATTCCAATTCCGGAGTTTCTAAACTGTCATTGAACCAATCTAGTCAATGTTTTTCAATTTCAACTGAAACTCTCTAGGCGTTTAAACTATAGAACGCACAAATTCTGTTACATCTATTTGTTCTATCTTCTGATAAAGAAATTAGTGGATGAATATTGAACTCATTATTGTGCATTTCGTTCAAATTCTGATATCTCTTTTCGGAAATAGCAAGCACAATCATATAATCAATCACAATATATTTCATCCACTCTAATCTGCGATATCAATTCATATCTCAATCTAGCATTCTTTACCGAATTCTAATCACTTTGATTTATGTTTTGTGTTTCTTTCATCTTCTGAACAAATCTGGCTCATTTCCAATCGAAAATCAGTCTTATTGGTTATGCATTCGTCTGAATGTATTCAAACCAGAATACACAGAATCTAAAATCAATCAATTGAATGCCTATTTCATTGCTCACTTCTCTTTCCAAAGTACTGACAAATCATAAAATCAATCCAATAATCTGGATAATATTCAAATCTTTCTATCAGTTAAGAGCCAAAAATCTTAAAATACGCTGAAATTTTCATCAAAGGATCAATAATTCTTAAAATCAAAAGAAATAAATCAAGATTGAGAAAATCTCTCAATCAAGGTCATCCAACAATCAATTCTTTTGGATAACAAACTCTGCTAAGTGAAAATAACTCACTTGCATTTCATAACTCAGAATGAGTAAATCAACTCAGGCTCTATGAACAAAACAAGGAGAGCCACTCAAATCAAACATTTCAAGAATCATATCTCCAATTGATGTAATCGATTCAGCATAATAAAAAAAAAGACTCAACTGTAACTGATTTTCATATCGTCATCTATTCTTTAAACCACAAAAGCAGTATTCAATTCAAACTCATCAATTCACTATTGAATTTCAGTTCACAACTTAAACTAAAGTTGAAATCTTACTGGAACATATCTACAATCTCTACTCATTGGCATATCTACCAATGCTGGTTTAAATCTTTAACATATCTAGTGCATAGAATAGACTTAGTTCAGAACATTTCTGTAATCAACATAATATAAACTGAACCAAAATAAAAAAAAATTAATTCTAAATCCCATTACATATCATCTTATTTATATGCACATTATGTTCTTTTTGATCTAATCTAATCGTTTCTTATCATCAATCTTCTGATAATTTGTACTTGCTTATTGCATCATCATCTATCATGCAACATAAACAGATATCTCAAGTACGAACCAAATCATGTTCAATTTCATTTCATCAGAGTAGTAATTCCACTCTTCAGTTCAATTCACAAATTTTCTTTTCTGATACAGAGTTTATGATATAACAAAGCTTTCAGCTATAATATATCTCTTGCACCAATAATATAAACAGGTGAAAACAAAATAAATCTGTTACCTGCAATCTCATTTCCAGGTGCAATTTCATTCTGATACTCTGTATACTTCTGGAACTGTTCTTTATTTGAATCTTCTCAGAATCTAATTTGATTCGAACATATTCTAGCACATCTGCTTGAAATGTCTTTACACTGATTGCTAGGATATCTCCCTCCACAATAAGTGTAGTAATCTCTAACATACTCTGCATTCAGACCCAGACCAATCTGTCTCGGTTCGCTAGAGTTGAAGAGCTACTTTCATATCGTCCATTTCATCTCTGTTATGGAATAGAAATTGTAGTTGGTTGTGATTATCTCACACACTATGGCATGTCTACAATTCCATTCCTTCTGCTTCATCATTCAGCTTCAGTTCTCATAGCCCTGTCTATGTCTTTCATAAAATTTTTTAGTCATCAACATTTATTAAGACATAATCTTCGACTTCAAGCCATAAATAAACAACTCAATTTTGAGCTTCTTCATCATCCACAATTCAAAGAATCGTAGTAGACTTGAAAATCTAGCAATGCATTCTTCAGTATTCAAATTGCTCTGCTTCTGATTAGTATATTCTTCTTTTTCTCATCATTTCTATCAGTTGTGACAAATAACCGTTAGTCAAACTCTATTCTAAGCACTTAGCAACAAAACAATATACCTCTTTTCTTTCAGAATTTCTTCATCACAATCTATCAGCTAGTTGCTAGGTCTCGAAGTTGGTATACAATCAATCTGATACGACATTCATCTATATCTTTCAAGGATTGAAACAACTGATCAAGTTCTCCAAACCAACTTCTACCTGCAATAGCATCTACTATACCTTTTCGGGTTAATGGATGATATTTCTTACTTCTCTTTCATATTACCACTGATAGAGATATAAGTATAGCATCTGCTGATTCTTTGAGATACTGTTCTGTTCAATCGGAGATACTGCTTTCAGTTGAGCAATAAGATTCTGTTTAGTCTGGGTGCTTATGTCACCCAAAGAACACTATTCTATTCAATTCTGGGTGCTTACATCACCCGAGGAATCTTATAACAAAATTAGTAAGAAATTCAAAAATGTACAAATCAGTAAATCAGGCAGTTAAATTTCAAGATTAGATCATGCTCACATGCAATTCATCAAATCATCAAATCAAGTAATGCATAATCATGCAATACTATAAATGCATGCGACTCAATCTACCCCGCTCAACTTCTATCTCAGTCCGAGAAACTTATGCTTTGATACCACCTGTTGTGGGGACCTCGGGTTGCTAATATCATCTTAAGGTAATTAATGATTAATAAAACAATTAATCAAACAATAAATGAATATTAAAACCAAGAGCTAAAAATTTTTTAAAAAAAAAATCAAGACCCTCGCTCGATCGGATGAACTCGTCCGATCGAGCAAGCTCAATTCCTCAGCTCTCGGATCTCAACATTTTTGGGCTGCGCTCCATTTGCTCAATTCTCTGTTTTGAAAATTCACGGCCGCGCTCGATCCTACGAGTTCATAGGATCGAGCGTGCTCCATTTCCAGAAAATTCTGCATTTTTATTTTTGCTGTCAACTAGATCTCTCAATCCAAATCAATCAAATAACAACTCAGATATTGGTTTATCAATTTTAGAACATGCATGTTTACATGTATGAAGTTTCAAGTATCAAATCATGCGTTTAGTACATCAAACGAATAGCATAAAACCACGAAACTACAAGCTACACCAAGTCTCAAAAGTGAGCTTCTAAACAAAGTTCCATGTCAAGTTCAATGCTATCTAAATACCATGCTTCAGCTTAAACCCGAGTCCACACTTGCTACATCTCGCTCCCGAGCTGTCAATGTCCTATCAGACTAGCTCTTGCCCCATTTGTTGCAATGCACACATACAAAACAAAGCAACAGCCGAATAAACTCCGGTGAGAAAACATTCCCAGTATAATCGACATATAAATGCGTTAAATAAATCATATCAACTCTAATCGTAAACGACTCAACAATAGAGTAAATAACGCATATCTCGATTGAGAATTGATTCATATATCATCGGTGCCATCAAGATTCGTATCCGATCTTGACATGGATATCCATCTATCAAATCATTCCGGATTCGAAAATAAGGTCACCCTCCGACCTCGGCATAGAATCAATTCAATATCATCTCGTATCATAACCATATCGACTCAAATCAAAGATCCACTACCTAGGATGGATCGACAACATCAAAATCAAATCGAAACATAAACAAGTATGTGGTTTTGGTGGGACAACTCAAGAATAATCGTTCTTGAGTTTCAAAATCCCTGACTTGCGATTTCATCATTATACCTATCATTCTCGAGTTTCAATGTTCCACATCTGGATAGGAAGTACAGCAATCATACAAAAATCTGCTCATTCAAACATCATTCAATCTTCAAGGTAGAACAACTTCAAACCTTGAGCTGCTCTTAATCGATTCCAGGTTTGCATTCTCAAGCTCATCAATCTTCAAAATAATCTGAAATGCAGTGTTTAGATCAGGATATATCAGTTATCAACTCAACTCTAATTAAGGTTCAATCAACGAGATAGCAGAACAGCTTCAATTCATAATCTAACGGCGTAATGGCTGAAAATCGATAACCGATACGATATCAATTCAAACCCAACTTCATATCAGCCATAACCATCAAAAACCAGCAAGAATTCCTCAACATATCAACATATCAGCCGCTATGAATATCAAATGATAAGCTAGAAACCATAACTAGTTCATTCAAGCATCAATTTTCGATTCGGTTTCGCATATATAAGAGATAGAAGTTCAAGAACATGATCGAAACATAAAATTCTGATCTCTGCCCACATACTGATTTCGAAATCTATTAAAAACATCAAAATACTTACACAAGATCGAAGCCCTCGTCGCGAGGATTCCAGAACACTTTTCGGAATTGAAATCGGATGATCGGAACAAAAGTTACGACGATTTGAAATCACGAATTCAAAAGAAAAAGAAGGGTTCTCGACTCTCTTCCAATATTCTGAATGCATATCCCATTTACACGCATACAAGTACGAATAATTTATAATAAATTGAATATGTATTGCATAAATTGCAATTTAACCCCTGAAACTTCATAAATTGTAATTCAGTCCTCGGCCCTCTTTTTAATTCAATTTCAATCCTAAATAATTTAAGAATATTAAAATTTAACTCAAAACTCTAAATATTCTCAAATTAAATATACTCGGATTAAAATTAAATAAATTCGGATTAAATCAATTAATCCCGGCCTTTTGCACTTCAGCCCTTGAAACTTCGATATTTCAAATCAGTCTCTGATCGGGTTTTACCTTTGAATTAAATCATATTCATTCTCGAACCTTGGAATTAAATTTTAAATTCCATAAATATTCAAATCGAATATTTAATCTGTTAAGTTAAGAATTTCCGGAATTTAAATCTCAAAATCCGTAAATTATCAAATTAAATATTTTCGACTCAAAAATTAAATCTATAATTTCCATAACTTCTCAAATCAATATTTGCCCAAAATATGAAATTTAATTCTCACATCTCATAATTAATAATTTAATATTTTCGGGCCTTACAATTTTATTTCTTGGTTTTGTAAATTTGAATTGATAAAAAAGAAACAAGATCTAGAATCCTATGACTACAAGAAAACATCTACAAAGTTGGATGCTAGCCAATATATGGAGATAGGCGTGCACAAGGAAAAGACATCTATATAGATCGATCAATTGAGATTTTCTTATAGAGCTTCACGAACATACATTGAGAGGAGAACCGAAGATCTTCTGAAGCTTGTATCGGTCGTGACCACTTGATTGCCTTGAAGAATTGAAAAGATCAAAGATCGAAGAGTGTTGGTTTCATCGAGTTTTGGCATCAAGGATTCATCTTCTTGTTTTGCATATTTATTCTATTTCGTATAGAATTTTAGGAGATGTTTTTTTTTGGTTTATTTTCTCATATGTTGGAGAAAATTGATTTTACAATAATCACTAGATTTAGGATTTGTAAAACTCTTTGAATTATTTTCTAGTGAAAGTTTTACCTTGAGGCGCTGCAAGAGTATTTTATACTCTTGCTTAAAATTTTTGAGTCTATTTATTTGGTTGCTTGTTTATTTTATTCACGCTTAAATTATATTCCGCTGCAAATTACTCAAGGTGTTATTGTAAGTGTTGTCAACACCTTGTGACAACACCTCAAACTGTTTATGTGCAACCCTAATTTCCTTACAGAGTTGATAACTGCGTTTCATATGCATATTTTTTGTGATTGTTTTTCATGCATTCATATGTTATTGTTGTTGTTTTATTTAGTTTTAGCATGTTTAATGCATTTGTCTGCATAATACTTGACCGCTTAATTCGATGTTTATTAGCAAGTGCACTAGGTCAAGTAATAGTAAGTGGACAGAGAGTCCAAGTATCGATCCCACAGGGACTATAGTCAATTCTCAAGAATTAATTATTTTACTTAATCTAGACAAAATAATAAAAGGATTAAGATGATTTAAATAAAAAAAAAGTTACTAAAAATAAATAATAACTAAAATAGCTAAAAGGTGAATTTAATTAAAATGAGACAACCAAGACACACGCAGGTACCGAACAAATCATGTAACATGTAGTCGATTTAGGATTCAGATTTAATCTTAGATCACGGGAATTCTCCTATCTTGTTCAAAGGTCTATTTCTAGAACAATCAAACCTACTCAAATAGTGATGGATTAATCTTTCGTAATTCTAATAAAATTTGAATGCATGGAGATCTATGAGAATTCAGTATTCACCTAAATCGCGCACTGAAACCGAATTCTATTTCTAGTCGGTTTTACCATGTGTTGATTGTTAAAGTGATCAAAATCAATCACTCCTCTGTCGACTTGTAACCAATTAACATGCAAGCAAACAGTTGATCAGACTATCCACAAGACAAATATGAATCTAACAATCAATAAAATAAAATCAAGTCTGAAAAATCCCAAATAAACATCCAAGTTTTCTACATGAATTTGTTCGGCCCAATCACGCCGTCTTGGTTGAAGAAAAACTACTCAATAATTAAAAACAATAATTAAAAATAAAAAGAAGAAGAAAAAAAAAAAAGAAATCGTCTCTCCCAAGCCTTGTAGCTGTCTCCCTTGTGTTGTCTGTGTTCTGGAACTTCGGAACCCTAAAAAATATGAAATATCTTCTATTTATATGGTCCGGAACCCATACCAATTAATTTCCTTCCAACACAAGGACTTTTCGGAACAGTCAAAAGGCCGGAACCCGCGCTCGAGCGAGTGGAATTCTCGCTCGCACGCGCAATGTAAAGCAAGTTTCTGGAGTTGTAACTCGCGCGCGAGCGAGTTCAATTCTCGCTCGCGCGCCACACAATTTCTGCTATGAGCAACGATTTTGAAAAATTCATATATCAAGTTCTAGCCGTCGGATCGAGCTGAAATTTGGACAGCAACTTCAAAATATCTTGATCTATAATCTGAAGGTAGAGATTGGATTTCAATTTCTCTTAAATTTAAAATGATGTTTTTACCAAAGCTTCTCCGTATTCACTCTTCAAAAATCAATTTTCCTACAAAATCAACCGGGAGAGTGAAATACACACACATGCACTAAAACACATAAAAACATACATAAAACAATATGAATGCACACAAAATAGACTTAAAAATAACACGAAATAATGCACACAAAATGCACTTATCAACACCCTCATACTTAACTATTGCTCGCCATCGAGCAAGAAATTCAAAAAACAATATTCAAACGACGACATAAGTAAGAATGAATCATTAACAACATAGCCTCCGATAAGTTTCAACTTCAATAATTAAAAATCACAAAAACTTCTAATTGTTCAAAATACACTGTCAGTTAAACGTAAACGTGTGAGTGTGCCATGTCATTCCAGTTTCATGCAACTTCAAAATAATCCATCCTAAGAATGTTTAGCAACCTACGAAAATTCAATGCAAGTGTCACAATCTAGCACTCTTTCATCCCAAAAATCCCAAAAAAACATGGACTCTCTTGAGATAAATTACGTACCGCCGGATTTTGCACCCGGTATTTTTTTATAAGCCCCAATAATTACCCGCAAACTTAGCTATAACTAAGATAGGATTTGAATTTCAATCCCCTCATCTATAGCCCGGATAGAGTGACAATGTAGTAACCCGTACCCGGAATTAACGATTAAAGAGTAATTAATCGTGTAATCATGTTAGATTAAGTAAAACATGATTAAGCAAATTTCAAATGGGTTAACGGAGTCCAAAAATGGATCCAGGACACTCAAAAATGGCCGGGAAGGTTCCAAGGGTTCGGAGGGTTCGGAGGATCCGAACCAGGTTAGGAGGCTACGAACTGGTTCGGAGGATCCGAACTCAGATCGGAGGCTCCGAAGATAATGCGTCATTGGTGACATCATTGATGGGACTTCGGGGGATCCAAAGTCAGGATCGGAGGCTCCGAACAGGAACGAAGGCTCCGAAGTCAGGAACGGAGGATCCGAACCAGTTCGGAGGCTCCAAACTTTGCCTATAAATATGGGGCCGAGATTTCATTTTCAAGTGCACCGAGTTCCTTTTCTCTCTCAATTCCTTGGCCTTCTAACTCAGATCTAGGGAGATCTAGGCGTCCTATCGAGAATTTGGAAGTGGCATAGCGATCCAGGCGTCGTAGAGGAGCTGTGGCCTAGTTTTGAGGCAAGAGACAACAAAGGGCTAACGACAGACGCAGGTATAGCTTTGGCTTCCTAAAAATATTTAGGAGTATGCAATAGTTTAGTTAAGGCTTTTAGAGCTTAATTAATGATACATGAGTATTTGTATTGTAGAGCTGATGATAGGCTTGGAACCTAGAGTGGGACTGCTAGGAACTGCCTGTAGTAAGGTACATAAGTACTGACTGAGATAGCCAGCGGGTTTTGCATGCTTATATGTTGCATTTGTGTGTCATATTATTATGCATCATGTGCATATCATATTGTGCCTGTCCATCTTTTGAGATGAGCCATGTAGGGCCGCTCAGCCCTGTTCGGACGGTAGATGTCGAGCCCCCCGCAACCGACGGGTTAGCCGGCACTGGCATTTGGAAGACACGGTCTAACTCCATTAGGAATGAGCAGTGTACGCAGGGTTTGCTCCCCGGGTTGTACCACTCATGTCCTAGGCGCCATTACTGAGCAGTTGTATACAGTTATCCCAGATATGGATACCCTGTCATGTGCATGCATCATATTTGTATGTTTTACCTGTGCTTTCGTATTGAGCTTAGAGCTCACGTCCAGTCTTTTATGTGTATCTGGACACCCCATTCGACGGGGCAGGTGTAGGTGTAGGATTGAGCACCAGGAGCTTGGAGTAGCCAGTGACCAGTGAAGACGGCAGAATTAGTTATAGGTTTTTGCCCTGTAGGATTATTTATTCGATTGAGTTGTATAATCAATTTGTTTAACCGGTTGTATTCTGCCGGTCTGTTTTTATTTAAGTCTTTCGCAACGATTTATTTAATGCATTCTTAATTATGCTCTTAACTCTGATTAAGTAGTGGATCTTGGTTGGGTCGCTACATTTATTGGTATCAGAGTATGCATGCAAGAGACTTGGAATATAGTATTAAGACTTTGGGTTATCCTTGTAGGATGGGTGAGACCTTGGAAGAGGTAATGATACGGCGATTAGGTTGCCCGAAGACTATCATCATCAGCAGGATTTCTGAAGATTTGGCTTATGGGATTCCAGCAAGTGCGGATAGGAGAGATGGATCGTGTCTGAGTTTTCGAGACTTCTACTCATGTGAATCCTAGCTTTGGATCGAGTACCAGATTCCAGAGGCAGTGGCAGATGATTGGTGGGGACTTACTTGATGTTTGCATCTGTACAGTCAATACCATGATGACACTACTCTGAAGATTCTCCAGTCGTAGTTGGAGAGATTGTCATATAGACCTTCACCAAGGAATGCCTCGAGTTCCTAAGGCATGACAGTTTTTGAGCGTAAGGTTATTAAACTCATGCAAAACATGGTTTTTCCGGTATGCTTGTATCGATGCGTTCGGTAGGCAAACGGGAAACTTCATGTTCAAAAGCATGATTTGGTTACAAGAAGAAAGCTGACGGTAGATCGTGAGCAGAAGAGGTCGACTGACATGCACTATTTCTCCTATATTGTTCAAATGTCTATTTTTAGAACAATCAAACCTACTAAAATATTGACGGATTAATCTTTTTTAATTCTAATCAAATTTGAATGCATGAAGATCTGTGAGAATTCAGTATTCACCTAAACCGCACACCGAAACCGAATTCTATTTCTAGTCGGTTTTACCATGTGTTGATTGTTAAAGTGATCAAAATCAATCTCTCCTCTGTCGACTTGGAACCGATTAACATGCAAGCAAACATTTGATCAGACTATCCACAAGACAAATATGAATCTAACAATCAATAAAATAAAATCAAGTCTGAAAAATCCCAAATAAACATCCAAGTTTTTTACATGAATTTTTTCGGCCCAATCACGCCGTCTTGGTTGAAGAAAAACTACTCAATAATTAAAAACAATAATTCAAAAATAAAAAGAAGAAGAAAGGAAAGAGAAATCGTTTCTCCCAAGCCTTGTAGCCTCCTCCCTTGTGTTGTCTGTGTTCTGGAACTTCGAAACCCTAAAAAATATGATATATCTTTTATTTATATGGTCCGGAACCCATACCAATTAATTTCCTTCCAGCACAAGGACTTTTCGGAACAGTCTGACGCCAGAACCCGCGCTCGAGCGAGTGGAATTCTCGCTCGCGCGCGCAATGAAAAGCAGGTTTTTGGAGTTGTAACTCGCGTGCGAGCGAGTTCAATTCTCGCTCGCGTGCCACACAATTTCTACTACGAGCGACGATTTTGAAAAATTCAATATTGAGTTCTAGCCGTCGGATCGAGCTAAAATTTGGAAAGCATCTTCAAAACATCTTTATCAATAATCTGAAAGGTGGAGATTGGATTTGAATTTATCTAAAATTAAAAATGATTTTTCTACCAAAGCTGCTATGTAATTTACTCTTCAAAAATCTATTTTCTTACAAAATCAACCGGGAGAGTGAAATACATGCACATGCACTAAAACACATAAACACACACATAAAACAATATGAATGCACACAAAATAGACATAAAAATAACACAAAATAATGCACACAAAATGCACTTATCAATACTCTTCCTGATCCATTTTGTAGGAAACTTGAAAAAATCAAGATTTTTGGACAAGCTTATACTCGCTCGAGCGGATGGTTATGCTCGCTCGAGCGAGGCTGAGAAGACAAGGATAAATCCAAAAATTCACTCGCTCGAGCGCATCTGATGCTCGCTCGAGCGAGAGAAAAGGAGTCACCAAGACAGAGTTGTTCTCGCTCGAGCGGATGGTTGTACTCGCTCGAGCGAGAAAGTCGAGAGAAGAAATTTCCGGAGCAGAGTTACGCTCGCTCGAGCGCACCTTGTGCTCGCTCGAGCGAGCTGCGTGTACAAAGTTTATATTTTTGGAAACTCTTGCTCGGGTTGGATGCTATATTTTTAAGATCTTTGGGCATATAAATACGAACTTATTCATCAGAATAAGGGTTACACAACGCGTTTGAAGGCAAGAGGCGGGTGATTATCATCTTCCATTCTACCTTTCTTCTTT
This sequence comes from Henckelia pumila, assembly GCF_033568475.1. Lineage (NCBI taxonomy): Eukaryota > Viridiplantae > Streptophyta > Magnoliopsida > Lamiales > Gesneriaceae > Henckelia > Henckelia pumila. Next base: position 95,435,081 of record NC_133123.1, on the reverse strand, counting down.
TCTTTTTATTTTTGATTTTCAGTTGATGTTTTGGGATAAAAAAAAAACTCTTGTTTATGAATCATGTTGAACTTTGAGTAGTTTTTCTCTTTTGATCAAGGCCACGTGATTGGGCCGAACAAATTTATGTAGAAACTTGGATGTTTATTTGAGAATTTTCAGAGTTGATTTTATTTTATTGATTGTCAAATTTATATTTGTCTCGTGAATGATCTGACCAGTTATTTGCTTGCATGTTAATTGATTCTAAGTCGACAGAGGAGGTATCGATTTTGATCACTTTGATAATAAACATATTGTAAAACCGACTAGAAATAGAATTCGGTTTCAATGTGCGGTTTGGGTGTAAACTGAATTTTCACCGTTTGTCATGCATTCAAATTTGATTAGAATTACGAAAGATTAATCCGTCAATATTTGAATAGGTTTGATTGTTCTAGAAATAAACAGTTGAACAAGATAGGAGAATTCCCGTAATATAAGATTAAAATCTGAGTCTTGAATCGACTACTTGTTACATAATTTATCTGGTACCTACGTGTGTCCTTGATCGAGCTTTTCCCAAATTGAATTTTAATCCGAAATCTCTGCTGTGTTTTTATTGAGTTGAATTTTATTTGCAATTTAATTTCTTAGTTTAAAATCTGAAATCACTCTTATTCTTTAGTCCAGATTAAGTAGGAATAATCATATTCTGGTACTCATAATTATACAGTCCTTATGGGTTCGACATCTGATTCTATTCACTATCTATAACTTGACCTGGTACGCTTGCTAGTAGATTTTAATCACACCGATTTAAGCGGTCAGACACCCTTATTCTGGGATGAAGTAGGGGAATGACATTTCGAGGAACCAGAGTTGCTCCAACAAATTGTGGATAAAGTCGAGTTGATCAAGAAAATGATCAGTACCACGCAGGACAGACATATCAGCTATGCCAACACCAAGCGCATACCATTGCATTTTGAGACAGGAGAACATGTTTCCCTGAGATTATCACCTTTTCCTGAAGGTGATTAGATTTGTTCTGAAGGTCAAGTTAACATCAAAATTCATTGGTTCGTTCGAGATACTGGAGAAATTTGGAGACGTGGCTTACCATTTGATGTTTCCACCGTATCTCTCTATCATTCACAATGTATTTCGCGTGCCTTTGCTTCGTCAATATATTGTAGATGGGCTGCACATTCTACATCTGTCATAGGTTTAGTTACAACCCTATTTGTCATATGTGGAGAGACCGCTCAGGATTATTGACAGTAAAGAAAAGGTGCTTCGGAATAAGTTCATTCATCTAGTCATGGTTCAGTGGCAGCATCGAGGCACTGAATAGGCGACTTGAGAGTTAGAGACTTGTATGCATTCGAAACACCCAGATTTGTTTTGATTGTATTTTCCTTTGTATAATTCAGTTGTATTTGTAACTGCAGTATTGTATTGAGAACTTGTTTTCAGTGTTGTTGTTGTATTTTTTTCCTGATTATCCATGTCTGGATTTCGAGGACGAAATCTCTTAATTTGGAGAGAATGTAGTTGCCCGATTCTTCATTAAGTTAATCAACTGCCTAAACATGATTAAGAGGTTCTTAATTGAATTTAAGGAGTTGAAAATCAGATTCAGAATGATCGAAAATGGTTCCAAGGGCTTCAAGTTATTGGACAGTTCGGAAGCAGCGATGTACTTCGAAAGTAGAGGGTGAGTTTGAAAGATCCGAACTCAAGATCGGAAGGTTCGATCGCCTTTGGATAAGAAAGTATGGGCTTTTTTATTGGTGAAGTGACGTGAGATAAATCAAAAGTTCTGAACCCCAATTCGGAAGGTCCGAACTCTATCAGTAACAGTGCGTTATCCAATCAGGGACACAGTTCGGTGGCTAGTGATCGTAAGCACCAATGGTGAGATTGGAAGCTCCGAAGTCCGTTCGGAAGCTCCGATCGTGGGATCGAAAGGTCCTATATTTGTCTATAAATAGGGCTGTTATCTTCATTTGTAACTCGCATATTCACTCGTTTCTTCTCTCATTTTGGTAGTTTTGGAAGGCTTCCGGCGTCGACTTGAGGGTCAGTCAATAGCGAGACGCTAATGGGATCGTAGCGGAGTTGTGCCTAAGTTTTGAGGCCTTTGCATTCAAAGGGCTAACGACGGATGCATGTATAAGTTTATACTCTGATTAGCTTCTGTGAGTAGCTATTAGTCTAGTTAAGCCTTTATTTAGACAATAAGTGATATCATAATTATCTGTGTATAGTCTTGGACTAGAGAGCCAGTGTTTCTAGGTTTCTTGAGTTTCTTGATTAAAGATACAGACGTACTATCTGAGATATCATGGTTGAGTATGCATGCTTTATATTTGCATGGTTTATATGACATTGCTTATGTGCATTTATTATGTCACGATTTTATACGGCACATATTATCATGTTGAGCATGTACCTTGATATTACCAATAGCGGATGGATTCCATGGATTCGGATCCGGTTACATATATCCACATATTATTTTTGGTATAGGAGCCACCTCCTTATGCGATGGCCCAGCGTGCTACATACCATGGCGCCATTTGATTGAGCATAGTTTTCTACCGTAATAGGTTTTCGGTACCCGTTCATTTGCATTAGCATTCATAGCATGTATATACTCATACTTTCGTACTGAGTGTTGTTAGCTCACGTCCTCGGCTTATGGTTCTAAACACCCCCATTTTACAGGACATGTCTTAGGTTGGAGGGACCAGGAGGTAGCGGTCGTTGAGCTGCAGCGGCGTTGGATTTGCTCCGTACCAGGTTTCTTTTAGTGGATTTTTGTACTGTTATTCGATCGGGTTGTATAACATTTATCTACAATGACTTTGGTACCGGTTGTATTCCATCGATGATTTAGTTGTATCACTTGAGTTTTCAGTGGTTTTAATTATTATTGTGCTTTAATATATTTATTACATTCTTAAATTTGATTAGTAGGTGTTTTCGGATTGAGTCACTACAAAGTTTTGGTTCCTACTATCAGTTTCGTAATATATGAAGAGTCCAAACAAGAAATGGATTTCAAATATCAATTTTCAATATCATTCCAAACACCGAATATAATATCAAATTCATGCTTTTCCAAATCCGATTCCAAATCCTATTTTTCAAAGATACAAGGTCTATTTCTTGTCATTTTTTAAAAAAAATTATTTTGAACAATGTTTTAAGAGTCCGCCTGGTTTGAGAAGCTGAGAGGATAAACAAACATTTTTTTAATTCAAAAAACACTTTTCTTAAAATTATTGCATTTGGTTACAAAAGTCATTTTTAAGAAACACTTGAAATATGTTTTTGAAAAGCTATAATTTTTAGTTTTTTTGGGATTTTGCTTCTAAATATTTAAAAATTTAAATAAAGTACTATTTGACCCATAAATTAATTTGTGCCATTAATTTATCATTTAATCAATTAAGAATTTTAATGATAGGTCTCGATGAATTAAAGCCCAATAAAGTTATAGGAACTGCAAAGAATTGGTCAACAACTTCCAAAACCCACAATGCAAGTAGTGGGATGGTGCAGTTGGGAACTCGAGGAACCGGATCGAATCTCGAGGAACCAAGCAAAAAAAGAGGAGAAGACCAAGTCAAAATAGTTACAAGTAGTGGGATGGTGAAGTTGGACACTCGGGGAACCTTCGGCACTCGAGGAACCAAGCTGAGAAAGAGAGAGGGGAAGACCAAGTCAAAGCAGTTAAGAGTTAGTGGAGCTGTTAGCGAGAATGTTAGTGCTGCAAGTAGTGGGCTAATGGAGTTGAGCAGTTGAGGAACTGACTTGGGAACCAGCATATAAAAGGGGCATTCATGCAGAACACAACACACAACAACCAATCCAACAATTTCAGGCTCCAAAATCTTTAATTCTTCAGCATATTTCTCCACATTTTCAAAATTTCATCATTGTTCTTGTATTTTTCTAGATTTTCAGTACAAATTTTCAGTCATATTTCGTAGTTCCTCGAACGTTCCAGCAACATCTTTTATTTTATTTTATGGCAAACACTTGTCATTTTCAAATTTTTAGTAGCAGTGTTGAAGTTTCAATTGCTATTAATGCTTTTTTTTTCAATATTCTAGTGTTCTTTGAGATTTAACCGGTGGAATTGAGATCGACGAAGAAATCAGGACTCACATTTCGCTTGATTTTTTGAAGTTAGATAATATTTTCATCTTTATTTCATTTTTGGCATATTTGTGCCTGGCACGCTTGAAAGAGTGGGTGTCCGGTTAGCCAACTTGTGGCTAAGGGCTTTTATGACTCTATGTATAAACAATCTTTGTTTAATATAATTTACAATCATTAATGGCATTTTCTTTGTCTTTCTTCATATTGTTATATTGTGATATACTATTGTTGTTTTGATAAAGACCTTGAATATACTATAGTGTAAGTAAGATGAGATAGTGAATAAAGAGAGATCACTATTATGAAACACATCTTATAGTCACTGTATATTCTAAACAGTTCCTAGTCAATTGAGCCATCCGCTAATAAGGATAAGGATCGCTCGAGATTAATACTAGCATTTGTGATGCCAAGTACTACGTTTCATTGGTAATGGCCATGGAGATGTTTAAATCATGCAAATGGATATTCATATGATGAATGATCGAACTACCCTATTCGGACTTTCCAAGTGGTTATTATTATTTGAGTGGATAAGTCCGCGGTTTTGGTTGTACACCATTAGTCCTTACTACTTGAAACATCATTGAGACTCTATATGCTAGTACTGTGCTTTGACTCGTTTACCGACTCTATTGGGGTCATCAGGTGTCGGGATTGGGTATAGTTACGACACATATTGGAGTCGATGCTTTGTTGTCAAGGATTCACCACATACTTGCGATTGTGGATATCCTATGCGATCTGAGGAGATATTAGTGTGACGAATCTCTGGCCAGAGTACATGATGTGTTTTAGGTTACTCGATTTTCCTAGTAACACATGCGATGTCACTATTTGATCTCCAAGAAGTAATGCATAGTTATCGAATCTCGAACGACTCTCGATGCACCAATGGTTGTTGATTCGATCGGGATATATGGATGAAGGGACCGTACTGTACGCTAACCAAAATCTACTGGTTCTTGCAGGCACTATCAGTGATACCTAGGGAATCATGGGGCGATGTTTCTAGACGCTCTTACCATGATTCGTTGGGCAAGTCAGAAATTGTTGTTCCGAGTCACAAGGAGTTGTGAGCCCACGGCTAGCTGTATCCCTGAACCATTGAGGGTCACACAAGTAATGGATTACTAAACCCCATTGAGATAGTTAAATTTAAAGAGTTAAATTTAATGAAAGAGAAGTTGGACTTCTTAAATAAAAGGAGTGAAATTTCCTAAAATGACATAGGGATGGGCATTTTTGGAAATCACTGAATTCGAATTCAGAAAAATTATCTTGACTTCAAAAGATGCAGAAATGGTTTCTGTGGACATTGGTAAAATCAGTTTATCAATCGGAGTCACGATGAATTTTATATTAATTTCTATAATAACAGGCTTGTCTTGTTGGGCTTAAGTTATGGATTGTGGGCCCTAAACAGTTAGAGTCCTAATACAATTATAACTTAATCTAGTCTAGAAATTATCTATAAATACATGTGTAGTGTTCGAAAATCATAAGCTTTAAGTCTTGCAATTTTTGAATTACACACATATATTTTCAAGAGGATTTTTCGAAAATCCTCTACTCCTTTTTTAGATAATTCAGTATGTAATTTTTGTGAAAAATTACATTCTGAATTGACAGATCAAATCTGTTTATTCTCTTCGATAAACATCTGATTGATTTCTAGTGCAATCAATCAGAGTGTTTTAGTTTTCTATTCGTGGACTTAATTTCGGAGGTTGATCGTGATAGTCATCGGTTACTGGGATTTACAAGAAGAGCAGATTAAATTCTGTTGGAGTCCATAATCAAGCCTTTGCTTGAATAGGTAAAAATATTTAATTATGAATTTATATTTTTACTTGCAAGATTTTAATCGTTAGGATTTGATACCCACGATATGGAATCGTTCCATATCAAAAAATAAAATTTTTAAACTTCCGCAGCTCCGGGTATCACATCCGTGTGATCAGAGAACGCATGTTCCAACAGTGGTATCAGAGCCAGGTCGTAAACTTTGATCAAACGATTAAAATTAATCGATTGTACAAAATTTTTAGCCTCGGTTTTTGAAACTAAACGAAAAAATTTTAAAATTAAATTTGAAAGGAAACAAGGCAATCGGGCAGCGAGCGTCGCTGCCCGGGGCAGCGACGAGCTGCCCACCTCCACGTGGGCAGCCCTGTCCCACGTGGAGGCGGGGCTGCCCGGGAATGTCTCGGGCAATTCGGAAATTTAAAATTTTGATTTTTTGAATTTTTTGAAATTTTAGTTTTTGGTCCGATCAAAAATTGTTTTTGGTCCGATCAAAAATTGTTTTTGATTGGTCCACGAGGCATGGGATCAAATTGTTTGAGTCCGAAATTTTTAAAATTGATTTTTGGATAAATTTGAATTTTTGGAAAATTTATAAATTTTATCCGTTAAATTAGATTTTATAAAATTAATTATTTTGGTAAAATTGATGATAAGATATGATCTTATGAAAGGATAAGATAAAATTTGATTTTATCTTTTTAATTATGATGTCATTGCATGTTATCCAATTATTTAATTATTAAATTAATTATTGGATAAAAGGATGATCGATTGTCATGACCAATTTGGTAGGTGTATGTTAGGTTATTTACATTTGGTTTTATTGTTGTTGGGTTTTATTAATGGGTTTGGTTTATAGCCCAATTTGAATTATCATTTGTAATAAAAAGTGGGCCTGGTTTATGGCCCGTTCCCACCCTTAAATATGTATCCCCTACTTGTCATCGAAATTTATTGTAAATTTATTAGACTTAGTGAGAGATAAAGATTTGAAGACAAAGGTGGGCCCAGCAGACAATAAAGACCGAAGAAATGTAAATTGGAAGCTCAATGTAATAGGATTGCATTGCATACTTGCATATCACCTAGGATTGGGCTTAGACTCGTGATTGGCAACCACGGGTCGATTAGTGATTGGGATCGATCATCCTTTAAATAATATATGATATTATTGTTGTATGCATGTTTAGACTAAATTGTATGAATCCCGCAAGCATACAAATATTGCATGATGAGACAATTTTCAAAATTAAAAATTCCTCATTTTAAATATGATTTAAAATTGATATCAAGATAAACAAAAGGGAATTTAAATATTGTTTAAATGTTCCTACCTTCCATCAACGATCAATGTATGAGATGCTACCCGCGGGCACGGTTCGGCTCATATTATTGGGGGGCCCGTTCGTTGGAAAACTGTACATTGGATCGACACATGTTGTAAGTTAGGTGGAACTCCCATGGGATTGGCTCATATTATTAGGGATCCACATGGCGACCGTCCATCACAACTTAATATTGAAAGGTCATCTTGACATGTCACATTAAACGGCGTCATATTATTGGGACCTTATTGGACATGAGGTAAAAACATGGGGGTTGCTTTGGAAGCAATTGGGCTCTACCTTTTGAAAATTATGGTTGGCTGATATTATTCGGGACTATAGTTTGTCAATTGGACTCCATGTTCCCACTAAGGAAACAAGTTTCTCGTTTTCACTAGAGGGTAGTGAAATCGTTAAAATAGTGGGAGTGAAATTCATAAAATTAAATCTCGCCATATTTTATGTCTTAGTAGATTAATTAAACAATCACTGATTATTGTCTGTTTCTTTTCAGTATTTCATTACAATGAATTCACGCAATCCACTATACTCAATTCTCGAACAAAACAAATTGACTAGCGCAAACTATACGGAATGGTTTCGTAAATTAAAGATTGTTCTAAACTCGGAGAAAATTTTCTACGTGTTAGAAAAGAATCCTCCAAAGAAAGCACCGGCTAATATATGTCCGGAAGTGTAATACTCGGAAAATCCATAAATCTATTCATTATTTATTTCAAGAATTTTAAATGAATTTTAAGCTATTTCATTTGATTATTTATGATTTAAAAGTTATTTTTAATTAAATAATTTTATGTGTTGTGTAAACGATTTAAAAGAGAATAATTCATATTTTAAAAATATACATTTATTTATTGTGTTAAATGATTTTAATAGTTTGTGCACTTTAATTATGAAGTGTAAAGTTATTATTTAAATTAATTGATGTTAGGTATATGCCTAATATATTTTTATGACTTTGTAAATAATTTAATTGTTTCATGATTGAATTAATCTTGGATTGAGAAAACGAGACTAGCCTACGCACGAGATCATAGGAAATAATTCTACGAGTATTTTGAGTATAATATTGGTATCATTTTATTTTATTCATCGGGAGAAGAAAATTTTATTATTCTGAGTTGGGATATTCTGGACAGGCTACGTTTTATGTAGTCAACACACGCATTGTATTAACTCCCCTCTTTCACACTTATCTACTCCTCTACCCCATCTTTAATTTCAATTCCCCACTCCTTTAATGTGTTGTCTCCTCTCCCTCATTGATTTTCCTTGCACGTCACTTTTCCCCTTCCTTTCCACTCCTTTAGTTCTTCATTTTGTTCATCTATTCTTTCATCCGAGGTAAGTCCAAGATTTCGAATTCCGGTTGTGCTAAGGTTAGCTCATTGCCAAGAATCCGGATAAACTCCATATATGGTTAAGGCAAGTTTTTCAACAAGTATTTTAAGGTTTTGAAACCCATTCAAGATTATAATTATTTTAATATGAAAATATATGCTTATGTACATGTTTTAATGGTTTATGATTTTGAAGAAGCGTGAAATTATGAGTATCAAGTTATGAAGTTTTGAAATTGTAAAGCGTGGTCGTTCTTGACAAGTTTTTGATAGATGTGTAGAAAATAATGATTCTTTTGAAGATTATGATGTTATTGGAAGTTTTAAAGGTGAGAAAATGATGTTTAATTGAAAGAAAATGAATTTTTGAGATTTTGAAGAAGTTAAGCAATATTTTTATGGTAGTTACGGTTTAAAAGTTTTGAAGCAAAATCATTTAATATTTTAGTTTTTTGAAGTTAGTTAATCCATTTTCAATTACAAGAAAATGAGTTTTGATGATTTATGAAGTTAGGATTTTGGGTAAAAGAAGTATATGTTTGAAGTTAAAGTGTTGAAGTTGTGTCCGGTGACACCGGAATACCGATACTTGTTATGATTTTGAGGATAAAAATTAGTGTAGTGATCCAAATGATATGAGGCCAATTTTATTTGGAAAATAACTTATTTATCTACAACTTTTGTGTTTTGAGTTTTATCAAAATAAGTATGGAAGATTGGCTAAAATCGCTCAGAAATGTGTCAAATGTTTTGAATTTCCGGCAGTGATACATCTTGGGAGAATCAGCATAACGTTTTACTGAAAAATCTATTTTAGGTGAGGTTTTCGGAATTCGAAAGCCAAGATCCGGATCTACAACTTTGATGTTTACCACCTTTTCAGATTCTGAATTAAGAATAGAGTTTTGGAGCGAGCAAGATGAACCAGTTGTGCAGGTCAGGCGCGCCCGCGCCTAGAAGTTGAGCGGGCTCCCCTTTCATTCGAAATTTATGATTTTTATATTTTATTTTAGGGTTCTAAATTTATGGTTATGATCTTTTAAGGCTTCTAAAATATATTTAAGAGTTTCTATGCAAAAAAGTTTCAAGTTTTAAGTCAAGAACGACAAGAACGACTTACGTGGATCGATTACGCTATGTGATGCATGTAAATGTCTAAGTTTCATTCATGAAACCTATGTTCAATATGAAAGTATGATTTTTATCATCTATGACATGCATGAAGTAATTGAGTAAAGTTTTATGTTCATGAAATGAAAGTTATGACGGAATTTACGATGAAACAATGATGTTTCATAATGAATGAAATGATATGATGAATGATGTTAAGATGAAGCATGATATGATATGTCGATGCATGAAAATATTTTGATGTCTTATGTGTCTTTGTGGTGGCAAACACGGGATTGGTGCTCCGGTTTGGACTCCGAAGAGGGCCTTTCCAAACATGGCTCATGAGACAGATAAGTACACGGGACTGGTGCTCCGGGATGAGCTCCGGAGAGGGCCTTTCCAAAGAACGAATGTTATGAGGCTTAGTGCCATATGCTTGTTGATCAACAGGAAAAAAAGATGAATGTGCCCATTATGACGGTTGCCACAATTTCACATAATTCATCACCCCAAAATGATAAGTTTTTATGTTATGTTTGTAAGGCCCTGAAATTATTTATTGCGGATTAGCAAAATTGATTATTTTTTTATTTTGGAGATTTATTTGAGCCGGGACTGAATTGATTTAATTGGGAGTTTCAGGGACCAAAATGCAAAAAATGGATTTTTATACTATTTTATCCCTCCTAGTTGACTAAGCCCATACCCCCCCATACTCTCTTCCTCCCCTACTCTCTCTCTCTCTCTCTCTCGATTCTTCTCTCTCCCGGAAGCCATGGAAACCGTTTCTTCAAGCTATCTTTCCGTTCGATTCGCACGATCCGACCGTTAGATTTCTTTTCCGAGTTGAGTTTCATGATCACCGCAACGAGAGCTTCATTTGGACGTAAGTTTTGCTACGATCTCTTGAACTTCGTTTTTTTTTTTGGGTTGTTAGAATTTGATAATCTTGGAGTATGTTGTTCTTGAGCTAGCATAGATCGTGTATTCGAAGTCGAATCGGAAAAAGAACGAAGTTTGGATTTTATATGATTTTTGGAGTTTAATTCGAAAATGGGGTTGTGAGATTTTGTTGTATTTTGATGGTTTTTGATTTGTTTTGTTGATTGAGGAGTTGTTTTGGATGATTTGGGATTGTTGGCTGTTATCGGAGATTTTTGGTTTGACCGATTATAGCCGTTATGCCATCGGAATCGAGTTTGGATTATTGGTTGTTTTGTTTCGGTTTGACTTCCGGATTTGATTGAATTGGTAGATTGTTACCGAATCCGTATATTCTTCATTTTCAGATTTGGATTGGAGTCTTGGAATTGGATTGAACTTGGAAGTTGAGTCTGTCGAGAATTGAAGACGGTATATTGATTGAATTTCCTTGTTATAAAGTTTTGTGATTCGATTGATTATTTATTTGAGTTCGTTATTATTTTCAGATTTGAATCTTCGACGAACTCGAAAGGTAAAAGATGACTTTGAATTGAATGGGGTTGAATACTCGAGTTCGATTGATTCTCGAGCCCCGAAAATCACATACTACATGTTTATTTGCTTGTGTGAACTTGTTTGAGTATCTTGTTACACTTGCATTCATATTGAGCCGATTATTCAATTCGTTTGAATTTAGACGATTTAGAGAGCTATATTGAAGTGGGCTTAGATTTCGAGTTTTTCTAAGTACCAGAATACTTCTTATAGTTGCTCTGAAGTCTAGGGGTTGAGTTGAGCGACATCCACCCCGAATGGGTGTGTCGGTGAGTTGTTGTGAATACTTAGCCCCGGGATCCCAACCGAGTATCGATTGACATTTCGATTATCTGATTTGATAGTCCCGAGTTTTAAAGTCATGCATACATCCCTTTTCTTTGAAGTTGTTGTTGGAAAACTGGCGAGTTCCCAGACCAATTACGATTGATACCCGGTGCAGCGGAAGTTTAAAAATTTTTCATGGAACGTTTCCATGGTATGGGTATCAACCGTTCATCGATTGAATTACGTGTGTGTAAAATTTAAATAACAATTTAAATAAATTTTACCTCAAATCTCGCAACGAGATTAATGGACACCAACAGAACAATTCTGCTCTTGTTGTCTCTCCCTGGAACCGATGAACGCCTTCAATCAGGTCCACGAACAGAGGTTTAATCCCTCTGATAGATTGCACTAGAAAATCTATCAGAAGTTTTCTGCGAAGAGAATACACGAATTTGATTCGTTATTCCTTACTGCGATTCAAAATCACAGACCGGAATTTTCTCTGACAGAGTAGGGAGGGGGCGGCCAAAAAAACGTTTTGAGAGGCTAGGGTTTTCGAAAAATTGCTCTCAAAATAATGACCTGTTGTGTGTAATTTCTGTACTGAAATAACTTATTTATAATGCAGGCCACTAACACCTTAGGGCCCATTAGTCATAAGCTGGGGCCCGACAAGCAAAGCCCGCTCGTTCAGAAATTAATATAAAATTCATCGTGACTCCGATTGATGAAACGATTTCACCAATGTGCACAGAAACCATTTCTGCACGTTTTAAAGTCAAAATAAATTTTCCTGAATCCGAATTCAGTGGTTTCCAAAAATGTCCATCCCTATGTCATTTTAGGAAATCCTACTCCCTTACTCTTATTTAAGAAGTCCAACTCCTTAGTTCATTAAATTTAACTCTTTAAATTTAACTATCTCAACGGGGATTAAAACTCCATTACACTGTGTGACCCTCAATGGTTCAGGGATACAGCTAGCCGTGGGCTCACAACTCCTTGTGACTCGGAACAACACTTTCCGACTTGCCCAACGAATCATGGTAAAGTGCCTAGCAACATCGCCCCATGATTCCCTAGGTATCTCTGATAGTGCCTACAAGAACCAGTAGATTTTGGTTAGCGTACAGTACGGTCCCTTCATCCATATATCCCGATCGAATCAACAACCATTGGTATATCGAGAGTCGCTCAAGATTCGATAACTATGCAATGCATCTTGAAGATCAAATTAGTGACATCGCATGTGCTACTAAGAAACCATTTCTTAAATCACATCAAGTACTCTGGCCAGAGATTTGTCACACTAATATCTCCTCAGATCGCATAGGATATCCACACTCGCAAGTATGTGGTGAATCCTTGACAACAATGCATTGACTCCTATATGTGTCGTAACTGTACCCAATCTCGACACCTGATGACCCCCTCAGAGTCGGTAAACGAGTCAAAGCACAGTACTAGCATATAGAGTCTCCATGATGTTTCAAGTCGTAAGGACTAATGGTGTACAACCAAAACCGCGGACTTTATCCACTCGATAAGTGATAACCACTTGGAAAGTCCGGATAGGGTAGTTCGACTATTCATCCTATGAATATCCATTTGCATGCTTCGAACATCTCCATGTTCCCTACCAATGAAACGTGGTACTCCGCATCGCAAATGCTAGTCTCAAACTCGAGCGATCCTTATCCTTATTATCGGACGGCTCAATCGACTAGGAACGGTTTTAGAATATACAGTGACTATAAGATGTATTTCATGATAGACATCTCCATGTTCTACCACATCTTACATACACTATAGTATATTCAAGGTCTTTATCAAAACAACAATAGTATATCACAATATAACAATATGAAGTAATATAAAGTCATTGCCATAAAAGTGTAAATAATATTAAACAAAAGATTGTTTATACAAAGAGTCAACAAAGCCCATAGCCACACAGTTGGCTCACTGGGCACCCACTCTTACAATCTCCCACTTGCCCTATAGCCAACTAGTCATACTACGTAGACCCATTGCTTCGCGATGTTTGTCAAACAATGGTCCTGGCAAAGGCTTAGTAAGTGGATCAGCGATATTGTCTGCAGAGGCCACTCGTTCGACACTGATGTCTCCTCTTTCCACAATCTCCCGGATTATGTGGTATTTCCTCAGTACGTGTTTGGATCTTTGATGAGACCTTGGTTCCTTTGCTTGAGCAACGGCACCCGTGTTGTCGCAGTACACCGGGACTGGACCAACAAATTCAGGAATGACGCCCAACTCTTGGACGAAATTCCTCATCCAAACGGCCTCTTTAGCAGCAGCTGATGCTGCAATGTATTCAGCCTCAGTGGTGGAATCCGCTGTGGTGTCCTGCTTGGAACTTTTCCAAGAGACAGCACCGCCATTGAGCATGAACACAAATCCAGAGGTTGACTTCGAGTCATCCACATCACTTTGGAAGCTAGAGTCGGTATAGCCTTCCAGTTTGAGTTCTCGTCCTCCATAAACCATGAACATATTCTTAGTCCTTCGCAAGTACTTAAGAATGTCCTTCACGGCTTTCCAATGCATCTGACCAGGATTAGACTGATATCTGCTCGTGACACTCAGAGCAAATGCTACATCCGGTCTGGTAGATATCATCCCATACATGATACTACCTATAGCTGACGCATATGGTACATGTGTCATATTCTCTATCTCTGCATCAGTCTTGGGACACATAGACTTGGATAGAGAAACTCCATGACACATGGGTAGATGTCCTCTCTTGGACCCATCCATTGAAAACCGTTTCAATATGGTATCGATGTAGGTTGATTGAGTGAGTCCTATCATTCTCTTAGATCTATCCCTATAGATCTGTATCCCAAGAATGTAGGATGCCTCACCCAAATCCTTCATCGAAAATCTACCTGATAACCATATCTTTGTTGACTGCAACATCCCTACATCATTCCCAATGAGTAGGATGTCATCAACATAAAGTACTAAGAATGTCACCGCATCCTTAACTACTTTCTTGTACACGCAAGGTTCCTCCGGGTTCTTGATGAAACCAAAGTCTTTAATTGTTTCATCAAATTTCTGGTTCCAACTTCTTGATGCTTGTTTTAGACCATAAATTGATCTCTGAAGCTTGCATACCTTATGCTCGCTTCCCATGGATGTGTACCCCTCAGGCTGCTTCATATAGATTTCTTCCTTAATGTCTCCATTAAGAAAAGCAGTCTTCACATCCATTTGCCATATCTCATAGTCATACCATGCAGCTATGGCAATTAGGATTCTTATGGACTTGAACATTGCGACTGGTGAAAAGGTTTCATCATAGTCAACTCCTTGCCTTTGAGTATAACCTTTCGCCACCAATCGCGCCTTGTAGGTCAATACCTTACCATCAGGCCCAAGCTTTCTTTTGTAGATCCATTTACACCCTATTGGAACAATTCCATCGGGAGGATCCACTAAAGTCCAGACTTGGTTAGTATGCATCGAATCCAATTCTGATTGCATAGCTTCAAGCCATAAATTCGAATCCGCATCAGAAATTGCTTCCTTGAAGCTTCTTGGATCACATCCAATGTCGGGTTCATCTTGACCCTCTTCAAGAAGAAGACCATATCGAACTGGAGGTCTAGAAGTCCTCTCGGATCTTCTAGGTGCAGGCGTGTCCAGCAATGGTTCCTGAGGTGTGGGATCGTTATTTTGTATTTCGGGTTCTTCTCGAACTTCTTCGAGTTCCATCATCTCGCCTTTCTTATCCAATAAGAACTCCTTCTCCAAGAAGGTGGCATTCCGTGAAACAAACACCTTTGTTTCAGCAGGATAATAGAAATAATATCCGATTGAATTCTTCGGATACCCCACAAAATAACACAAGCTGGATCGACTATCCAACTTATCTCCCACTGTCCGCTTCACGTAAGCAGGACATCCCCAAATCCTCAAGTACGAATACTTAGGAGCTTTGCCATTCCATAACTCGTATGGTGTTTTGTCCACTGCTTTAGTGTGGACGTTATTCAACAACAATACCGCCGTTTCAAGCGCATAGCCCCAAAACGAAGGTGGAAGCTCAGTGAAGCTCATCATAGATCGAACCATGTCCAACAAAGTTCGATTACGGCGCTCCGATACACCATTAAGCTGTGGTGTCATAGGAGGAGTCCACTGAGAGAGAATCCCATTCTCTTTTAGATAGTCCAAAAATTCGGTACTCAAGTATTCTCCACCTCGATCCGATCGAAGTGCTTTAATACTTTTACCTAGCTTGTTTTCTACTTCAGCCTTGAATTCTTTGAACTTTTCAAATGCTTCAGACTTATATTTCATTAAATATAAATACCCATACCTAGAATAATCATCAGTAAAGGTAATGAAGTAGGTGTGGCCATGTTGAGTCCCTACTCTAAATGGACCACAAACATCTGTATGGATCAAATCCAACAGATTTTGACTACGTTCAGGCTTCCCCTTAAAAGGAGATTTAGTCATTTTCCCTTTTAGGCAGGATTCACAAGTAGGTAGAGAGTTAATATCAGACATATCAAACATGCCCTCTCCCACTAGCTTGTTCATCCTCCTTGAGGAAATATGACCTAGTCTAGCGTGCCAAAGGTTTGCCGGGTTTTGACTATCGATTTTCCTTTTGTTTGTTGTCGCCGGTTTGTCAATACAATTCACTGGAACGTCTTTTAGTTTTAAATTATATAGATCGTTTTCAAGTTGTCCATTTCCAATTAAACATTCATTCTTGTAAATACTGCAAATCCCATTCACAAAATTACAAGAATAACCATCTCTATCAAGCATAGAAATAGAAATAATGTTTTTAATTAAATCTGGCACAAATAAAACATCTCTCAACAATAATTTAAAACCATTCTGCAAAATCAAACAAACATCTCCAATGGCCGTAGCTTCAACTCTGGAACCATTCCCGAGCCTTAGCTGGGTCTCACCCATTCTAAGCCTGCGACTTCTTGTCATCACCTGCAAATCATTGCAAATGTGAGAACCACATCCGGTATCCAATACCCAAGAAGTTGTATTAAGTGACATGTTTATTTCGATATAGAACATACCCTTTGCAGTTCCCAACTGCTCAAGATACTCCTTGCAGTTGCGCTTCCAATGACCCGGCTTCTTGCAGTAATGGCAAACATCCTTGGATTTTCCATCGTTTGAAGCCTTTGTCTTTTGCTTCTTCTCGGGTTCCACTTTCTTGGGTGGGGCAGAACGTTTCTTGCCCTTCATACTTGGCCCCTTCTTAGCAGAAGATGAGGAGCCCACCAAGAAAGCTGGCTTATCCTTCTTAAGTGTGGATTCATATGTAACGAGCATATTGACCATCTCTTCAAGGGTGGCCTCTATCTTGTTCATATTAAAATTTATCACGAATCCATCAAATGAAGAAGGAAGAGATAGAAGCAGCAAGTCCACATTGAGTTCATGCTCCAACACCAAATCAAGGGTCGCTAACTTCTGTATGAGCCAAATCACTCGTACCCCATGATCACGGACCGAAGTCCCTTCACGCATGCGGCACGTCATCAACTCCTTAACAGTAGAGAACCTTTCAGCCCTCGACTGAGCCCCAAAAAGTTCCTTGAGTTGCGTGTGAATGTCAGCAGCATTCACCGTGTCCTCAAATCGCCTCTGGAGTTCATCAGACATCGAGGCTTGCATATAGCATTTGGTCTTGATGTCATGGTCACACCATGCATCAAGTTTGGCCAATTCCTCCGGACTTATGTCAGCTGGTGCTTCCTTCGGAGGTGCTTTCTCTAACACGTAGAGCATTTTCTCCGAAGTTAAGACAATCTTCAACTTCCGGAACCATTCCGTATAGTTGGCGCCAGTCAGCTTGTTTTGTTCGAGGATCGAGAATAAAGGATTTCGCGAATTCATTGTGTGAAATACTGAAAAGGAAAAACAGACATATATCAATGATTGTTTAACAATTTACTAAGACATAAAATAGGCGAATTTAATTTTATGAATCTCACTCCCACTATTTTAACGATTTCACCACCCTCTAGTGAAAACGGGAAACTTTTTCCTTAGTGAGAACATGGAGTCCAATTGACAAACTTATGGTCCCGAATAATATCAGCCAACCATAATTCTCAAAAGGTAGAGCCCAATTGCTTCCAAAGCAACCCCCATGTATTTACCTCATGTCCAATAAGGGCCCAATAATATGACGCCGTTTAAAGTGACATGTCAAGATGACCCATCAATATTAAGTTGTGATGGACGGTCGCCATGTGGATCCCCCAATAATATGAGCCGATCCCATGGGAGTTCCACCCAACTTACAACATTTGTCGATCCAATGTACAGCTTTCCGACGAACGGGCCCCCCCAATAATATGAGCCGGACCGTATCCGCGGGTAGCATCACATACATTGACCGTTGATGGAAGGTAGGAACATTTAAACAATATTTAAATTTCCTTTATTTATCTTGATATAAATTTTAAATCATATTTAAAATGAGGGATTTTATTTATAAAAATATTTGTCTCATCATTTTTAATTTATTGCATGCATTGCCGGATTCACGCAATTTATGTCTAAACATGCATACAATCATAATATCACATATTATATAGGATGATCGATTCCATTTCTAATTGACCCGTGGTTGCCAATCACGGGTCTTAGTCCAATCCTAGGTAATATGCAGTATGCAAATGCAATCCTATTACATATGCTTCCAATTTACATTTCTTCAGTCTTCATTGTCTGCTGGGCCCACCATCTTCAAATCTTGATCTCCCACTAAATCTAATGTATTTACAATTAAATAACAATGACAAGTAGGGGATACATTTTTAGGGGGTGGGAACGGGCTATAAACCAAGCCCACTTTTATTACATATGACATTCATATCGGGCCATAAACCAGGCCCATTAATAAAACCAACAACAATAAAGACAAAATGTAAATTCCTAACATACACCTACAAAATTGGTCATGGCAATCGATCATCCTTATCCAATAACATTTAATTCAAAATTAATTTATTGGATAACATGCTGTGGCAATTCAAATTTAAACAAGATAAAATCATATTTTATATATAAAATCACATTTCACATATAAAATCATATTTTATCTCCATATCAAATAAAATCATATTTTATCTATAAAATCCAATTTTACAAATAAAATCATATTTTATCTAATATATCATAAGATCATATCTTATCATCAATTGTACCAAAATAATTGATTTCAAAATTCAATTTACGGATAAAATATTAAAATTTTCCAAAAATTCAAATTTATCCAAAATCAATTTTAAAATTTACGGACTCGAACAATTCGATCCGAAATCTCGTGAACCAATCAAAAACAATTTTTGACCGGACCAAAAATAAAATTTTAAATATTAAAATTAATAAAAAAAAATTAAAAAATTAATTTTTCCCGCGGGCCACCCGGGACACTCCCGGGTCGGCCCGCACCCGGGGCGCGGGCCGGGGGCAGCCCGGCTGCCCCCTTAGGGCAGCGCCTGGCGCCGCCCCTGGGCGGCGCCGTGCGCTGCCCTGGGCGGCGCCGAGCGCCGCCCCTGGGCAGCGCCGAGCGCTGCCCTGCGCAGCGCCCAGCGCTGCGCTGGGCAGCGCACAGCGCTGCCCTGGGCGGCGCCGTGCGCCGCCCTGGGCGGCGACGGTCGCCGCCTTGGGCGGCGCTGTGCGCCCCCTTTGGGCGGCGCCGTGCGCTGCCCGGGGCAGCAACAATTGCTGCCCCACCGGGCAGCGATCCAATCGCTGCCCGGGTTTTGCCCCGAAAAAAAATTTTTTATTAAAAATATTTATTTTGTTTCATAAACCGAGACTCAAAAATTTTGTACAATTGATTATTCAATCGATTGATCTGAGCAACCTGGCTCTGATACCACTGTTGGAAAACTGGCGAGTTCCCAGACCAATTACGATTGATACCCGGTGCAGCGGAAGTTTAAAAATTTTTCATGGAACGTTTCCATGGTATGGGTATCAACCGTTCATCGATTGAATTACGTGTGTGTAAAATTTAAATAACAATTTAAATAAATTTTACCTCAAATCTCGCAACGAGATTAATGGACACCAACAGAACAATTCTGCTCTTGTTGTCTCTCCCTGGAACCGATGAACGCCTTCAATCAGGTCCACGAACAGAGGTTTAATCCCTCTGATAGATTGCACTAGAAAATCTATCAGAAGTTTTCTGCGAAGAGAATACACGAATTTGATTCGTTATTCCTTACTGCGATTCAAAATCACAGACCGGAATTTTCTCTGACAGAGTAGGGAGGGGGCGGCCAAAAAAACGTTTTGAGAGGCTAGGGTTTTCGAAAAATTGCTCTCAAAATAATGACCTGTTGTGTGTAATTTCTGTACTGAAATAACTTATTTATAATGCAGGCCACTAACACCTTAGGGCCCATTAGTCATAAGCTGGGGCCCGACAAGCAAAGCCCGCTCGTTCAGAAATTAATATAAAATTCATCGTGACTCCGATTGATGAAACGATTTCACCAATGTGCACAGAAACCATTTCTGCACGTTTTAAAGTCAAAATAAATTTTCCTGAATCCGAATTCAGTGGTTTCCAAAAATGTCCATCCCTATGTCATTTTAGGAAATCCTACTCCCTTACTCTTATTTAAGAAGTCCAACTCCTTAGTTCATTAAATTTAACTCTTTAAATTTAACTATCTCAACGGGGATTAAAACTCCATTACACTGTGTGACCCTCAATGGTTCAGGGATACAGCTAGCCGTGGGCTCACAACTCCTTGTGACTCGGAACAACACTTTCCGACTTGCCCAACGAATCATGGTAAAGTGCCTAGCAACATCGCCCCATGATTCCCTAGGTATCTCTGATAGTGCCTACAAGAACCAGTAGATTTTGGTTAGCGTACAGTACGGTCCCTTCATCCATATATCCCGATCGAATCAACAACCATTGGTATATCGAGAGTCGCTCAAGATTCGATAACTATGCAATGCATCTTGAAGATCAAATTAGTGACATCGCATGTGCTACTAAGAAACCATTTCTTAAATCACATCAAGTACTCTGGCCAGAGATTTGTCACACTAATATCTCCTCAGATCGCATAGGATATCCACACTCGCAAGTATGTGGTGAATCCTTGACAACAATGCATTGACTCCTATATGTGTCGTAACTGTACCCAATCTCGACACCTGATGACCCCCTCAGAGTCGGTAAACGAGTCAAAGCACAGTACTAGCATATAGAGTCTCCATGATGTTTCAAGTCGTAAGGACTAATGGTGTACAACCAAAACCGCGGACTTTATCCACTCGATAAGTGATAACCACTTGGAAAGTCCGGATAGGGTAGTTCGACTATTCATCCTATGAATATCCATTTGCATGCTTCGAACATCTCCATGTTCCCTACCAATGAAACGTGGTACTCCGCATCGCAAATGCTAGTCTCAAACTCGAGCGATCCTTATCCTTATTATCGGACGGCTCAATCGACTAGGAACGGTTTTAGAATATACAGTGACTATAAGATGTATTTCATGATAGACATCTCCATGTTCTACCACATCTTACATACACTATAGTATATTCAAGGTCTTTATCAAAACAACAATAGTATATCACAATATAACAATATGAAGTAATATAAAGTCATTGCCATAAAAGTGTAAATAATATTAAACAAAAGATTGTTTATACAAAGAGTCAACAAAGCCCATAGCCACACAGTTGGCTCACTGGGCACCCACTCTTACAGTTGTTGATGTTTGTGGATTTTGATACGAGGTGTTTATTTGATATTGCATGTCTGTCTCTTTTACTTAGAAATTATATTTCTAACCGGATTATTCCGGCTGTTGTCTTTGTTTTGTATGTGTAACTTGGCAACAGGAGGATCAGGAGCTGGACCGAGTCGTCTTGGTTAGCTTGGGGTGAGATGAATAGAAGTGAGACTCCGCGTCGTAGGGTCGAGTCTTTTGAACTTGTATTAGTTTTGTTGAGTCGTTGGAACTCTGATTTTAGAACTCGACTTGTTTTGTATTGCGGGAAGGATTTAGAACTTGTGGTATGTTCTGATTTCGTGTTGTATTGTATGTTGGAGCTTGGATTTGATTTGATTCGTGTTTGGCTTGATTTTCTCCAGGTTCCCCTGTTTTCTGTTCGTTTGGCCTGCGCGCGGGCGAGGCTTGTCCTCGCGCGCGCGCGAGCTTCCTGGAGTGGCTCGGGTATTTTTGCCCGCGCGCGCGCGAGCCCATTCCTCGCGCGCGCGCGAGCTTCCCTCGAGGCCACTGGCCCTTTTTCCTGCGCACGCGCGAGGCGATAGCTCGTGCGGGCGCGAGGCATGTCTTTTAAAAAAAAAAAAATTCTGATTTGTTCCCGCGACTTACCTTGTTCGATTATGTTTAATTATTTCGAGTTTAGAATCGGGGTCTCACATTAAGTGGTATCAAAGCCATAAGATTCTTGGAGTCGAACTAGAGTGAGCGGGGTAGATCGAGTCCGCATGAATTGAATTCTCGCATGTGTTTGATTTATTTAAATGATTATTTTAAATACGTGCGAGCATGCTTTATCGATTCTTGAATTAATTAAAATTACATGAGTTGTGATTTAAGTTATAAAGCATGAATTTCGTGAGATATATTTGTCCTTGTACTATTATCCATTTCCGAATATTGTTTAGATTCTTGGGTACTCAGAGCAGAGTTTTGGACACCGAGGTTATGTGTTTGAGATTGTGTTTGAGATTTTGTGTCCTAACCCTTTGGTATCAGATGGCACCTCGACGATCTTTGAGAAGGAACCAACCACCTTTGACTCCTCCTTCGACTGAGAATCCGCCGCCAGTGATAACTCCTCCGAATGATCAGGACAGTACAGGAGTGGATGAGTTTGATGCTACTGCAACCCCGATGGAGACTCTTTTGAAAAGATTCCGATCGTTTCGACCGCCTACCTTGACTGGTACCGAGAACTCCATCGACTGTGAGAGTTGGCTAGATGACATGGATGAACTCTTTGATTCTCTTGACTACAACGATGACCGCAGAATCAGGTTAGTCAGTCATCAGTTGCAGGGTGTTGCCAAGAAATGGTGGACTACGACCAAGAGGGCGAACGAGAACCTAGGCACCGTGATTACTTGGGGTGTATTCAAGACTGAGTTCTACAAGCGGTTCTTTCCTGTCTCGTATCGTAAGGAGAAAGGTGCCGAATTTTCGAATCTGAAGCAAGGAAATTTGAGCATCAAGGACTATGTGAGCAAGTTTGACAGCCTTTTGAGGTTCGCACCTCATGTCGCCAATAACGAGGAAGCCAAAGCCGACCATTTCATTAATGGCTTGAACCCGGAGATCTTTACCTTAGTCAATACCGGGAGACCCAACAACTTTGCAGATGCCATGGATCAGGTGAAGGGAGCCGAAGCTAGGATTTTGATGCAACGAGGAAATCAGGAAGCTCCTCAGCAGCAGCAGAGATCTTTTCAGAATCCGCCTGTTCAGTTTCAGCCTCAACAGTCTCAGTATCAGTACCAACCTTCTCCGCAACCGAATCAGTCTCAGAGGGTTGATGGAGGCAACAGTGGCAGAAACCGGCGAGATCAGTATCGACCGAAGGGGAAGACATTTAAGAAGTCTGGGAACAGTTCCTCGAGTTCCAGTGGTTCTAGACAGTTCAGTTCTGGGCAGAGTTCAGGGTTCTCTGGAGTATCATGCAGCAAGTGTGGAGGACGCCATCCATCGGATCAGTGCCGTGGTGTGTTTGGTAGTTGCAACATCTGCCAGCAACCGGGTCATTTTGCTAGAGTCTGTCCTCAGTGGGGATCCGATAGAGCTCAGAGCGGTAGTTCTTCTCGACCGTTTGCTCAGCCCAAGAGGTCATCTTCTGCAGTTCATTTCTTTCAGCCCCAGCAGCAGACTCGTCAGGGAGGTAATCAGAATCAGAACCAACCTCCTCGACAAAAGGCTAGAGTGTTTGCATTGACAGAGGATCAAGCCAATGCAGCCCCGAATGACGTGATAGCAGGTAACTGTTCGATTTTTTGTTATCCTGCGTTTGTGTTGATTGATACGGGAGCTTCTCACTGTTTCATTTCTGAAAGGTTTGTTTGATGCATGATTTATTTGCTGAGCCTTTATATGATGTTGTTTCTATTACTTCACCTTTGGGTGGAGGAATTGTTTCGGTGAGATTAGTCCGTAACTGCATCTTAGAATCCGAGGGGAATTCGATTGAGATTGACTGCATTGTACTTGGGTTATCTGATTTTGACTGTATCATTGGGATTGATGCACTGACCAAGTACATGGCAACGGTAGATTGCTTTCAGAAAGTAGTCCGATTCAGACCTGTTATGGCAGATGAGTGGAAGTTTTTCGGTAAGGGTTCTCGATCCCGAATCCCTTTGATTTCTGCTTTGTCCATGACTCGTTTGTTACAGAAAGGAGCAGAGGGATATTTGATCTATGCAGTGGATGTTATGAGGTCTAGCCCTGAGTTGACAGAGACCTGATGTCTTTCCAGAAGAGATTCCCGGATTGCCGCCGATTCGAGAGATCGAATTCAGCATTGAGCTTGCATCAGGTACTCAGCCTATTTCCAAGGCACCTTACCGAATGGCTCCTTTAGAATTGAAAGAGTTGAAGGAACAGTTGGAGGATCTGATTTCCAAGGGATACATCCGACCTAGCGTATCGCCTTGGGGTGCCCCAGTCCTTTTTGTGAGGAAGAAAGACGGTTCTATGCGACTTTGTATCGATTATCGCCAGTTGAATCAGGCTACCGTTAAGAACAGATATCCTCTCCCTCGAATTGATGATCTTTTTGACCAATTACAGGGTTCTGTAGTGTACTCGAAGATAGATCTGAGATCAGGGTATCATCAGCTGAGAGTTCGCGACGAGGATGTGCCTAAGACAGCTTTCAGAACCAGATATGGGCATTTTGAGTTCTTAGTCATGCCTTTCGGTTTGACGAACGCTCCAGCGGTTTTTATGGATTTGATGAACCGTGTCTTCCAGCGGTATCTAGATGAGTTCGTCATTGTCTTTATCGACGATATTCTGGTCTATTCGAAGAACCGTTCAGATCATGCCGAGCATTTGAGGACTGTGTTGCAGATTTTGAGATCCGAGCAATTGTATGCAAAGTTATCAAAGTGCGAGTTTTGGTTGGACCGAGTCGTCTTTCTAGGCCACATTGTATCAGGAGAGGGAATATCTGTTGACCCCAGCAAGATCGAGGCAGTTATGAATTGGCCGAGACCGACATCAGTGCCAGAGATTCGCAGTTTCATGGGTTTAGCAGGGTATTACCGTTGATTTATCGAGGGCTTCTCTTCCATTGCAAAGCCGATTACCCAGTTGACCCAGAAAAATGCACCGTTTGTTTGGTCCGAGCAGTGTGAGGCCAGTTTCATTGAGCTGAAGAAGAGATTGACTACCGCTCCGATCTTGTCTATTCCATCAGGTACTGGAGGTTTCTCCGTGTATTGCGATGCTTCTCACCGTGGTCTTGGATGCATTTTGATGCAGAGGAAGCACGTCATAGCTTATGCGTCAAGGCAGCTGAAGCCTCACGAGACTCGTTATCCAATCCACGATCTTGAGCTAGCTGCAATCGTGTTTGCTTTGAAGACTTGGCGCCATTATCTGTATGGCGAGTCGTTTGAGATATTTTTTGACCATAAGAGCCTCAAGTACTTGTTTTCCCAGTCCGAGCTGAACATGAGACAGAGGCGATGGATGGATCTGCTGAAGGATTTTGACTGTGAGATCAAGTATTATCCTGGAAAATCGAATGCAGCTGCAGACGCTCTTAGTAGGAAGCTTTGTTCTTTATCTCTTTCTACGATTGGTGTCTCTTGTTTGATTGAAGATTGTTGTACTTCTGGGTTGGAGTTTGAGACCGATAGGAGATCCATCAGAGTTTTTGCGATTCAGGCCGAGCCGGAGTTGTTTCAGTTGATCAGAGAGGCACAGAGGTCAGATCCGAGTATTCAGAGTTCGATAGAGAGAGTCCGATCAGGCCACCAGTCCGAGTTTCAGGTCAGGGATGATGTTCTGTTTGTGAATAGCCGTATTGTTGTGCCCGATGTTTCTGAGTTGAGACAACGTATTCTTCGAGAGGTGCATTGCAGTCGGTTCAGTGTTCATCCTGGAAGCCGAAAGATGTATAACGACTTGAAGACTCAGTTTTGGTGGAAGCAGTTGAAGGAAGCCGTCACGAGGTTTGTGTCCCGTTGTCTGAATTGTCAACAGGTGAAAGCCGAGAGGAAGAAGCCCGGAGGTTTATTGCACAGTTTGCCTGTTCCGGAATGGAAGTGGGATCACATCACTATGGACTTTGTCACGAAGCTACCACGTTCATTCAGAGGTTGCGATGCAGTTTGGGTAGTGGTTGACCGGTTGACGAAGTCTGCTTGTTTCATTCCGTACCGCATGACATACCGCCACGACCAGATGGCCGAGTTGTATGTTAGAGAGGTGGTGAGATTGCACGGTGTGCCGAAGTCGATCGTATCAGACAGAGATCCGAGGTTCACTTCTCACTTTTGGCAAAGTCTTCAGGCGGCATTGGGTACTCGTTTGCACTTGAGCACAGCGTATCACCCTCAAACCGACGGTCAGTCCGAGCGTACGATCCAGACTTTGGAGGATATGCTTCGAGCCGTGGTACTTGATTTTGGCTCAGGATGGCAGGATTCTTTGCCTTTAGTAGAGTTTTCTTACAATAACAGTTTTCAGACGAGTATTGGGATGGCACCGTTTGAAGCTTTGTACGGGAAGAAGTGCAGATCTCCGTTGTTATGTGATGAGATTTCAGAGTCACCTGAGTTAGGTCCCGATATGATTCGTGACATGGCCGATCAGGTGAAGATTATCCAGATGAGGATGAAGACAGCCCAGGATCGGCAGGCCAAGTATGCAAATGTTCGACGTCGACCTCTGAGTTTTGAAATAGGAGACCGAGTTTTCTTGAAGATCTCTCCTTTTCGAGGTACTGTCAGATTCGGGAAGCGAGGGAAGTTGTCGCCTCGTTTTATTGGTCCTTATGAGATTCTGGAGAAGTTAGGCGATCTTGCCTACAGATTGGCTCTTCCCCCTTCGTTGTCCGGAATCCACGACGTGTTTCATGTTTCCATGCTTCGTAAATATCATCCAGATCCGTCCCACGTTCTTCAGCCAGATGAGGCCGAGTTGGATGAGACTCTGAGTTACTTCGAGAGACCGATTCAGATCCTTGACAGAAAAGAAAAGCAGCTCAGAAACAAGTCAATTCCGTTGGTGAAGATTCAGTGGAGTCGTCACGGAGTTGAAGAAGCAACCTGGGAGATCGAATCCGATATGAGGCAACGTTTTCCCGAGTTGTTCGATTGAGGTGAGTCCGTCTTCAGTTTGTTCTTACTTGTTTCAGTTTTGATCTGTCAGATTTCGAGGACGAAATCGAATCTTGGAGGAGGAGAATTGTAAGGTCCTGAAATTATTTATTGCGGATTAGCAAAATTGATTATTTTTTTATTTTGGAGATTTATTTGAGCCGGGACTGAATTGATTTAATTGGGAGTTTCAGGGACCAAAATGCAAAAAGTGGATTTTTATACTATTTTATCCCTCCTAGTTGACTAAGCCCATACCCCCCCATACTCTCTTCCTCCCCTACTCTCTCTCTCTCTCGATTCCTCTCTCTCCCGGAAGCCATGGAAACCGTTTCTTCAAGCTTTCTTTCCGTTCGATTCGCACGATCCGACCGTTAGATTTCTTTTCCGAGTTGAGTTTCACGATCACCGCAATGAGAGCTTCATTTGGACGTAAGTTTTGCTACGATCTCTTGAACTTCGTTTTTTTTTGGGTTGTTAGAATTTGATAATCTTGGAGTATGTTGTTCTTGAGCTAGCATAGATCGTGTATTCGAAGTCGAATCGGAAAAAGAACGAAAATTGGATTTTATATGATTTTTGGAGTTTAATTCGAAAATGGGGTTGTGAGATTTTGTTGGATTTTGATGGTTTTTGATTTGTTTTGTTGATTGAGGAGTTGTTTTGGATGATTTGGGATTGTTGGTTGTTATCGGAGATTTTTGGTTTGACCGATTATAGCCGTTATGCCATCGGAATCGAGTTTGGATTATTGGTTGTTTTGTTTCGGTTTGACTTCCGGGTTTGATTGAATTGGTAGATTGTTACCGAATCCGTATATTCTTCATTTTCAGATTTGGATTGGAGTCTTGGAATTGGATTGAATTTGGAAGTTGAGTCTGTCGAGAATTGAAGACGGTATATTGATTGAATTTCCTTGTTATGAAGTTTTGTGATTCGATTGATTATTTATTTGAGTTCGTTATTATTTTCAGATTTGAATCTTCGACGGACTCGAAAGGTAAAAGATGACTTTGAATTGAATGGGGTTGAATACTCGAGTTCGATTGATTCTCGAGCCCCGAAAATCACATACTACATGTTTATTTGCTTGTGTGAACTTGTTTGAGTATCTTGTTACACTTGCATTCATATTGAGCCGTGATAAGTGCAGTTTGTATGCATTAGTTTGTGATATTTTTATATATATTTTTGTGTGCATTCATATTATTTTTATGTGTTTTTATGTGTTTTAGTTCATGTGTGTGTATTTCACTTCCCCGGTTAATTTTGTAGGAAATTAGATTTTTGAAGTGTGAATAACGGAGCAGCCTTGATCTAAAAATCATATTTAATTTTTGAAAGATCCAAATCCGATCTCCACCTATCAGAATGAAGTTCAAGATGTTTTGAAGCTGTAGTCCAAATTTCAGGTCAATCCGACGGCTAGAACTCAAGATATGAATTTTTCAAAATTGTCGCTCGGAGCAGGTTGAAGGTTGCGCTGATGATGAGAGTTGTTGCACGTTTGCCCTTGTCTAGGCGCTGATAAGCATGGGAGAAGCGCTAACGCGCTGAGAAACAAGTTGTTAGCACAAGAATTAGCGCTATCGCGCTTTATGTTTGTGGTTGGCGCAAGAAGCAGCGCTATCGCGCATGTTAAGCAAATAAATAACGCGCGCGCGCGAGGGCATTATCTCGCGCGCGCGCAGAAGAAAATTCCAGAGATTTGTGAGTGGAGCGCGCGCGATCTGGACTATTTCTCGCGCGCGCGCGAGAGAGGAAGTTTGGGCCACTGTTTTATATAATTGCGCGCGCGCGAGGACTCCAAGGCGCACGCGCGCGTGTCGACGGGCCAGAAAATTCCGAAAATTATATTTCAACTAGGAAATTAATTTTTAAGGCTTTCCAAACACTATAAATAGGAGTTTTTATTATTTTACAAGGGTTCCACAAATTTTCTGAGTTGGAGACGGAGGCAGAGACGGCTACACGCTTGGGAGAAGAATTATTTTCTTTTCTCTTTTCTTTTATTTTCTTTTATCAATTCATGATTAAAACTTGGTTTTGAATTATGAATTGTGAGTAGTTTTTCTTTATTTCGATCAAGGCCACGTGATTGGGCCAGACAGTTTATGTAAAAACTTGATTTATTTATTTGAGATTTACAGACTTAATTGAGTTTATTGATTATCAGATTTATCTTTGCCTTACAAATTTCTTGGCCAGTTATTTGTTTGCTTGTTAATCGATTCCAATTTGTACAGAGGAGGTTTCGAATTCGATCACTTTGGTTTTCAACATAGTGTAAAACTGACTAGAAATAGAATTCGGTTTCATTATGCGGTTTAGGTGTTTACTGAATTTTCACAGTGTTTATGCATTTGGATTTGATTAGAATTATGAAATATTAATCCGTCAAATTTGAATAGGTTTGATTGTTCTAGAAATAGTCTTTCGAACAATTTAGGAAAATTCCCGTAAATTATAATTAAGTCTGATATCTTAGATAGATTGCTTGTTGTGAATTGTCTGGTACCTACGTGTGTCCTTGATCGAAGTTTTTCCCAAATTTTAAGTAATCCAAAATATTCCAGCTTTATTTTAATTAATTTGAGTTTTATTGCAATTTTAGTTATTAGTTTAAAAACCTGAAATCGCTCTTTTTAATTAGCCTAGATTAAGTAGAAATAAATATATTTTGGTAATCATATTTTTACAGTCCCTGTGGGTTCGACATCTGGACCGTTGTCCACTTTATTATAATTTGACCTGGTTCGCTTGCCAGTAGAATTTTATTCATACCGAAATAGCCGGTCAAGTTTTTGGCGCCGTTGCCGGGGACTGTTTGATATCAAAATTTTTATTTCTCTTGAGATTAGACTTTTTTTTTTTTTATTTATCTGCTTTCTGAATTTTTTTTATTTTATTTGTGTTTGTCAGGTACTCATCTGCTAGTGCATGCATCGATCTCGACTATTCAAAAATCTCCTACCACTCGATTTGGAGATAGAACGCACGCTTAGTAGGATTCGAAGAGCTAGGAAAGATCTTAATTTGGAGCTTGATTCTGAGTCCGAGGAAGAAATGGCAGAAGAAGTTGACAACCGCACTGTTTGGGATCTTATTAGGCCTCCGGTTGAAGGTTATGGATCCAGCATCGTTCGCCCCGCTGTTGAGGCGAACAGCTTTGAGCTTAAACCCTCAACTATTCAGATGATCCAACTTCAAGCACGATTTGGAGGCACTTCTACTGAGGATCCTTACGCTCATCTGGAGCGATTCTTGTCGATTTGCGACACATTCAAGTTTAATGGGGTAACCTCTGATGCAGTGAGACTGCGGTTATTCCCATTCTCTCTAAAATGCGAAGCCTTGGAGTGGCTTGATGACCTGTCGACTGGTTGTATTACTACTTGGACGGGTCTTGTCCAAGAATTCCTAAAGAAATACTTCCCTCCTACGAATATGGCTAAGTTATTCTCTGATATTATATCTTTCAAGCAAAAGGAGGGAGAATCTCTACATGCGGCGTGGACCAGGTTCAAAAAGATGTTGTGGACATGTCCTCAGCATAATCTTACTCAAAGCCAGCAGACCCAGACGTTCTACAACGGAGCCAATCAGTCGGTTCGATCTATGCTGGATGCTGCCGCCAATGGATGCTTATTCAGGAAGACGCCAGCTGAAGCTTGGGAGATCATTGGCAACATGGTAGAGAGTAATATTGGGTGGCCGGATGTAAAGAAGGAAAAGAAGGGTGGAATTCTAGAGGTCGATGCTTTGATGGCCCTGAACGCTAAGATCGACTCTCTAACACATCAAGTGGCACTCATGAAAACAGCGCCAACACAAGGGAATCTGAAAGAGGATCAGCAGTTGTTTGAAGTTGATGCTGTAAATTTTATGGGAAATCAAGGACGGCAGCCGTACAACTCCTACAACAATAATTATAATCAGAACTGGCAGTCCAAGCAAGAGGAGAAGAAGCCGAGCTTCGAGGAAATAATGATGAAATATGTGGCGGGTACTGAGGCTCGTTTACAAAATCAAGAAGCTATGATGCAGAGGTTGGAAAGTCAGATGGGTCAAATTGCTTCCCAATTGTCAAACTGTCCTACTGGATCTCTACCGAGCAACACTGAGCTCAATCCCAAAAGCGTGAATGCAATTATGGTAGTGACGAGATCACAATCTGAACAGTCTGAGAAGCAACCGGAAGACGAGAAGGCTGTGGAAGGGCCAAAAATTGATGAAGAAAAAGAGGAGGTGCGTACAGAAAAATCCTCCACGACAGGTAAGAAAGGTAAGACTTCAAAATTTGAAGTTAATAAAAATGTTGATTTATCTACTTTACCTTTCCCTCTTAGAGCTAAGCAACTATTATTTGATTCTCAATTTAAGAAGTTTCTTGAAATTTTCAAGAAACTGCATATTAACATACCTTTTGCAGATGCTTTAGCTCAGATGCCGAGATATGCAAAGTTTCTGAAAGACTTGCTGAAAAATAAAAAGAAGCTGAATGATCTTACGCAAGTCACAATGAAGGAAGAGTGCTCGGCGGTGTTGCAAAAGAAGCTTCCAACAAAATCTCAGGATCCAGGGAGTTTTTCTATACCTTGTCATATTGGAAGTTTGTCTTTTGAGAATGTGTTGTGTGATCTTGGGTCGAGCATTAATTTAATGCCTTATTCTATTGCTCGAAAATTAGGAGTTGAAAATATAGAAACTGCTGCTATCTCTCTTAAATTTGCTGATGGTTCTATTAAATATCCGAGAGGGATCGTAGAGAATGTCCTAGTCAAGATAGAACACTTTATATACCCTGTAGATTTTGTTATTCTTGACATGGATGAGGACTGTGAGGTTCCACTGATTTTAGGGCATCCTTTTCTTGCTGCTAGTAGAGCCCTAGTTGATGTTGAGAAGGGAGAGTTGGTTCTAAGATTGAACGATGAACAAGTAGTTTTTACTATGTCTAAGTCAGCTACTGAGAGCCCAATTTTGAAATCTTGTTCTGTTATTCGTTTGGTTGATGAGATGCATGATGTTGATGCATGTCTGCAGGTGCAGTTGTCTACAGGAATTAATCTCTTGCACAAGTTCTTTAATGATGTAGCATGCAAGTGCAGGACTGATTCGAGTTTTTCACAGACGGTAGATAAACCACCTTGAATTTCACCACTCAAAGAGGAGTATAGTCGGGCTATAGACTATAAATTTAGCGCTGACTGGGAGGCAACCCAGTGTTTTTGTTTTTTTTTATTATGTTTTTGGTTTTTATTTTTGTTTTTATTTGATTATTGTTTCTTTCCCATGCCAGTTGGTCGTGCCCGCCGATAATCTAGACTACTGATACCGTCCCAGAGGATACTGTCAAGAAGGAAGAGAATGCATCGAAAACCAGGGGAGTGTTATTTTTGTTTTTCATTACATTGTGTGTTTGTTTGCATTCTGTTCATTGTTCTGAAGCATTGAGGGCAATGCTTTGGATAAGTATGGGGGGGTAGACTAATTTATAGCATTTGTGTGTTTGTTTTGCATTTGTCGTGTTTCGTTTTTGTTTGCATATAGTGTGTTTTTGTTGTTGTTTGCATTGCATGAGTAGGATGAGTCATGATAGCCAATGATGATGAAGTTATGTTGAGAAAAAAATTTTTGAAAAATTTTGCTCTTGGCTTGACATGAGAAACTGTAGGTTGAACCGTGAATATTTTTAAGCACTAATGTTAGACCAGTGGACTGTAACAAAAGATTTGATGAAGTTTTTGTCTGTTTGACCATTGCACGGCAATAGGTGGTTTGTGAATCTTGATTGTGTACTATGAATTTTGATGAGACTCTAGTTTACACTTATGATCTTGGGCGCACCTTGTGAAAAGAAAAAAAAAGAGTTTTATACAATTCCATCCGGGCCTTGAAAGGATTAAAATCCTATAAAAGATTAAATTTAAGGCTAAGTATGCGGGTTAAATGGGATTGATGCTCCATTCGGGCTATAGATGAGGGGATTAGAAAGAAAAAAATAGAATGATTTTTCATATCCTATCCAGTTGTAGCTAAGTCAGCGGGTAATTATTGGGGCTAATGCAATACCGGGTGCAAAATCCGGAGGTGTGTAATTCATTATCTCAAGGGAGGTGGGTATGTCTAGAGATCGTTGGAATGAATGGACACTTGAAAAGTGAAACTTGCACTGATTTGTCATAGGTTGCTAAGCAGATTTGAGACGAATTCGGTCTAAGTTGTATGAAACTGGAATGACATTTCACACACACACGTTTACGTAAAACCGAAAGTGTATTATGAAAAGTTGAGAGCATGTCTGTGATTTTTGTTGGTAATTGAACTTCTCAGAGCCTGTGCACATTCATGACTTGTCCTTACTTATGCTTTTGTTTGCATTTTGTTTTTGCATGTCTTGCTCGAGGGCGAGCAAGAGTTAAGTATGGGGGTGTTGATAAGTGCAGTTTGTATGCATTAGTTTGTGATATTTTTATATATATTTTTGTGTGCATTCATATTATTTTTATGTGTTTTTATGTGTTTTAGTTCATGTGTGTGTATTTCACTTCCCCGGTTAATTTTGTAGGAAATTAGATTTTTGAAGTGTGAATAACGGAGCAGCCTTGATCTAAAAATCATATTTAATTTTTGAGTGATCCAAATCCGATCTCCACCATTCAGAATGAAGTTCAAGATGTTTTGAAGCTGTAGTCCAAATTTCAGGTCAATCCGACGGCTAGAACTCAAGATATGAATTTTTCAAAATCGTCGCTCGGAGCAGGTTGAAGGTTGCGCTGATAATGAGAGTTGTTGTGTGTTTGCCCTTGTCTAGGCGCTGATAAGCATGGGAGAAGCGCTAACGCACTGAGAAACAAGTTGTTAGCACAAGAATTAGCGCTATCGCGCTTTATGTTTGTGGTTGGCGCAAGAAGCAGCGCTATCGCGCATGTTCAGCAAATAAATAACGCGCGCGCGCGAGGGCATTATCTCGCGCGCGCACAGAAGAACCAGAGATTCGTGAGTGGAGCGCGCGCGAGCGGGACTATTTCTCGCGCGCGCGCGAGAGAGGAAGTTTGGGCCACTGTTTTATATAATTGCGTGCGCGCGAGGACTCCAAGGCACACGCGCGCGTGTCGACGGGCCAGAAAATTCCGAAAATTATATTTCAACTAGGAAATTAATTTTTAAGACTTTCCAAACACTATAAATAGGAGTTTTTATTATTTTACAAGGGTTCCACAAATTTTCTGAGTTGGAGACGGAGGCAGAGACGGCTACACGCTTGGGAGAAGAATTATTTTCTTTTCTCTTTTCTTTTATTTTCTTTTATCAATTCATGATTAAAACTTGGTTTTGAATTATGAATTGTGAGTAGTTTTTCTTTATTTCGATCAAGGCCACGTGATTGGGCCAGACAGTTTATGTAAAAAACTTGATTTATTTATTTGAGATTTTCAGACTTAATTGAGTTTAATTGATTATCAGATTTATCTTTGTCTTACAAATTTCTTGGCCAGTTATTTGTTTGCTTGTTAATCGATTCCAATTTGTACAGAGGAGGTTTCGAATTCGATCACTTTGGTTTTCAACATAGTGTAAAACTGACTAGAAATAGAATTCGGTTTCATTATGCGGTTTAGGTGTTTACTGAATTTTCACAGTGTTTATGCATTTGGATTTGATTAGAATTATGAAATATTAATCCGTCAAATTTGAATAGGTTTGATTGTTCTAGAAATAGTCTTTCGAACAATTTAGGAAAATTCCCGTAAATTATAATTAAGTCTGATATCTTAGATAGATTGCTTGTTGTGTGAATTGTCTGGTACCTACGTGTGTCCTTGATCGAAGTTTTTTCCAAATTTTAAGTAATCCATAATATTCCAGCTTTATTTTAATTAATTTGAGTTTTATTGCAATTTTAGTTATTAGTTTAAAAACCTGAAATCGCTCTTTTTAATTAGCCTAGATTAAGTAGAAATAAATATATTTTGGTAATCATATTTTTACAGTCCCTGTGGGTTCGACATCTGGACCGTTGTCCACTTTATTATAATTTGACCTGGTTCGCTTTCCAGTAGAATTTTATTCATACCGAAATAGCCGGTCAAGCCGATTATTCAATTCGTTTGAATTTAGACGATTTAGAGAGCTATATTGAAGTGGGCTTAGATTTCGAGTTTTTCTAAGTACCAAAATACTTCTTATAGTTTCTCTGAAGTCTAGGGGTTGAGTTGAGCGACATCCACCCCGAATGGGTGTGTCGGTGAGTTGTTGTGAATACTTAGCCCCGGAATCCCAACCGAGTATCGATTGACATTTCGATTATCTGATTTGATAGTCCCGAGTTTTAAAGTCATGCATACATCCCTTTTCTTTGAAGTTGTTGATATTTGTGGATTTTGATACGAGGTGTTTATTTGATATTGCATGTCTGTCTCTTTTACTTAGAAATTATATTTCTAACCGGATTATTCCGGCTGTTGTCTTTGTTTTGTATGTGTAACTTGGCAACAGGAGGATCAGGAGCTGGACCGAGTCGTCTTGGTTAGCTTGGGGTGAGATGAATAGAAATGAGACTCCGCGTCGTAGGGTCGAGTCTTTTGAACTTGTATTAGTTTTGTTGAGTCGTTGGAACTCTGATTTTAGAACTCGACTTGTTTTGTATTGCGGGAAGGATTTAGAACTTGTGGTATGTTCTGATTTCGTGTTGTATTGTATGTTGGAGCTTGGATTTGATTTGATTCGTGTTTGTCTTGATTTTCTCTAGGTTCCCCTGTTTTCTGTCCGTTTGGCCTGCGCGCGGGCGAGGCTTGTCCTCGCGCGCGCACGAGCTGCCTGGAGTGGCTCGGGTATTTTTGCCCGCGCGTGCGCGAGACCCTTCCTCGCGCGGGCGCGAGCGTCCCTCGAGGCCACTGGCCCTTTTTCCTGCGCACGCGCGAGGCGATAGCTCGCGCGGGCGCGAGGCATGTCTTTTAAAAAAAAAAATTCTGATTTGTTCCCGCGACTTACCGTGTTCGATTATGTTTAATTATTTCGAGTTTAGAATCGGGGTCTCACAATGTTCATGGTTTAATGTTTGTCCAAGTTGCATGATTTTATTTATTAGATGTTAAGTGCAAATGTTTATTTAAGAATAAAATGGTAAAGTTTTGAGAATATGAATGAAGTCTATTTTCAAGATTTAAAGTTAAGTAAGTTGATGTCCATGTTTAAATTCCTTGCATCTTTTAAGAGTTTTGAAGTTCATGTTCAAGATTTTAAGTTTAAAGTTCCATGATGTTTACGTTAAAGTTCCTCAAGTTCAAGGTATCATGTTATGTATGTTCAAGTTATTTTAATTTTAAAGTATTTTGAAACAATAATGATATTGATATGAATATTTTAATCTTGCTGAGTCCTTTAGACTCACTATACTTGAATGGTGCAGATGGTTTAGCAGTTTTGATTTAAAAAGCTTTGGTAGCATGGCTGAAGAGTCCAAGAGGCGAAGACATTGCATGACACAATAGTTCAAAAGCTCTGATGTATTTAAAGCAGAAAGATTTACTTATATTTATTTATGTTATGTTGTTACAATATTTTATGTACGATGTTTAAAAGTAATGATTTAATTATTTTCATTGTCAGTCTTTTAAAGACGAGTTTTGAAGATTTTAAATGTTTCGTCTTTTAAATATTCATTTCAGTTTGATAGTTGTTAAGTGAGTTTCTCAATTGCTTTCAAATGTATTTTATTTATATAATAATTAATTGAATTCACATTCCCTTTTCCTATTTAAATGTTAGTAGTAAGTTTTGACGTGCCGTATTTTAAATGGTCTTTGTTATTGAGTTGCATCAGTGTTTATTAGACTTCGTGAACACGGAGTCATGAGTTCTATTGTTAAAGATTTAGATTTTAAATTCTTTTGAAATTGGTGTGATGCACTCGCTGTATGGCTTTTAAGTTATGAAAAATTTTTCCAACCTTTTCCGCAACTATTTTATTAAATGTTCTAGAATACGGGACATCTCAGTTGGTATCAGAGCAATTGGCTCTGGGATATAGTTCGTGCGTGCAATCTCATCAAGGACTCGAATGCTCCTGCCTCCATGACTGTAAGTTTAATGTTTGAGATTTTCAATTTGTGTTTTCTCTTACAGTTATGATCACTTGTGATTTTCAACAGAAAATTTTCCTATGTTTGATGGATTTTTGGATTTGAATTGTAATGAGTCTGACTTGATTAAGAGTATTTTGGGGAAGTAATGATTTGTTGATGAAAAATTTTCTTCTTGGGCATTACAGTTAAGATTATTCTATGAGGATGTTATACTTTCACCATGAGGAATGTAAGATGATAATTGATTTTTTGTTGGAATACTCTTGTTGTATAGAATAGGTTCGATGAAAAATAATGTTCTCGGTGATTGTTTCTTTGGGCTATAAGAATAATGATTTAGGATTAAGCTGTGATACGAAAATTTGTTGACATGTGAAATTACTTTTAAAGTATTACAAGGTTAAGTTTGTTGGAACAAGCTTACTTTCAAGGTTAATAGTTTGAATGCTAAGTTTTAACGAATGAAATTAAGAATTTGGTTGAGCTTAGTAAATTTCTATCATTATGACAATACAATATAAGGGAAGAACAACGAGTACAAGCAAATTTAAGAATAGAGAAAAAACGTGGGGTGGATATTCACTTGTAAATACAAGGCACATGAGAAGGATAATCATGATGGTTTCAATGAATAACATTAAAAATGCCATCTTCTTCCTCTTCGAGATCTTGGAGAAATAACCTGTAAAAGAAAGAATAAGTTGAGTTTGATTAAAAATAAGTTTGAGTGATCATATTTATAAGGTGAAAGGAGAATAAAACAAGCCATTTTGTTACCGTTTTCTTTGACATTTAGCTACCGTTGGAATAGAAATCACGTGTTTGAAGATATTGTGGATTTTGGTGATCAGAATTAAGTCGTAAAGCAGATTCACGACCGACTTGAAAAGATATGTTTCGATCTGAATTAAATCTTTAAGAAGATTGTAGCCGATTCGAACATATATGTTTTGATTTGATAAGATTATAAAAGACAAATAAGAACGATATAATATTTGGTTTTATCAGAGTTCGCAACGGAAGCAGGAATTTGGAGACAATGAAATTGGAAACTAGATGTGTAAGTGTTGGAGTGTATGAGTTAAACTCATGAAAACTTAATTTGTCAAATATTGATCATTCGAATTTCGAGGACGAAATTCTTTTTAAGGAGAGTAGATTGTAATACCCGGAAAATCCATAAATCTATTCATTATTTATTTAAAGAATTTTAAATGAATTTTAAGCTATTTCATTTGATTATTTATGATTTAAAAGTTATTTTTAATTAAATAATTTTATGTGTTGTGTAAACGATTTAAAAGAGAATAATTCATATTTTAAAAATATACATTTATTTATTGTGTTAAATGATTTTAATAGTTTGTGCACTTTAATTATGAAGTGTAAAGTTATGATTTAAATTAATTGATGTTAGGTATATGCCTAATATATTTTTATGACTTGTTAAATAATTTTATTGTTTCATGATTGAATTAATCTTGGACTGAGAAAATGAGACTAGCCTACGCACGAGATCATAGGAAATAATTCTACGAGTATTTTGAGTATAATATTGGTATCATTTTATTTTATTCATCGGGAGAAGAAAATTTTATTATTCTGAGTTGGGATATTCTGGACAGGCTACGTTTTATGTAGTCAACACACGCATTGTATTAACTCCCCTCTTTCACACTTATCTACTCCTCTACCCCATCTTTAATTTCAATTTCCCACTCCTTTAATGTGTTGTCTCCTCTCCCTCATTGCTTTTCCTTGCACGTCACTTTTCCCCTTCCTTTCCACTCCTTTAGTTCTTCATTTTGTTCATCTATTCTTTCATCCGAGGTAAGTCCAAGATTTCGAATTCCGGTTGTGCTAAGGTTAGCTCGTTGCCAAGAATCCGGATAAACTCCATATACGGTTAAGGCAAGTTTTTCAACAAGTATTTTAAGGTTTTGAAACCCATTCAAGATTATAATTATTTTAATATGAAAATATATGTTTATGTACATGTTTTAATGGTTTATGATTTTGAAGAAGCATGAAATTATGAGTATCAAGTTATGAAGTTTTGAAATTGTAAAGCGTGGTCGTTCTTGACAAGTTTTTGATAGATGTGTAGAAAATAATGATTCTTTTGAAGATTATGATGTTATTGGAAGTTTTAAAGGTGAGAAAATGATGTTTAATTGAAAGAAAATGAATTTTTGAGATTTTGAAGAAGTTAAGCAATATTTTTATGGTAGTTACGGTTTAAAAGTTTTGAAGCAAAATCATTTAATATTTTAGTGTTTTGAAGTTAGTTAATCCATTTTCAATTACAAGAAAATGAGTTTTGATGATTTATGAAGTTAGGATTTTGGGTAAAAGAAGTATATGTTTGAAGTTAAAGTGTTGAAGTTGTGTCCGGTGACACCGGAATACCGATACTTGTTATGATTTTGAGGATAAAAATTATTGTATTGATCCAAATAATATGAGGCCAATTCTATTTGGAAAATAACTTATTTATCTACAACTTTTGTGTTTTGAGTTTTATCAAAATCAGTATGGAAGATTGGCCAAAATCGCTCCGAAGTGTGTCAAATGTTTTGAATTTCCGACAATGATACATCTCGGGAGAATCAGCATAACTTTTTACTGAAAAATCTATTTTAGGTGAGGTTTTCGGAATTCGAAAGCCAAGATCAGGATCTACAACTTTGATGTTTACCACCTTTTCATATTCTGAATTAAGAATAGAGTTTTGGAGCGAGCGAGATGAACCAGTTGCGCAGGTCAGGCACGCCCGCGCCTAGAAGTTGAGCGGGCGCCCCTTTCATTCGAAATTTATGATTTTTATATTTTATTTTAGGGTTATAAATTCATGGTTATGATCTTTTAAGGCTTCTAAAATATATTTAAGAGTTTCTATGCAAAAAAGTTTCAAGTTTTAAGTC
Organism: Henckelia pumila; assembly: GCF_033568475.1. Classification (NCBI taxonomy): domain Eukaryota; kingdom Viridiplantae; phylum Streptophyta; class Magnoliopsida; order Lamiales; family Gesneriaceae; genus Henckelia; species Henckelia pumila. Next base: position 95,395,154 of record NC_133123.1, on the reverse strand, counting down.
AAGAACGACAAGAACGACTTACGTGGATCGATTACGCTATGTGATGCATGTAAATGTCTAAGTTTCATTCATGAAACCTATGTTCAATATGAAAGTATGATTTTTATCATCTATGACATGCATGAAGTAATTGAGTAAAGTTTTATGTTCATGAAATGAAAGTTATGACGGAATTTACGATGAAACCATGATGTTTCATAATGATTGAAATGATATGATGAATGATGTTAAGATGAAGCATGATATGATATGTCGATGCATGAAAATATTTTGATGTCTTATGTGTCTTTGTGGTGGCAAACACGGGATTGGTGCTCCGGTTTGGACTCCGGAGAGGGCCTTTCCAAACATGGCTCATGAGACAGATAAGTACACGGGACTGGTGCTCCGGGATGAGCTCCGGAGAGGGCTTTTCCAAAGAACGAATGTTATGAGGCTTAGTGTCATATGTTTGTTGATCAACGGGAAAGAAAGATGAATGTGCCCATTATGACAGTTGCCACAATTTCACATAATTCATCACCCCAAAATGATAAGTTTTTATGTTATGTTCATGGTTTAATGTTTGTCCAAGTTGCATGATTTTATTTATTAGATGTTAAGTGCAAATGTTTATTTAAGAATAAAATGGTAAAGTTTTGAGAATATGAATGAAGTCTATTTTCAAGATTTAAAGTTAAGTAAGTTGATGTCCATGTTTAAATTCCTTGCATCTTTTAAGAGTTTTGAAGTTCATGTTCAAGATTTTAAGTTTAAAGTTCCATGATGTTTACGTTAAAGTTCCTCAAGTTCAAGGTATCATGTTATGTATGTTCAAGTTATTTTAATTTTAAAGTATTTTGAAACAATAATGATATTGATATGAATATTTTAATCTTGCTGAGTCCTTTAGACTCACTATACTTGAATGGTGCAGATGGTTTAGCAGTTTTGATTTAAAAAGCTTTGGTAGCATGGCTGAAGAGTCCAAGAGGCGAAGACATTGCATGACACAATAGTTCAAAAGCTCTGATGTATTTAAAGCAGAAAGATTTACTTATATTTATCTATGTTATGTTGTTACAATATTTTATGTACGATGTTTAAAAGTAATGATTTAATTATTTTCATTGTCAGTCTTTTAAAGACGAGTTTTGAGGATTTCAAATGTTTCGTCTTTTAAATATTCATTTCAGTTTGATAGTTGTTAAGTGAGTTTCTCAATTGCTTTCAAATGTATTTTATTTATATAATAATTAATTGAATTCACATTCCCTTTTCCTATTTAAATGTTAGTAGTAAGTTTTGACGTGCCGTATTTTAAATGGTCTTTGTTATTGAGTTGCATCAGTGTTTATTAGACTTCGTGAACACGGAATCATGAGTTCTATTGTTAAAGATTTAGATTTTAAATTCTTTTGGAATTGGTGTGATGCACTCGCTGTATGGCTTTTAAGTTATGAAAAATTTTTCCAACCTTTTCCGCAACTATTTTATTAAATGCTCTAGAATACGGGACATCTCAGTTGGTATCAGAGCAATTGGCTCTGGGATATAGTTCGTGCGTGCAATCTCATCAAGGACTCGAATGCTCCTGCCTCCATGACTGTAAGTTTAATGTTTGAGATTTTCAATTTGTGTTTTCTCTTACAGTTATGATCACTTGTGATTTTCAACAGAAAATTTTCCTATGTTTGATGGATTTTTGGATTTGAATTGTAATGAGTCTGACTTGATTAAGAGTATTTTGGGGAAGTAATGATTTGTTGATGAAAAATTTTCTTCTTGGGCATTACAGTTAAGATTATTCTATGAGGATGTTATACTTTCACCATGAGGAATGTAAGATGATAATTGATTTTTTGTTGGAATACTCTTGTTGTATAGAATAGGTTCGATGAAAAATAATGTTCTCGGTGATTGTTTCTTTGGGCTATAAGAATAATGATTTAGGATTAAGCTGTGATACGAAAATTTGTTGACATGTGAAATTACTTTTAAAGTATTACAAGGTTAAGTTTGTGTTGGAAAACGGTGTTCAGATTAATCAGAATTGATACCCGGTGCAGCGGAAGTTTTAAAATTTTATATGGAACGATTCCATATCATGGGTATCAAAACTTTACGATTAAATTGTGTGTGTAAAAATTAAATAACAATTAAATTTTTACCTTGAATCTCGAAACGAGATTATGGACACCAACAGATAACTCTTCTCTTGTTGTATATCCCAGGAACTGATGGACGAACAATTCTTCAATCAGGTCCACGAACAGAATTCGAATCCCTCTGATAGATTGCACTAGAAAATCTATCAGAAGTTTCTACGAAGAGAATTAACGAATTTGATCCGTTAAACCAGACTGCAAATTCGAAATTCACAGACTGGATTTCAGAGAGAAAAACACAGAGAGGGGGGCGGCCACTCTAGGTCTCAAAACCCAAGTGTTCGAAAATTATGAGTCTTTTTTTTTCTAATTTCTGCACTGCAATAACTTATTTATAATGTGGGCTGCTAACATCTTAGGACCCATTAGTCATAAGTTAAAGCCACACAAGCAAAGCCTGCATATTCAGAAATTAATATAAAATTCATCGTGACTCAGATTGATAAACCAATTTCATTAATGTGCACAGAAACCATTTCTGCATCTTTTAAAGTCAAGATAAATTTTCTGAATCCGAATTCAGTGATTTCCAAAAATGTCCATCCCTATGTTATTTTAGGAAATCTTACTCTTCTACTCTGATATAAGAAGTCCTACTTCTTTGTTCATTAAATTTAACTCTTTAAATTTAACTAACTCAACGGGAATTAGTAATCCATTACTTGTGTGACCCTCAATGGTTCAGGGATACAGCTAGCCGTGGGCTCACAACTCCTTGTGACTCGGAACAACAATTTCCGACTTGCCCATCGAATCATGGTAAGAGCGCCTAGCAACATCGCCCCATGATTCCCTAGGTATCACTGATAGTGCCTACAAGAACCAATAGATTTTGGTTAGCGTACAGTACGGTCCCTTCATCCATATATCCCGATCGAATCAACAACCATTGGTAAATCGAGAGTCGTTCGAGATTCGATAACTATGCAATGCATCTTCAAGATCAAATAGTGACATCTCATGTGCTACTAAGAAACCATTTCTTAAAACACATCATGTACTATGGCCAGAGATTGATCACACTAATATCTCCTCAGATTGCATAGGATATCCACACTAACAAGTATGTGGTGAATCCTTGACAATAGAGTCGGTAAACGAGTCAAAGTACAGTACTAGCATATAGAGTCTCAATGATGTTTCAAGTAGTAAGGACTAATGGTGTACAACCAAAAACGCGGACTTTATCCACTCGATAAGTGATAACCACTTGGAAAGTCCGGATAGGGTAGTTCAATCATTCATCATATGAATATCCATTTGCATGCTTTGAACATCTCTATGTTCCATACCAATGAAACGTGGTACTCGGCATCGCAAACGCTAGTCTCAATCTCGAGCGATCCTTATCCTTATTAACGGACGGCTCAATCGACTAGGAACTGTTTAGAATATACAGTGACTATAAGATGTGTTTCATGATAGCCATCCCCATGTGCCACCACATCTTACATACACTATAGTATATTCAAGGTCTTCATCTAAACATCTTATAGTATGTCACAACATAATAATATGATAAAAGATAAAGTAAATGCCATTATAAAAGTGTAAATTATATTAAACAAAAGATTGTTTATACATAGAGTCATAAAAGCCCTTAGTCACAAGTTGGCTTACCGGGCACCCACTCTTTCAATCTCCCACTTGCCCTAAAGTCAACTAGTCATACTACGTAGTCCCATTGCTTCGCGATGTTTGTCAAATAATGGTCCTGGCAAGGGCTTAGTAAGTGGATCAGCGATATTGCCTGCAGAGGCCACTCTCTCGACAGTGATGTCTCCTCTTTCCACGATCTCCCGGATGATGTGGTATTTCCTCAGTACGTGTTTGGATCTTTGATGAGACCTTGGTTCCTTTTCCTGAGCAATGGCACCCGTGTTGTCACAGTACACCGGGACTGGACCAACAGCTTCAGGAATAACGCCCAACTCTTGGACGAAATTCCTCATCCAAACGGCCTCTTTAGCAGTAGCTGATGCCGCAATGTATTCTGCCTCAGTGGTGGAATCCGCTGTGGTGTCCTGCTTGGAACTCTTCCAAGAGACAGCACCGCCATTGAGCATGAACACAAATCCAGAGGTTGACTTCGAGTCATCCACGTCACTTTGGAAGCTAGAGTCGGTATAGCCTTCCAATTTCAGTTCTCTTCCTCCATAAACCATGAATACATTCTTAGTTCTTCTCAAGTACTTAAGAATATCCTTCACGGCTTTCCAATGCATTTGACCGAGATTGGCTTGATATCTGCTCGTGACACTCAGATCAAATGCCACATCCGGTCTGGTGGATATCATCCCATACATGATACTCCCTATGGCTGACGCATATGGTATGTGTGTCATTTTCTCTATCTCTTCGTCAGTCTTGGGACACATAGACTTGGATAGAGAGACTCCATGACACATAGGTAGATGTCCTCTCTTGGACTCATCCATTGAAAACCTTTTCAATATAGTGTCGATGTAGGTAGCTTGAGTAAGTCCTATCATTCTCTTAGATCTATCTCTATAGATCTGTATCCCTAGAATATAGGACGCCACACCCAAATCCTTCATCGAGAATCTACCTGATAACCATATCTTTGTTGACTGCAACATCCCTACATCATTTCCAATGAGTAAGATGTCATCAACATAAAGTACTAAGAATGTCACAGCATCCTTAACTACTTTCTTGTACACGCACGGTTCCTCCGGGTTCTTGATGAAACCAAAATCCTTTATTGTTTCATCAAATTTCTGGTTCCAACTTCTTGATGCTTGTTTTAGACCATAAATTGATCTCTGAAGCTTGCATACCTTATGCTCGCTTCCCATGGAGGTGAATCCTTTAGGCTGCATCATATAGATTTCTTCCTTAATGTTTCCATTAAGAAATGCAGTCTTCACATCCATTTGCCATATCTCATAGTCATACCATGCTGCTATGGCAATTAGGATTCTTATGGACTTGAACATTGCGACTGGTGAAAAGGTTTCATCATAGTCAACTCCTTTTCTTTGAGTATAACCTTTTGCCACCAATCGTGCCTTGTAGGTCAGTACCTTTCCATCAGGCCCAAGTTTTCTCTTATAGATCCATTTACACCCTATTGGAACAATTCCATCGGGAGGATCTACTAAAGACCAAACTTGGTTTGAATGCATCGAGTCTATTTCCGACTGCATTGCTTCAAGCCATAAATTAGAATCCGCATCAGAAATTGCTTCCTTGAAGTTTCTTGGATCACATCCAATATCGGGTTCACTTTGATCCCCTTCAAGAAGAAAACCATATCTAATAGGAGGCCTAGAAGTCCTCTCGGATCTTCTAGTAATAGGCGTGTCAATCAATGGTTCCTGAGGTGTAGGATCATTATTTTGTATCTTGGGTTCTTCTCGAATTTCTTCGAGTTCCATCATCTTGCCTTTCTTATCCAATAAGAACTCCTTCTCCAAGAAGGTGGCATTCCTTGAAACAAACACTTTTGTTTCAGTAGGATGATAGAAATAATATCCGATTGAATTCTTCGGATACCCTACAAAATAACATAAGGTGGATCGACTATCCAACTTATCTCCCACTGTCTGCTTCACGTAAGCAGGACATTCCCAAATCCTCAAGTACGAATACTTAGGAGCTTTGCCATTCCACAACTCGTATGGTGTTTTGTTCACTGCTTTAGTGTGAACGTTGTTCAACAACAATACCGCCGTTTCAAGAGCATAGCCCCAAAACGAAGGTGGGAGCTCAGTGAAGCTCATCATGGATCGAACCATGTCCAACAAAGTTCTATTACGACGCTCCGAAACACCATTCAGCTGTGGTGTCATAGGAGGAGTCCACTGAGAGAGAATCCCATTCTCTTTTAGATAGTCCAAAAACTCGGCACTTAAGTATTCTCCACCACGATCCGATCGAAGTGCCTTAATACTTTTGCCTAGTTTGTTTTCTACTTCAGCCTTGAATTCTTTGAACTTTTCAAATGCTTCAGACTTATATTTCATTAAATATAAATACCCATACCTTGAATAATCATCAGTAAAGGTAATGAAGTAGGTGTGGCCAAATTGAGGACCAATTCTAAATGGACCACAAACATCTGTATGGATCAAATCCAACAGATTTTGACTACGCTCAGGTTTCCCCTTGAATGGAGATTTAGTCATTTTTCCTTTCAGGCAGGATTCACAAGTAGGTAGAGAGTTAATATCAGACATATCAAACATGCCCTCTCCCACTAGCTTGTTCATCCTCCTTGAGGAAATATGACCTAGCCTAGCATGCCAAAGGTTTGCCGGGTTTTGACTATCGATTTTCCTTTTGTTCGTTGTTGCCGGTTTATCAACATAATTTATTGGAACGTCTTTTAATTTTAAGTTATATAGATCGTTTTCAAGTTGTCCATTTCCAATCAAACATTAATTCTTGTAAATATTGCAAATCCCATTCACAAAATTGCAAGAAAAATCATCTCTATCAAGCATAGAAACAGAAATAATGTTTTTAATCAAGTCTGGAACAAATAAAACATCTCTCAAAAGTAACTTAAAATCGTTCTGCAAAATTAAATAAACATCTCCCACAGCTTTGGCTTCAACTCTAGAACCATTTCCGAGCCTCAGCTGGGTCTCACCCATTCTAAGCTTGCGACTTCTTGTCATCACCTGCAAATCATTGCAAATGTGAGATCCGCATCCGGTATCCAATACCCAAGAAGTAGTATTAAGTGAAACATTTATTTCAATATAAAACATACCCTTCGCAGTTCGCAACTGCTCTAGATATTCCTTGCAGTTACGTTTCCAATGACCGGGTTTCTTGCAGTGATGGCAAACATCCTTGGACATTTCCATGTTTGAAGCCTTTGTCTTGTTCTTCTTCTCGGGTCCGGTTTTCTTGGATGGGGCAGAACGTTTCTTACCCTTTGTACTTGGCCCCTTCTTAGCAGAAGAAGAGGAGCCCACCAAGAGAACCGGTTTATCCTTCTTTAAAGTGGCTTCATAAGTTACAAGCATATTGACCATCTCTTCAAGGGAGGCCTCTATCTTGTTTATATTGAAATTCACCACAAAACCGTCAAACGATGAAGGAAGAGAGAGAAGTAATAAGTCCACATTGAGTTCATGCTCCAATACCAAATCAAGTGTTACCAACTTCTGAATGAGCCAAATCACACGTACCCCATGATCACGGACCGAAGTCCCTTCACGCATGCGACACGTCATTAACTCTTTTATAGTAGCGAACCTTTCAGCTCTCGATTGAGCCCCAAAAAGTTCCTTGAGTTGTACGTGAATGTCAGCAGCATTCACGGTATCCTCAAATCGCTCTGGAGTTCATCAGACATCGAAGCTTGCATATAGCATTTGGCCTTGATATCATGGTCCCACCATTTATCAAGTTTGGCCAACTCTTCCGGACTTATATCAGCTGGTGCTTCCTTCGGAGGAGATTTTTCTAACACGTAGAACATCTTCTCCGAGGTCAAGACAATCTTCAACTTACGGAACCATTCCGTATAGTTTGCGCCAGTCAGTTTATTTTGTTCGATAATAGAGAATAGTGGATTGCGCGAATTCATCTTAATGAAATACTGAAAAGAAACAGACAATAATCAGTGATTGTTTAATTAATTTACTAAGACATAAAATAGGCAAAATGTATTTTATGAATCTCACTCCCACTATTTTAACGATTTCACTACCCTCTAGTGAAAACGAGAAACATTTTCTTTAGTGGGAACATGGAGTCCAATTGACAAACTATAGTCCCGAATAATATCAGCCAACCATAATTTTCAAAAGGTAGAGCCCAATTGCTTCCAAAGCAACCTCCACGTTTTTACCTCATGTCCAATAAGGGCCCAATAATATGACGCCGTTTATTGTGACACGTCAAGATGACCCATCAATATTAAGTTGTGATGGACGGTCGCCATGTGGATCCCCAATAATATGAGCAAATCCCATGGGAGTTCCACCCAACTTACAACATGTGTCGATCCAATGTACAGCTTTCCGACGAATGGGCCCCCCCAATAATATGAGCCGGACCGTATCCGCGGGTAGCATCTCATACATTGATCGTTGATGGAAGGTAGGAACATTTAAACAATATTTAAATTCCCTTTTAATCTTGATATCAATTTTAAATCATATTTAAAATGAGAGATTTTAATTTTGAAAATTTGTCTCATCTTTCATTTTATGTATGCTTGCGGGATTCATACAATTTAGTCTAAAACATGCATACATCAATAATATCATATATTATTTAGGATGATCGATTCCATTTCTAATCGACCCGTGGTTGCCAATCACGAGTCTAAGTCCAATCCTAGGTAATATGCAAGTATGCAATGCAATCCTATTACATTGAGCTTCCAATTTACATTTCTTCAGTCTTTATTGTCTGCTGGGCCCACCTTCGTCTTCAAATCTTCATCTCCCACTAAGTATAATGTATTTACAATAAATAACTATGACAAGTAGGGGATACATTTTAAGGGGTGGGAACGGGCATAAACCAGGCCCACTTTTATTACATATGACAATTCATATTGGGCCATAAACCAGGCCCATTAATAAATCCAACAACAATAAAAACAAATGTAAATTCCCTAACATACACCTACAAAATTGGTCATGGTAATCGATCATCCTTATCCAATAATATTTAATTCAAAATTAATTTATTGGATAACATGCAATGACAATTAAATTAAAAATGATAAAATCATATTCCATATATAAAATCTTATTTTACATACAAAATCATATTTTACCTTTTTATCAAATAAAATCATATTTTACATATAAAATCCAATTTTATACATAAAATCATATTTTACTCAATATTTCCATAAGATCATATCTTATCATCAATTGTACCAAAAATAATTAGTTTCATAAAATCTGATTTAACGGATAAAATCTATAAATTTTCCAAAAATTCAAATTTATCCAAAAATCAATTTTAAAATTTTCGGACTCGAACAATTCGATCCGACGCCTCGTGGACCAATCAAAAACAATTTTCGATCGGACCAAAAATAGAATTTTAACATATTAAAATTTTAATTAAAAATAAAAATTAATTTTCCCGGGCCGCCCGGGACGATCCCGGGCAGCCCGCGCCCCAAAAGGGGCTCGGGCCGGGCAGCCCGTCGCTGCCCCTTGGGCAGCGACGATCGCTGCCCTTGGGCAGCAACGTTCGCTGCCCCGGGTTTGCCCATTAATTTTAAATTTTTAAAATCCTTTTGTTTCAAAAACCAAGGCTTAAAAATTTTGTACAATCGATTAATTTAATCGCTTGATCTGAGCAACCCAGCTCTGATACCACTGTTGGAAAACGGTGTTCAGATCAATCAGAATTGATACCCGGTGCAGCGGAAGTTTTAAAATTTTATATGGAACGATTCCATATCATGGGTATCAAAACTTTACGATTAAATTGTGTGTGTAAAAATTAAATAACAATTAAATTTTTACCTTGAATCTCGAAACGAGATTATGGACACCAACAGATAACTCTGCTCTTGTTGTATATCCCAGGAACTGATGGACGAACAATTCTTCAATCAGGTCCACGAACAGAATTCGAATCCCTCTGATAGATTTCACTAGAAAATCTATCAGAAGTTTCTACGAAGAGAATTAACGAATTTGATCTGTTAAATCAGACTGCAAATTCGAAATTCACAGACTGGATTTCAGAGAGAAAAACACAGAGAGGGGGGCGGCCACTCTAGGTCTCAAAACCCTAGTGTTCGAAAATTATGAGTCTTTTTTTTTCTAATTTCTGCACTGCAATAACTTATTTATAATGTGGGCTGCTAACAGCTTAGGGCCCATTAGTCATAAGTTAAAGCCTGACAAGCAAAGCCTGCATATTCAGAAATTAATATAAAATTCATCGTGACTCAGATTGATAAACCAATTTCACCAATGTGCACAGAAACCATTTCTGCATCTTTTAAAGTCAAGATAAATTTTCTGAATCCGAATTCAGTGATTTCCAAAAATGCCCATCCCTATGTCATTTTAGGAAATCTTACTCTTGTACTCTGATATAAGAAGTCCTACTTCTTTGTTCATTAAATTTAACTCTTTAAATTTAACTATCTCAACGGGAATTAGAAATCCATTACTTGTGTGACCCTCAATGGTTCAGGGATACAGCTAGCCGTGGGCTCACAACTCCTTGTGACTCGGAACAACAATTTCCGACTTGCCCATCGAATCATGGTAAGAGCGCCTAGAAACATCGCCCCATGATTCCCTAGGTATCGCTGATAGTGCCTACAAGAACCAATAGATTTTGGTTAGCGTACAGTACGGTCCCTTCATCCATATATCCCGATCGAATCAACAACCATTGGTAAATCGAGAGTCGTTCGAGATTCGATAACTATGCAATGCATCTTGAAGATCAAATAGTGACATCGCATGTGCTACTAAAAAACCATTTCTTAAAACACATCATGTACTCTGGCCAGAGATTGGTCACACTAATATCTCCTCAGATTGCATAGGATATCCACACTAGCAAGTATGTGGTGAATCCTTGACAACAAAGCATCGACTCCTATATGTGTCGTAACTGTACCCAATCCCGACACCTGATGACCCCAATAGAGTTGGTAAACAAGTCAAAATACAGTACTAGCATATAGAGTCTCAATGATGTTTCAAGTAGTAAGGACTAATGGTGTACAACCAAAAACGCGAACTTTATCCACTCGATAAGTGATAACCACTTGGAAAGTCCGGATAGGGTAGTTCAATCATTCATCATATGAATATCCATTTGCATGCTTTGAACATCTCTATGTTCCATACCAATGAAACGTGGTACTCGGCATCGCAAACTCTAGTCTCAATCTCGAGCGATCCTTATCCTTATTAACAGACGGCTCAATCGACTAGGAACTGTTTAGAATATACAGTGACTATAAGATGTGTTTCATGATAGCCATCCCCATGTGCCACCACATCTTACATACACTATAGTATATTCAAGGTCTTCATCTAAACATCTTATAGTATGTCACAACATAATAATATGATAAAAGATAAAGTAAATGCCATTATAAAAGTGTAAATTATATTAAACAAAAGATTGTTTATACATAGAGTCATAAAAGCCCTTAGCCACAAGTTGGCTCACCGGGCACCCACTCTTTCAGTTTGTTGGAACAAGCTTACTTTCAAGGTTAATAGTTTGAATGCTAAGTTTTAACGAATGAAATTAAGAATTTGGTTGAGCTTAGTAAATTTCTATCATTATGACAATACAATATAAGGGAAGAACAACGAGTACAAGAAAATTTAAGAATAGGGAAAAAACGTGGGGTGGATATTCACCGGTAAATACAAGGTACATGAGAAGGATAATTATGATGGTTTCAATGAATAACATTAAAAATGCCATCTTCTTCCTCTTCGAGATCTTGGAGAAATAACCTGTAAAAGAAAGAATAAGTTGAGTTTGATTAAAAATAAGTTTGAGTGATCATATTTATAAGGTGAAAGGAGAATAAAACAAGCCGTTTTGTTACCGTTTTCTTTGACATTTAGCTACCGTTGGAATAAAAATCACGTGTTTGAAGATATTGTGGATTTTGGTGATCAGAATTAAGTCGGAAAGCAGATTCATGACCGACTTGAAAAGATATGTTTCGATCTGAATTAAATCTTTAAGAAGATTGTAGCCGATTCGAACATATATGTTTTGATTTGATAAGATTATAAAAGACAAATAAGAACGATATAATATTTGGTTTTATCAGAGTTCGCAACGGAAGCAGAAATTTGGAGACAATGAAATTGGAAACTAGATGTGTAAGTGTTGGAGTGTATGAGTTAAACTCATGAAAACTTAAATTGTTAAATATTGATCATTCGAATTTCGAGGACGAAATTCTTTTTAAGGAGGGTAGATTGTAATACCCAGAAAATCCATAAATCTATTCATTATTTATTTCAAGAATTTTAAATGAATTTTAAGCTATTTCATTTGATTATTTATGATTTAAAAGTTATTTTTAATTAAATAATTTTATGTGTTGTGTAAACGATTTAAAAGAGAATAATTCATATTTTAAAAATATACATTTATTTATTGTGTTAAATTATTTTAATAGTTTGTGCACTTTAATTATGAAGTGTAAAGTTATGATTTAAATTAATTGATGTTAGGTATATGCCTAATATATTTTTATGACTTGTTAAATAATTTAATTGTTTCATGATTGAATTAATCTTGGATTGAGAAAACGAGACTAGCCTATGCACGAGATCATAGGAAATAATTCTACGAGTATTTTGAGTTTAATATTGGTATCATTTTATTTTCTTTATCAGGAGAAGAAAATTTTATTATTCTGAGTTGGGATATTCTGGACAGGCTACGTTTTATGTAGTCAACACACGCATTGTATTAACTCCCATCTTTCACACTTATCTACTCCTCTACCCCATCTTTAATTTTAATTCCCCACTCCTTTAATGTGTTGTCTCCTCTCTCTCATTGCTTTTCCTTGCACGTCACTTTTCCCCTTCCTTTCCACTCCTTTAGTTCTTCATTTTGTTCATCTATTCTTTCATCCGAGGTAAGTCCAAGATTTCGAATTCCGGTTGTGCTAAGGTTAGCTCGTTGCCAAGAATTCGGATAAACTCCATATACGGTTAAGGCAAGTTTTTCAACAAGTATTTTAAGGTTTTGAAACCCATTCAAGATTATAATTATTTTAATATGAAAATATATGTTTATGTACATGTTTTAATGGTTTATGATTTTGAAGAAGCATGAAATTATGAGTATCAAGTTATGAAGTTTTGAAATTGTAAAGTGTGGTCGTTCTTGACAAGTTTTTGATAGATGTGTAGAAAATAATGATTCTTTTGAAGATTATGATGTTATTGGAAGTTTTAAAGGTGAGAAAATGATGTTTAATTGAAAGAAAATGAATTTTTGAGATTTTGAAGAAGTTAAGCAATATTTTTATGGTAGTTATGGTTTAAAAGTTTTGAAGCAAAATCATTTAATATTTTAGTGTTTTGAAGTTAGTTAATCCATTTTAAATTACAAGAAAATGAGTTTTGATGATTTATGAAGTTATGATTTTGGGTAAAAGAAGTATATGTTTGAAGTTAAAGTGTTGAAGATGTGTCCGGTGACACCGGAATACCGATACTTGTTATGATTTTAAGGATAAAAATTAGTGTATTGATCCAAATGATATGAAGCCAATTCTATTTGGAAAATAACTTATTTATCTACAACTTTTGTGTTTTGAGTTTTATCAAAATCAGTATGGAAGATTGGCCAAAATCGCTCCGAAGTGTGTCAAATGTTTTGAATTTCCGGCAGTGATACATCTCGGGAGAATCAGCATAACGTTTTACTGAAAACTCTATTTTAGGTGAGGTTTTCGGAATTCGAAAGCCAAGATCAGGATCTACAACTTTTATGTTTACCACCTTTTCAGATTCTGAATTAAGAATAGAGTTTTGGAGCGCGCAAGATGAACCAGTTGCGCAGGTCAGGCGCGCCCGCGCCTAGAAGTTGAGCGGGCGCCCCTTTCATTCGAAATTTATGATTTTTATCTTTTATTTTAGGGTTCTAAATTCATGGTTATGATCTTTTAAGGCTTCTAAAATATATTTAAGAGTTTCTATGCAAAAAAGTTTCAAGTTTTAAGTCAAGAACGACAAGAACGACTTACGTGGATCGATTACGCTATGTGATGCATGTAAATGTCTAAGTTTCATTCATGAAACCTATGTTCAATATGAAAGTATGATTTTTATCATCTATGACATGCATGAAGTAATTGAGTAAAGTTTTATGTTCATGAAATGAAAGTTATGACGGAATTTACGATGAAACCATGATGTTTCATAATGAATGAAATGATATGATGAATGATGTTAAGATGAAGCATGATATGATATGTCGATGCATGAAAATATTTTGATGTCTTATGTGTCTTTGTGGTGGCAAACACGGGATTGGTGCTCCGGTTTGGACTCCGGAGAGGGCCTTTCCAAACATGGCTCATGAGACAGATAAGTACACGGGACTGGTGCTCCGGGATGAGCTCCGGAGAGGGCTTTTCCAAAGAACGAATGTTATGAGGCTTAGTGTCATATGTTTGTTGATCAACGGGAAAGAAAGATGAATGTGCCCATTATGACAGTTGCCACAATTTCACATAATTCATCACCCCAAAATGATAAGTTTTTATGTTATGTTCATGGTTTAATGTTTGTCCAAGTTGCATGATTTTATTTATTAGATGTTAAGTGCAAATGTTTATTTAAGAATAAAATGGTAAAGTTTTGAGAATATGAATGAAGTCTATTTTCAAGATTTAAAGTTAAGTAAGTTGATGTCCATGTTTAAATTCCTTGCATCTTTTAAGAGTTTTGAAGTTCATGTTCAAGATTTTAAGTTTAAAGTTCCATGATGTTTACGTTAAAGTTCCTCAAGTTCAAGGTATCATGTTATGTATGTTCAAGTTATTTTAATTTTAAAGTATTTTGAAACAATAATGATATTGATATGAATATTTTAATCTTGCTGAGTCCTTTAGACTCACTATACTTGAATGGTGCAGATGGTTTAGCAGTTTTGATTTAAAAAGCTTTGGTAGCATGGCTGAAGAGTCCAAGAGGCGAAGACATTGCATGACACAATAGTTCAAAAGCTCTGATGTATTTAAAGCAGAAAGATTTACTTATATTTATCTATGTTATGTTGTTACAATATTATATGTACGATGTTTAAAAGTAATGATTTAATTATTTTCATTGTCAGTCTTTTAAAGACGAGTTTTGAGGATTTCAAATGTTTCGTCTTTTAAATATTCATTTCAGTTTGATAGTTGTTAAGTGAGTTTCTCAATTGCTTTCAAATGTATTTTATTTATATAATAATTAATTGAATTCACATTCCCTTTTCTTATTTAAATGTTAGTAGTAAGTTTTGATGTGCCGTATTTTAAATGGTCTTTGTTATTGAGTTGCATCAGTGTTTATTAGACTTCGTGAACAAGGAGTCATGAGTTCTATTGTTAAAGATTTAGATTTTAAATTCTTTTGGAATTGGTGTGATGCACTCGCTGTATGGCTTTTAAGTTATGAAAAAAATTTCCAACCTTTTCCGCAACTATTTTATTTAATGTTCTAGAATACGGGACATCTCAGTTGGTATCAGAGCAATTGGCTCTGGGATATAGTTCGTGCGTGCAATCTCATCAAGGACTCGAATGCTCCTGCCTCCATGACTGTAAGTTTAATGTTTGAGATTTTCAATTTGTGTTTTCTCTTACAGTTATGATCACTTGTGATTTTCAACAGAAAATTTTCCTATGTTTGATGGATTTTTGGATTTGAATTGTAATGAGTCTGACTTGATTAAGAGTATTTTTGGGAAGTAATGATTTGTTGATGAAAAATTTTCTTCTTGGGCATTACAGTTAAGATTATTCTATGAGGATGTTATACTTTCACCATGAGGAATGTAAGATGATAATTGATTTTTTGTTGGAATACTCTTGTTGTATAGAATAGGTTCGATGAAAAATAATGTTCTCGGTGATTGTTTCTTTGGGCTATAAGAATAATGATTTAGGATTAAGCTGTGATACGAAAATTTGTTGACATGTGAAATTACTTTTAAAGTATTACAAGGTTAAGTTTGTTGGAACAAGCTTACTTTCAAGGTTAATAGTTTGAATGCTAAGTTTTAACGAATGAAATTAAGAATTTGGTTGAGCTTAGTAAATTTCTATCATTATGACAATACAATATAAGGGAAGAACAACGATTACAAGCAAATTTAAGAATAGAGAAAAAATGTGGGGTGGATATTCACCGGTAAATACAAGGTACATGAGAAGGATAATCATGATGGTTTCAATGAATAACATTAAAAATTCCATCTTCTTCCTCTTCGAGATCTTGGAGAAATAACCTGTAAAAGAAAGAATAAGTTGAGTTTGATTAAAAATAAGTTTGAGTGATCATATTTATAAGGTGAAAGGAGAATAAAACAAGCCGTTTTGTTACCGTTTTCTTTGACATTTAGCTACCGTTGGAATAGAAATCACGTGTTTGAAGATATTGTGGATTTTGGTGATCAGAATTAAGTCGTAAAGCAGATTCACGACCGACTTGAAAAGATATGTTTCGATCTGAATTAAATCTTTAAGAAGATTGTAGCCGATTCGAACATATATGTTTTGATTTGATAAGATTATAAAAGACAAATATGAACGATATAATATTTGGTTTTATCAGAGTTCGCAACGGAAGCAGAAATTTGGAGACAATGAAATTGGAAACTAGATGTGTAAGTGTTGGAGTGTATGAGTTAAACTCATGAAAACTTAAATTGTTAAATATTGATCATTCGAATTTCGAGGACGAAATTCTTTTTAAGGAGGGTAGATTGTAATACCCGGAAAATCCATAAATCTATTCATTATTTATTTCAAGAATTTTAAATGAATTTTAAGCTATTTCATTTGATTATTTATGATTTAAAAGTTATTTTTAATTAAATAATTTTATGTGTTGTGTAAACGATTTAAAAGAGAATAATTCATATTTTAAAAATATACATTTATTTATTGTGTTAAATGATTTTAATAGTTTGTGCACTTTAATTATGAAGTGTAAAGTTATGATTTAAATTAATTGATGTTAGGTATATGCCTAATATATTTTTATGACTTGTTAAATAATTTAATTGTTTCATGATTGAATTAATCTTGGACTGAGAAAACGAGACTAGCCTACGCACGAGATCATAGGAAATAATTCTACGAGTATTTTGAGTATAATATTGGTATCATTTTATTTTATTCATCAGGAGAAGAAAATTTTATTATTCTGAGTTGGGATATTCTGGACAGGAAAAGTCAACACACGCATTGTATTAACTCCCCTCTTTCACACTTATCTACTCCTCTACCCCATCTTTAATTTCAATTCCCCACTCCTTTAATGTGTTGTCTCCTCTCCCTCATTGCTTTTCCTTGCACGTCACTTTTCCCCTTCCTTTCCACTCCTTTAGTTCTTCATTTTGTTCATCTATTCTTTCATCCGAGGTAAGTCCAAGATTTCGAATTCCGGTTGTGCTAAGGTTAGCTCGTTGCCAAGAATCCGGATAAACTCCATATACGGTTAAGGCAAGTTTTTCAACAAGTATTTTAAGGTTTTGAAACCCATTCAAGATTATAATTATTTTAATATGAAAATATATGTTTATGTACATGTTTTAATGGTTTATGATTTTGAAGAAGCATGAAATTATGAGTATCAAGTTATGAAGTTTTGAAATTGTAAAGCGTGGTCGTTCTTGACAAGTTTTTGATAGATGTGTAGAAAATAATGATTCTTTTGAATATTATGATGTTATTGGAAGTTTTAAAGGTGAGAAAATGATGTTTAATTGAAAGAAAATGAATTTTTGAGATTTTGAAGAAGTTAAGCAATATTTTTATGGTAGTTACGGTTTAAAAGTTTTGAAGCAAAATCATTTAATATTTTAGTGTTTTGAAGTTAGTTAATCCATTTTCAATTACAAGAAAATGAGTTTTGATGATTTATGAAGTTAGGATTTTGGGTAAAAGAAGTATATGTTTGAAGTTAAAGTGTTGAAGTTGTGTCCGGTGACACCGGAATACCGATACTTATTATGATTTTGAGGATAAAAATTAGTGTAGTGATCCAAATGATATGAGGCCAATTCTATTTGGAAAATAACTTATTTATCTACAACTTTTGTGTTTTGAGTTTTATCAAAATCAGTATGGAAGATTGGCCAAAATCGCTCCGAAGTGTGTCAAATGTTTTGAATTTCCGGCAGTGATACATCTCGGGAGAATCAGCATAACGTTTTACTGAAAAATCTATTTTAGGTTAGGTTTTCGGCATTCGAAAGCCAAGATCAGGATCTACAACTTTGATGTTTACCACCTTTTCAGATTCTGAATTAAGAATAGAGTTTTGGAGTGAGCAAGATGAACCAGTTGCACAGGTCAGGCGCGCCCGCGCCTAGAAGTTGAGCAGGCGCCCCTTTCATTCGAAATTTATGATTTTTATATTTTATTTTAGGGTTCTAAATTCATGGTTATGATCTTTTAAGGCTTCTAAAATATATTTAAGAGTTTCTATGCAAAAAAGTTTCAAGTTTTAAGTCAAGAACGACAAGAACGACTTACGTGGATCGATTACGCTATGTGATGCATGTAAATGTCTAAGTTTCATTCATGAAACCTATGTTCAATATGAAAGTATGATTTTTATCATCTATGACATGCATGAAGTAATTGAGTAAAGTTTTATGTTCATGAAATGAAAGTTATGACGGAATTTACGATGAAACAATGATGTTTCATAATGAATGAAATGATATGATGAATGATGTTAAGATGAAGCATGATATGATATGTCGATGCATGAAAATATTTTGATGTCTTATGTGTCTTTGTGGTGGCAAACACGGGATTGGTGCTCCGGTTTGGACTCCGGAGTGGGCCTTTTCAAACATGGCTCATGAGACAGATAAGTACACGGGACTGGTGCTCCGGGATGAGCTCCGGAGAGGGCCTTTCCAAAGAACGAATGTTATGAGGCTTAGTGTCATATGCTTGTTGATCAACAGGAAAGAAAGATGAATGTGCCCATTATGACAGTTGCCACAATTTCACATAATTCATCACCCCAAAATGATAAGTTTTTATGTTATGTTCATGGTTTAATGTTTGTCCAAGTTGCATGATTTTATTTATTAGATGTTAAGTGCAAATGTTTATTTAAGAATAAAATGGTAAAGTTTTGAGAATATGAATGAAGTCTATTTTCAAGATTTAAAGTTAAGTAAGTTGATGTCCATGTTTAAATTCCTTGCATCTTTTAAGAGTTTTGAAGTTCATGTTCAAGATTTTAAGTTTAAAGTTCCATGATGTTTACGTTAAAGTTCCTCAAGTTCAAGGTATCATGTTATGTATGCTCAAGTTATTTTAATTTTAAAGTATTTTGAAACAATAATGATATTGATATGAATATTTTAATCTTGCTGAATCCTTTAGACTCACTATACTTGAATGGTGCAGATGGTTTAGCAGTTTTGATTTAAAAAGCTTTGGTAGCATGGCTGAAGAGTCCAAGAGGCGAAGACATTGCATGATACAATAGTTCAAAAGCTCTGATGTATTTAAAGCAGAAAGATTTACATATATTTATTTATGTTATGTTGTTACAATATTTTATGTACGATGTTTAAAAGTAATGATTTAATTATTTTCATTGTCAGTCTTTTAAAGACGAGTTTTGAGGATTTCAAATGTTTCGTCTTTTAAATATTCATTTCAGTTTGATAGTTGTTAAGTGAGTTTCTCAATTGCTTTCAAATGTATTTTATTTATATAATAATTAATTGAATTCACATTCCCTTTTCCTATTTAAATGTTAGTAGTAAGTTTTGACGTGCCGTATTTTAAATGGTCTTTGTTATTGAGTTGCATCAGTGTTTATTAGACTTCGTGAACACGGAGTCATGAGTTCTATTGTTAAAGATTTAGATTTTACATTCTTTTGGAATTGGTGTGATGCACTCGCTGTATGGCTTTTAAGTTATGAAAAATTTTTCCAACCTTTTCCGCAACTATTTTATTAAATGTTCTAGAATACGGGACGTCTCAGGAAGAATTGGCAAAACTTGATCAATGGTGGGACCATGATATCAAGGCTAAATGCTATATGCAAGCTTCAATGTCTGATGAACTCCAGAGGCGATTTGAGGATGCCGTGAATGCTGCTGACATACACATGCACCTCAAGGAACTTTTTGGAGCTCAGTCAAGGTCGGAGAGGTATGCCACCGTCAAAGAACTCATGACATGCCGCATGCGAGATGGGACTTCGGTCCGTGAGCATGGGGTATACATGATTGGGCTCATCGAAAAATTGGTAACACTCGATTTGACTTTGGAACATGAACTAAACGCGGACTTGTTACTTCTTTCTCTTCCTTCGTCGTTTGACGGATTTGTGGTGAACTTCAATATGAACAAGATAGAGGCCACCCTTGAAGAGATGGTCAATATGCTTGTGTCTTATGAGGCCACATTAAAGAAGGATAAACCGGTACTCTTGATTGGCTCCTCTTCTTACTCCAAGAAGGGGCCAAGTGGAAAGTGTAAGAAACGTTCTGCCCCACCCAAGAAAATTGTACCACGGAAGAAGGGCAAGACAAAAGCTTCAAACGTGAACATATCTGGAGATGTTTGCCATCACTGCAAGAAACCCGGTCATTGGAAACGTAACTGCAAGGAATACCTCGAGCAGTTGCGAACTGCAAAGGGTATGTTTTACATTGAAATAAATGTTTCACTTAATACTACTTCTTGGGTATTGGATACCAGATGTGGATCTCACATTTGCAATGATTTGCAGGTGATGACAAGAAGTCGTAAGCTTAGGATGGGTGAGACCCAGCTGAGGCTCGGAAATGGTTCCAGAGTTGAAGCCAAAGCAGTGGGAGACGTTTATTTAGTTTTGCAGAACGATTTTAAGTTACTTTTAAGAGATGTTTTATTTGTGCCAGATTTGATTAAAAACATTATTTCTGTTTCTATGCTTGATAGAGATGGTTTTTCTTGCAATTTTGTAAATGGGATTTGCAATATTTACAAGAATGAATGTTTAATTGGAAATGGACAACTTGAAAATAATATATATAACTTAAAATTAAAAGACGTTCCAATTAATTATGTTGATAAACCGGCAACAACAAATAAAAGGAAAAACGATAGTCAAAACCCGGCAAACCTTTCTCATGCTAGGCTAGGTCATATATCCTCAAGGAGGATGAACAAGCTAGTGGGAGAGGGCATGTTTGATATGTCTGATATTAACTCTCTACCTACTTATAGTCCTGCCTAAAAGGAAAAATGACTAAATCTCCTTTCAAAGGGAAGCCTGAGCGTAGTCAAAACCTGTTGGATTTGATCCATACAGATGTTTGTGGACCATTTAGTATCGGTACAAAATTTGGTCACACCTACTTCATTACCTTTACTGATGATTATTCTAGGTATGGGTATTTATATTTAATGAAATATAAGTCTGAATCATTTGAAAAGTTCAAAGAATTCAAGGCTGAAGTAGAAAACAAACAAGGTAGAAGTATTAAAGCACTTCGATCGGATCGAGGTGGAGAATACTTAAGTACCGAGTTTTTGAGCTATCAAAAAGAGAATGGGATTCTCACTCAATGGACTCCTCCTATGACACCTCAGCTGAATGGTGTCTCAGAGCGTCGCAATCGAACTTTGTTGGACATGGTTTGATCTATGATGAGCTTCACTGAGCTCCCACCTTCGTTTTGGGGCTATGCGCTTGAAACGGCGGTATTGTTGTTGAACAATGTCCACACTAAAGCAGTAGATAAAAATCCATACGAGTTATGGAATGGCAAAGCTCCTAAGTATTCGTACTTAAGGATTTGGGGATGTCCTGCTTACGTGAAGCAGACAGTGGGAGATAAGTTGGATAGTCGATCCACCTTATGTTATTTTGTAGGGTATCCGAAGAATTCAATCGGATATTATTTCTATCATCCTAATGAAACAAAAGTGTTTGTTTCGAGGAATGCCACCTTTATGGAGAAGGAGTTCTTATTAGATAAGAAAGGCAAGATGATGGAACTCGAAGAAATTCGAGAAGAACCCGATATACAAAATAACGATCCCACACCTCAAGAACCTTCAGTGGACACGCCTACACCTAGGAGATCCGACAGGACTTCTAGACCTCCTATTCGATATGGTCTTCTTCTTGAAGGGGATCAAAGTGAACCCGACATTGGATGTGATCCAAGAAACTTCAAGGAAGCAATTTCTGATGCGGATTCGAATTTATGGCTTGATGCTATGCAGTCGGAAATAGACTCGATGCATACAAACCAAGTTTGGTCTTTAGTAGATCCTCCCGATGGAATTGTTCCAATAGGGTGTAAATGGATCTACAAGAGAAAACTTGGGCCTGATGGCAAGGTTCTAACCTACAAGGCACGATTGGTAGCAAAAGGTTATACTCAAAGACAAGGAGTTGACTATGATGAAACCTTTTCACCAATCGCAATGTTCAAGTCCATAAGAATCCTTATTGCCATAGCAGCATGGTATGACTATGAGATATGACAAATGGATGTGAAGACTGCATTTCTTAATGGAAACATTAAGGAAGAAATCTATATGATGCAGCCCGAAGGATTCACATCCATGGGAAGCGAGCATAAGGTATGCAAGCTTCAGAGATCAATTTATGGTCTCAAACAAGCATCAAGAAGTTGGAACCAGAAATTTGATGAAACAATAAAGGACTTTGGTTTCATAAAAAACCCGGAGGAACCGTGCGTGTACAAAAAAGTAGTTAAGGATGCGGTGACGTTCTTAGTGCTTTATGTTGATGACATCCTACTCATTGGGAATGACGTAGGGATGTTGCAGTCAACAAAGATATGGTTATCAGGTAGATTCTCGATGAAGGATTTGGGTGAGGCCTCCTATATTCT
Source organism: Henckelia pumila (assembly GCF_033568475.1). Taxonomy (NCBI): domain Eukaryota; kingdom Viridiplantae; phylum Streptophyta; class Magnoliopsida; order Lamiales; family Gesneriaceae; genus Henckelia; species Henckelia pumila. Next base: position 95,372,430 of record NC_133123.1, on the reverse strand, counting down.
AGGGATACAGATCTATAGAGATGGATCTAAGAGAATGATAGGACTCACTCAAGCAACCTACATCGACACAATATTGAAAAGGTTTTCTATGGATGAGTCCAAGAGAGGACATCTACCTATGTGTCATGGAGTTTCTCTATCCAAGTCTATGTGTCCCAAGACTGACGAAGAGATAGAGAAAATGACACACATACCATATGCGTCAGCCATAGGTAGTATTATGTATGGGATGATATCTACCAGACCGGATGTAGCCTTTGCTCTGAGTGTCACGAGCAAATATCAGGCCAACCCCGGTCAAATGTATTGGAAAGCCGTGAAGGATATTCTTAAGTACTTGAGAAGGACTAAGAATATATTCATGGTTTATGGAGGAAGATAATTGAAATTGGAAGGCTATACCGACTCTAGCTTCCAAAGCGACGTGGATGACTCGAAGTCAACCTCTGGATTTGTATTCATGCTCAATGGCGGTGCTGTCTCTTGGAAGAGTTCCAAGCAGGACACCACAGCGGATTCCACCACTGAGGCAGAATACATTGCAGCATCAGCTGCTGCTAAAGAGGCCGTTTGGATGAGGAATTTCGTCCAAGAGTTGGGCATAATTCCTGAAGCTGTTGGTCCAGTTTCGATGTACTTCGACAACACTGGTGCCATTGCTCAGGCAAAGGAACCAAGGTCTCATCAAAGATCCAAACACGTACTGAGGAAATACCACATCATCCGGGAGATTGTGGAAAAAGGAGACATCACTGTCGAGAGAGTGGCATCTACAGACAATATCGCTGATCCACTTACTAAGCCCTTGCCAGGACCATTGTTTGACAAACATCGCGAAGCAATGGGATTACGTAGTATGACTAGTTGGCTTTAGGGCAAGTAGGAGATTGAAAGAGTGGGTGCCCGGTTAGCCAACTTGTGGCTAAGGGATTTTATGACTCTATGTATAAACAATCTTTGTTTAATATAATTTACAATCATTAATGGCATTTTCTTTGTCTTTCTTCATATTGTTATATTGTGATATACTATTGTTGTTTTGATAAAGACCTTGAATATACTATAGTGTAAGTAAGATGAGATAGTGAATAAAGAGAGATCACTATTATGAAACACATCTTATAGTCACTGTATATTCTAAACAGTTCATAGTCAATTGAGCCGTCCGCTAATAAGGATAAGGATCGCTCGAGATTGAGACTAGCATTTGTGATGCTAAGTACCACGTTTCATTGGTAATGGATATGGAGATGTTTAAAGCATGCAAATGGATATTCATATGATGAATGATCGAACTACCCTATTCGGACTTTCCAAGTGGTTATTATTATTTGAGTGGATAAGTCCGCGGTTTTGGTTGTACACCATTAGTCCTTACTACTTGAAACATCATTAAGACTCTATATGCTAGTACTGTGCTTTGACTCGTTTACCGACTCTATTGGGGTCATCAGGTGTCGGGATTGGGTACAGTTACGACACATATAGGAGTCGATGCTTTGTTGTCAAGGATTCACCACATACTTGTGAGTGTGGATATCCTATGCGATCTGAGGAGATATTAGTGTGACGAATCTCTGGCCAGAGTACATGATGTGTTTTAGGTTACTCGGTTTTCCTAGTAACACATGCGATGTCACTATTTGATCTCCAAGAAGTAATGCATAGTTATCGAATCTCGAACGACTCTCGATGCACCAATGGTTGTTGATTCGATCGGGATATATGGATGAAGGGACCGTAATGTACGCTAACCAAAATCTACTGGTTCTTGCAGGCACTATAAGTGATACCTAGGGAATCATGGGGCGATGTTGCTAGACGCTCTTACCATGATTCGTTGGGCAAGTCGGAATGTAGTGACCCTTACCCGGATCACCTACTAAACAGAACTTAGGCATGCAATTAACTTAATAAGACAGATATCAGAATAAACTTGCGAAAACCATAAATACAATCCCAAGGAAAGGAATCTATAATTTATCCAAATAATATACAACCAAATCGAATAGCTGTATCAACCTCAAAATAACAGAAATAAAACCTAGACGAAGCTCCAGCTGGCCAACCACTGCGTAGACCCTCTTGGATCCACCCGCCTCATCCAATCGCAAACCTGCCCCGTGGAATAGGGTGTCCAAAAATACAGAGTACGAGACGTGAGCATAAAACGCTCAGCACGAGAGTATGAGTACACATGCATGCAAAGTGAACTCCCTATAGACTCGAGGTCAAAGATCAGATAACAGAGACAGACCGGGCCCTGGTATGTAGCACGTTGTGCCGTCGCTTCAGGAGGTGGCTCCCATACCATAATACCAGTGGATATGCCGGACCCAAATCGATGGAAGTCCAACCACTAACAAGATAGGGAAAAACCCTACTAACAGACATCTCGAAGGAGATAGCTCAGTATGCAAATGAATGCAGCATAAATCAATGACATATAAACCATGCAGTCATATAATACATGCACACTCAGTCAGGATATCTCGAACAGTACTTTCGTACCTCAAATCAGTGCAAGCTCTACCAACTCTAGGTCCATGCCTATAGTCTGCTCTACACTGCTAAATGATACTACTATCATTAAAGTGCTCTAAAAGCCTTAACTAAGCTAAAGCATACTCCTAAATATTTTTAGGAAGCAAAATCTATACCTTCGTCCGTCATTAGCCCTTTGTTGTCGAGTGCCTCAAAACTAGGCCACAGCTCCGCTACGACGCCTGGATCGCTATGCCACTTCCGGATTCCCCACGGGACGCCTAGAATTCCCTAGATCTGAGCTGGAAGGCTAAGGAATTGAGAGAGAAGAGGTGATTGGTACGTCTAAATCTGAATCTCGGCCCTCCTATTTATAGACGGAGTTCGGATCGTCCGAACTGGACTTCGGAGCGTCCGAACACGATCGGAGCGTCCGATCTCAACTTTGGATCATCCGATCCCCAATATTACGTCATTTCTTACGTCAGCATGATGACGTCATCCATGACGACTGTCGGCAGCAAGATCGGAGCGTCCGAACCACTCTTCGGAACGTCCGAACCCTGACTTCGGACTGTCCGATCCTTAACTTCGGAGCCTCCGAAATCGACAACCTTCAAACCATTTTCAAGTGTTCTGAATCCAATTCCGGACTCCGATAATCCATTAAGAGTTCCCTTAATCACGTTTACTCTTACTTAATAGGATTAATGATTTGATTATGCTAAATTACTGATTTTGGGTACGGGCTACTACATTCTCCTCCACTTAAGATGTTTCGTCCTCGAAAACAGATCTTAAGTACTGAATGTAAAACAGAAATCAGAAACATTCTTTATTCAAATCAAACGTTTACAAAATTTTGCAGCTGAATACATCTTAAGAAAGAAATCAAAACAACTCAGGATGGTCTTCACGCATCCTGTCCTCAAGTTCCCAAGTAGCTTCCTAAGTGCCTCGGCGCTGCCACTGAACTAAAACCAAAGGAATGACTTTGTTCCGCAAAACCTTATCCTTATAATCCAGGATACGAATAGGTTTCTCAACATAAGTCAAATCCTTGCTCACCTGAACCTCAGACCGCTGCAGAATATGAGATTCATCCGCCACATACCGTCGCAACAGAGATACGTGGAACACGTCGTGAATACTGGAAAGATACGGTGGCAAAGCTAGTCGATAAGCCAAATCGCCAATGCTCTCCAAGATCTCAAACAGACCGATAAACCTGGGATACAACTTGCCCTTAAGGCCAAATCTGAGAATCTTGCGGAAAGGTGACACTCTCAGAAACACTTTCTCCCCGACATCGAACTGCAAAGGCCTACGCTTGATATTAGCATAGCTGGCCTGACGATCCTGTGCAGTCTTAATCCGTTTCTTGATCTAATCAACAATGTATATCGCCTGCTGGATAAACTCCGGTCCCTCAGCCTGTCTCTCCCCCACTTCTTCCCAGAAGAGTGGAGTACGACAACGTCGCCCGTACAACGCCTCAAAAGGTGCCATCCCAATACTAGTATGATAGCTGTTGTTGTACGCGAACTCGATCAATGGCAAATGATCCTGCCAGGCTGGACCAAAATCCATGACGCACGCTCTAAGTATATCCTCCAAAGTACGGATAGTGCGCTCAGACTGACCATCAGTCTCCGGATGATAGGCAGTACTCAAACTGAGAGTAGTACTCATCGCACGCTGAACACTCCCCCAGAATCTAGAAGTAAACCTGGGGTCCCGATCGCTTACAATGCTCACAGGCACTCCATGAAGTCGGACAATCTCCTGAATGTACATCCGTGCCATGCGATCCACAGAGTATTCTCGGCTATAGGCAATGAAATGTGCTGACTTGGTGAGTCGGTCCACCACAACCCAGATAGCATCACAGTTCATCGGGGATACCGACAAATGGGTCACAAAGTCCATTGTGATAAACTCCCATTTCCATTCAGGAATAGGCAGACTGTGAAGCAATCCTCCAGGTCGTCGATGCTCTGCTTTGACCTGCTGACACACCAAACATCTCGAAACAAACTGATAAACACTGCGTTTCATTCCTTTCCACCAGAAACGAGTACGTAGATCCTTGTACATCTTGTTGTTCCCAGGATGAATACTCAACTTAGTGCGATGTGCCTGAGACAAAATCTCCTATCGCAACTCTTCATCCTGCGGAATCACAAGCCTACCAGACAAACACAGAAAGCCATTTGACTGATAATGAAATCCAGACGAGCTACCCTCGTTAGCTAAACGAGCTAAACGCTGGGTCTTCAAATCAGACATCTGAGCATCTCGAATCCGCGAATACAAAGCTGGCTCAGATAATATCGCAAACATCTGGATACTCTGCATACCTTTCTTATGCTTGAAGGTATAACCTGAAGTACAACAGTCACTGATCGCACTAGTCATCGAACAAGTCTGAAGTGCGGATAGTCGCACCTTGCGACTCAAAGCATCAGCGGTGAGATTAGCAGCTCCCGGATGGTACTTAATCTCGCAATCATAGTCCTTAAGCAAGTCTATCCAACGTCTCTGCCTCATGTTCAACTCCGCCTGAGTGAACAAATACTTGAGACTCTTATGGTCGGTAAAGATCTCAAATTTCTTGCCATACAGATAATGGCGCCAAATCTTCACAGCGAACACAATGGCTGCTAACTCCAAATCATGGACTGGGTAGTTGTCCTCGTGAAGCTTCGGCTGTCTAGAAGCGTATGCGATCACATGCCCATTCTGAGTCAGAACACAACCTAACCCCTGAAGAGAAGCATCAGTGTGTACCACATACCCTCCAGATCCTGACGGTAATGCCAACACCGGCGCAGAAGTCAACCGTCGTCGAAGCTCACAGAAATTCTCCTCACACTCGGAGAACCACTCGAAGTCCACACCCTTGCGGGTAAGCTGCGTCAAAGGTCGAGCTAACTGAGAGAAGTTCAGAATGAAGCGACGATAATACCCTGCTAGACCCAGAAAACTACGGATCTCCGCAATCGTCTTCGGACGCGACCAATTAAGCACAACCTCAGTCTTACTTGGATCAACAGAAATCCCCTCCCTGGATATGATATGGCCAAGAAAGACCACTCTATCCATCCAGAACTCACACTTGCTCAGCTTGGCGTACAACTGCTCATCTCGAAGAGTCTGCAGTACCAACCGTAAGTGAGAAACATGCTCTTCCGTATTACGCGAATACACCAAGATGTCGTCAATGAAGACCACGACAAACTTGTCCAAATACTCCCTGAAGACACGGTTCATCAGGTCCATGAACATAGCCGGCGCATTAGTCAAACCAAATGGCATCACTAGAAACTCGTAATGCCCATAGCGAGTACGGAATGCAGTCTTGGCTACGTCCTGATCACGGACTCTCAACTGATGATACCCAGATCTCAAGTCGATCTTGGAGTAAACTGAAGTGCCCTGCAGCTGATCAAACAAGTCATCAATACGAGGCAACGGATACTTGTTCTTCACAGTGACTCGATTCAGCTGCCGATAGTCAATGCATAGCCGCATAGACCCATCTTTCTTCTTTACAAAAAGAACAGGAGCTCCCCAAGGAGATACACTAGGACGAATGTACCCCTTATCCAAAAGATCATGTAGCTGATTCTTCAACTCGCGCATCTCTGACGGAGCCAGACGATACGGTGCTCGAGAAATAGGTGAAGTACCCGGCATCAACTCTATGCCAAACTCGACTTCCCTAGCAGGAGGAAAACCCGAAATTTCATCAGGAAAAACATCTGGAAATTCATCCACGGCCGGAATGCTCTCTATCCCAATGCTCTCAGTGGACAAATCAACTGCATAGATAAGGTAGCCTTCCCCGCCAGACTCTAGAGCTCGACAGGCTCTCAAAGCTGATACCAAAGGCATCGGGGGTCGCGCTCCCTCTCCATAGAAAAACCAGCTATCACTCCCCTCCGGATGAAAGCGTACTAATCTCTGATAGCAGTCCACTGAAGCTCGATAGGTAGTCAACATATCTATTCCCAGAATGCAATCAAAGTCGTCCATCGCCAGGACCATGAGATTCGCTAACAGAATGTTCCCTTAGAACTCTAAAGGGCAACCCATCACTAGACGCTTAGCCAAAGCAGATTGGCCCGTCGGAGTAGAAACAGACATCACTACATCTAGTGCAATGCATGGTAACTTATGCCTCTTAACAAAACGTGCAGAAATGAAGGAATGAGATGCACCAGTGTCAATAAGTACAAGAGCAGGTATACCAAAAAGCAGAAATGTACCTGCGATGACTTTCTCATTCTCCTCCACTGCCTGATCATGTCTCAGGGAAAACACCTGGCCAGAAGCTCGTGGCCTCAAATGAGAACTCCCAGCAGGCTGTCCCTGCGACCTCTGCTGAACGGTGGCCTGAGAACCAGATCCTGAACCAGAACCAGAACCAGAACCAGAACCGCCTCCCCCAGATAGTGGACAATCCCTCCGGATATGACCAGTCTCTCCACAATGGAAACAAGCTCCAGAAGCTCTACGGCACTTGTCGGATGGATGGTTCTTCCCACAGTGATCACACTTGTCCTTCTTACCAAAACGGACAACACCAGCAGAGCCAGAGGAAGAAGAAGTAGATCCAGACTTCTTGAAAGACTGAGCACGGGGACCCAAAGAACTAGCAGGCCTGGACTGAGAGAAAGATCGGTTCCTCCGAATGCTGTCCTCTGCCTGATGACAACGGCTCACCAAACCCTCGTAGGACATGTCATCTCCAACCGCCACACGGTCATGAATCTCAGGGTTGAGACCCTGAAGGAACAGGTTATACTTCATCTCCGAGCTGTCAGCAATCTCGGAGCAATAGGATAGCAGATCAAAGAACTTTTGCTGATACTCATCAATAGACATGGCTCCCTGTCGCAGACTCAGTAGCTCGCCCGCTTTCGACTGACGGAGTACAGGAGAAAAATACAGCTTCTGAAAAGCTGTGCGGAACTCGGCCCAGGTGGCCACTCCTCTCGCCGCAACAAAAGGTGCAGAAGTAAACCTCCACCACTTGCGCGCACGTCCATCCAGAAGATAACCCAGGGTCTCCATCTTCTGCTCCTCGGTGCAGTGGAAAGTCTGAAAAGTCGTCTCCATGCGGTCTAACCAGTTCTCCGCATCCTCCGGAGTCTCACCTCCAACTAAGGGCTTAGGCCCCATCTATAAGAATCAACGTACACTGAAACGGTCCTCATCTCGATGACGATGGCGGCGTTCCCGACGAGGCTCCCGGTCGGCATCACCCCAACGCCCACCAATACTGCCATGAGAACTCTGGTCGTCACGATCTGCCATCTACAAAATTAATCCTAACGGTTATCTTATGCAGAGTCTAAATCCCAAGAATACTATGCATGCTCTGATACCATAAATGTAGTGACCCTTACCCGGATCACCTACTAAACAGAACTTAGGCATGCAATTAACTTAATAAGACAGATATCAGAATAAACTTGTGGAAACCATAAATACAATCTCAAGGAAAGGAATCTGTAATTTATCCAAATAATATACAACCAAATCGAATAGCTGTATCAACCTCAAAACAACAGAAATAAAACCTAGACGAAGCTCCAGCTGGCCAACCACTGCCTAGCCCCTCTTGGATCCACCCGCCTCGTCCAATCGCAAACCTGCCCCGTGGAATAGGGTGTCCAAAAATACAGAGTACGAGACGTGAGCATAAAACGCTCAGCACGAGAGTATGAGTATACATGCATGCAAAGTGAACTCCCTATAGACTCGAGGTCAAAGATTAGATAACAGAGACAGACCGGGCCCTGGTATGTAGCACGCTGTGCCGTCGCTTCAGGAGGTGGCTCCCATACCATAATACCAATGGATATGCCGGACCCAAATCGATGGAAGTCCAACCACTAACAAGATAGGGAAAAACCCTACTAACAGACATCTCGAAGGAGATAGCTCAGTATGCAAATGAATGCAGCATAAATCAATGACATATAAACCATGCAGTCACATAATACATGCATACTCAGTTAGGATATCTCGAACAGTACTTTCGTACCTCAAATCAGTGCAAGCTCTACCAACTCTAGGTCCACGCCTATAGTCTGCTCTACACTGCCAAATGATACTACTATCATTAAAGTGCTCTAAAAGCCTTAACTAAGCTAAAGCATACTACTAAATATTTTTAGGAAGCAAAAGCTATACTTTCGTCCATCGTTAGCCCTTTGCTGTCGAGTGCCTCAAAACTAGGCCACAGCTCCGCTACGACACCTTGATCGCTATGCCACTTCCGGATTCCCCACGGGACGCCTAAAATTCCCTAGATCTGAGCTGGAAGGCTAAGGAATTGAGAGAAAAGAGGTGATTGGTACGTCTAAATCTGAATCTCGGCCCTCCTATTTATAGACGGAGTTCGGATCGTCCGAACTGGACTTCGGAGCGTCCGAACACGATCGGAGTGTCCGTTCTCGACTTCGGATCGTCCGATCCCCAATATTACGTCATTTCTTATATCAGCATGATGACGTAATCCATGACGACTGTCGGCAGCAAGATCGGAGCGTTCGAACCACTCTTCGGAACGTCCGAACCCTGACTTCGGACCGTCCGATCCTTAACTTCGGAGCCTCCGAACTCGACAACCTTCAAACCATTTTCAAGTGTTCTGAATCCAATTCCGGACTCTGATAATCCATTAAGAGTTCCCTTAATCACGTTTATGTTGGAAAACTGGCGAGTTCCCAGACCAATTACGATTGATACCCGGTGCAGCGGAAGTTTAAAAATTTTTCATGGAACGTTTCCATGGTATGGGTATCAACCGTTCATCGATTGAATTACGTGTGTGTAAAATTTAAATAACAATTTAAATAAATTTTACCTCAAATCTCGCAACGAGATTAATGGACACCAACAGAACAATTCTGCTCTTGTTGTCTCTCCCTGGAACCGATGAACGCCTTCAATCAGGTCCACGAACAGAGGTTTAATCCCTCTGATAGATTGCACTAGAAAATCTATCAGAAGTTTTCTGCGAAGAGAATACACGAATTTGATTCGTTATTCCTTACTGCGATTCAAAATCACAGACCGGAATTTTCTCTGACAGAGTAGGGAGGGGGCGGCCAAAAAACGTTTTGAGAGGCTAGGGTTTTCGAAAAATTGCTCTCAAAATAATGACCTGTTGTGTGTAATTTCTGTACTGAAATAACTTATTTATAATGCAGGCCACTAACACCTTAGGGCCCATTAGTCATAAGCTGGGGCCCGACAAGCAAAGCCCGCTCGTTCAGAAATTAATATAAAATTCATCGTGACTCCGATTGATGAAACGATTTCACCAATGTGCACAGAAAACCTTTCTGCACGTTTTAAAGTCAAAATAAATTTTCCTGAATCCGAATTCAGTGGTTTCCAAAAATGTCCATCCCTATGTCATTTTAGGAAATCCTACTCCCTTACTCTTATTTAAGAAGTCCAACTCCTTAGTTCATTAAATTTAACTCTTTAAATTTAACTATCTCAACGGGGATTAAAACTCCATTACACTGTGTGACCCTCAATGGTTCAGGGATACAGCTAGCCGTGGGCTCACAACTCCTTGTGACTCGGAACAACACTTTCCGACTTGCCCAACGAATCATGGTAAAGCGCCTAGCAACATCGCCCATGATTCCCTAGGTATCACTGATAGTGCCTACAAGAACCAGTAGATTTTGGTTAGCGTACAGTACGGTCCCTTCATCCATATATCCCGATCGAATCAACAACCATTGGTATATCGAGAGTCGCTCAAGATTCGATAACTATGCAATGCATCTTGAAGATCAAATTAGTGACATCGCATGTGCTACTAAGAAACCATTTCTTAAATCACATCAAGTACTCTGGCCAGAGATTTGTCACACTAATATCTCCTCAGATCGCATAGGATATCCACACTCGCAAGTATGTGGTGAATCCTTGACAACAATGCATTGACTCCTATATGTGTCGTAACTGTACCCAATCTCGACACCTGATGACCCCCTCAGAGTCGGTAAACGAGTCAAAGCACAGTACTAGCATATAGAGTCTCCATGATGTTTCAAGTCGTAAGGACTAATGGTGTACAACCAAAACCGCGGACTTTATCCACTCGATAAGTGATAACCACTTGGAAAGTCCGGATAGGGTAGTTCGACTATTCATCCTATGAATATCCATTTGCATGCTTCGAACATCTCCATGTTCCCTACCAATGAAACGTGGTACTCCGCATCGCAAATGCTAGTCTCAAACTCGAGCGATCCTTATCCTTATTATCGGACGGCTCAATCGACTAGGAACGGTTTTAGAATATACAGTGACTATAAGATGTATTTCATGATAGACATCTCCATGTTCTACCACATCTTACATACACTATAGTATATTCAAGGTCTTTATCAAAACAACAATAGTATATCACAATATAACAATATGAAGTAATATAAAGTCATTGCCATAAAAGTGTAAATAATATTAAACAAAAGATTGTTTATACAAAGAGTCAACAAAGCCCATAGCCACACAGTTGGCTCACTGGGCACCCACTCTTACAATCTCCCACTTGCCCTATAGCCAACTAGTCATACTACGTAGACCCATTGCTTCGCGATGTTTGTCAAACAATGGTCCTGGCAAAGGCTTAGTAAGTGGATCAGCGATATTGTCTGCAGAGGCCACTCGTTCGACACTGATGTCTCCTCTTTCCACAATCTCCCGGATTATGTGGTATTTCCTCAGTACGTGTTTGGATCTTTGATGAGACCTTGGTTCCTTTGCTTGAGCAACGGCACCCGTGTTGTCGCAGTACACCGGGACTGGACCAACAAATTCAGGAATGACGCCCAACTCTTGGACGAAATTCCTCATCCAAACGGCCTCTTTAGCAGCAGCTGATGCTGCAATGTATTCAGCCTCAGTGGTGGAATCCGCTGTGGTGTCCTGCTTGGAACTTTTCCAAGAGACAGCACCGCCATTGAGCATGAACACAAATCCAGAGGTTGACTTCGAGTCATCCACATCACTTTGGAAGCTAGAGTCGGTATAGCCTTCCAGTTTGAGTTCTCGTCCTCCATAAACCATGAACATATTCTTAGTCCTTCGCAAGTACTTAAGAATGTCCTTCACGGCTTTCCAATGCATCTGACCAGGATTAGACTGATATCTGCTCGTGACACTCAGAGCAAATGCTACATCCGGTCTGGTAGATATCATCCCATACATGATACTACCTATAGCTGACGCATATGGTACATGTGTCATATTCTCTATCTCTGCATCAGTCTTGGGACACATAGACTTGGATAGAGAAACTCCATGACACATGGGTAGATGTCCTCTCTTGGACCCATCCATTGAAAACCGTTTCAATATGGTATCGATGTAGGTTGATTGAGTGAGTCCTATCATTCTCTTAGATCTATCCCTATAGATCTGTATCCCAAGAATGTAGGATGCCTCACCCAAATCCTTCATCGAAAATCTACCTGATAACCATATCTTTGTTGACTGCAACATCCCTACATCATTCCCAATGAGTAGGATGTCATCAACATAAAGTACTAAGAATGTCACCGCATCCTTAACTACTTTCTTGTACACGCAAGGTTCCTCCGGGTTCTTGATGAAACCAAAGTCTTTAATTGTTTCATCAAATTTCTGGTTCCAACTTCTTGATGCTTGTTTTAGACCATAAATTGATCTCTGAAGCTTGCATACCTTATGCTCGCTTCCCATGGATGTGTACCCCTCAGGCTGCTTCATATAGATTTCTTCCTTAATGTCTCCATTAAGAAAAGCAGTCTTCACATCCATTTGCCATATCTCATAGTCATACCATGCAGCTATGGCAATTAGGATTCTTATGGACTTGAACATTGCGACTGGTGAAAAGGTTTCATCATAGTCAACTCCTTGCCTTTGAGTATAACCTTTCGCCACCAATCGCGCCTTGTAGGTCAATACCTTACCATCAGGCCCAAGCTTTCTTTTGTAGATCCATTTACACCCTATTGGAACAATTCCATCGGGAGGATCCACTAAAGTCCAGACTTGGTTAGTATGCATCGAATCCAATTCTGATTGCATAGCTTCAAGCCATAAATTCGAATCCGCATCAGAAATTGCTTCCTTGAAGCTTCTTGGATCACATCCAATGTCGGGTTCATCTTGACCCTCTTCAAGAAGAAGACCATATCGAACTGGAGGTCTAGAAGTCCTCTCGGATCTTCTAGGTGCAGGCGTGTCCAGCAATGGTTCCTGAGGTGTGGGATCGTTATTTTGTATTTCGGGTTCTTCTCGAACTTCTTCGAGTTCCATCATCTCGCCTTTCTTATCCAATAAGAACTCCTTCTCCAAGAAGGTGGCATTCCGTGAAACAAACACCTTTGTTTCAGCAGGATAATAGAAATAATATCCGATTGAATTCTTCGGATACCCCACAAAATAACACAAGCTGGATCGACTATCCAACTTATCTCCCACTGTCCGCTTCACGTAAGCAGGACATCCCCAAATCCTCAAGTACGAATACTTAGGAGCTTTGCCATTCCATAACTCGTATGGTGTTTTGTCCACTGCTTTAGTGTGGACGTTATTCAACAACAATACCGCCGTTTCAAGCGCATAGCCCCAAAACGAAGGTGGAAGCTCAGTGAAGCTCATCATAGATCGAACCATGTCCAACAAAGTTCGATTACGGCGCTCCGATACACCATTAAGCTGTGGTGTCATAGGAGGAGTCCACTGAGAGAGAATCCCATTCTCTTTTAGATAGTCCAAAAATTCGGTACTCAAGTATTCTCCACCTCGATCCGATCGAAGTGCTTTAATACTTTTACCTAGCTTGTTTTCTACTTCAGCCTTGAATTCTTTGAACTTTTCAAATGCTTCAGACTTATATTTCATTAAATATAAATACCCATACCTAGAATAATCATCAGTAAAGGTAATGAAGTAGGTGTGGCCATGTTGAGTCCCTACTCTAAATGGACCACAAACATCTGTATGGATCAAATCCAACAGATTTTGACTACGTTCAGGCTTCCCCTTAAAAGGAGATTTAGTCATTTTCCCTTTTAGGCAGGATTCACAAGTAGGTAGAGAGTTAATATCAGACATATCAAACATGCCCTCTCCCACTAGCTTGTTCATCCTCCTTGAGGAAATATGACCTAGTCTAGCGTGCCAAAGGTTTGCCGGGTTTTGACTATCGATTTTCCTTTTGTTTGTTGTCGCCGGTTTGTCAATACAATTCACTGGAACGTCTTTTAGTTTTAAATTATATAGATCGTTTTCAAGTTGTCCATTTCCAATTAAACATTCATTCTTGTAAATACTGCAAATCCCATTCACAAAATTACAAGAATAACCATCTCTATCAAGCATAGAAATAGAAATAATGTTTTTAATTAAATCTGGCACAAATAAAACATCTCTCAACAATAATTTAAAACCATTCTGCAAAATCAAACAAACATCTCCAATGGCCGTAGCTTCAACTCTGGAACCATTCCCGAGCCTTAGCTGGGTCTCACCCATTCTAAGCCTGCGACTTCTTGTCATCACCTGCAAATCATTGCAAATGTGAGAACCACATCCGGTATCCAATACCCAAGAAGTTGTATTAAGTGACATGTTTATTTCGATATAGAACATACCCTTTGCAGTTCCCAACTGCTCAAGATACTCCTTGCAGTTGCGCTTCCAATGACCCGGCTTCTTGCAGTAATGGCAAACATCCTTGGATTTTCCATCGTTTGAAGCCTTTGTCTTTTGCTTCTTCTCGGGTTCCACTTTCTTGGGTGGGGCAGAACGTTTCTTGCCCTTCATACTTGGCCCCTTCTTAGCAGAAGATGAGGAGCCCACCAAGAAAGCTGGCTTATCCTTCTTAAGTGTGGATTCATATGTAACGAGCATATTGACCATCTCTTCAAGGGTGGCCTCTATCTTGTTCATATTAAAATTTATCACGAATCCATCAAATGAAGAAGGAAGAGATAGAAGCAGCAAGTCCACATTGAGTTCATGCTCCAACACCAAATCAAGGGTCGCTAACTTCTGTATGAGCCAAATCACTCGTACCCCATGATCACGGACCGAAGTCCCTTCACGCATGCGGCACGTCATCAACTCCTTAACAGTAGAGAACCTTTCAGCCCTCGACTGAGCCCCAAAAAGTTCCTTGAGTTGCGTGTGAATGTCAGCAGCATTCACCGTGTCCTCAAATCGCCTCTGGAGTTCATCAGACATCGAGGCTTGCATATAGCATTTGGTCTTGATGTCATGGTCACACCATGCATCAAGTTTGGCCAATTCCTCCGGACTTATGTCAGCTGGTGCTTCCTTCGGAGGTGCTTTCTCTAACACGTAGAGCATTTTCTCCGAAGTTAAGACAATCTTCAACTTCCGGAACCATTCCGTATAGTTGGCGCCAGTCAGCTTGTTTTGTTCGAGGATCGAGAATAAAGGATTTCGCGAATTCATTGTGTGAAATACTGAAAAGGAAAAACAGACATATATCAATGATTGTTTAACAATTTACTAAGACATAAAATAGGCGAATTTAATTTTATGAATCTCACTCCCACTATTTTAACGATTTCACCACCCTCTAGTGAAAACGGGAAACTTTTTCCTTAGTGAGAACATGGAGTCCAATTGACAAACTTATGGTCCCGAATAATATCAGCCAACCATAATTCTCAAAAGGTAGAGCCCAATTGCTTCCAAAGCAACCCCCATGTATTTACCTCATGTCCAATAAGGGCCCAATAATATGACGCCGTTTAAAGTGACATGTCAAGATGACCCATCAATATTAAGTTGTGATGGACGGTCGCCATGTGGATCCCCCAATAATATGAGCCGATCCCATGGGAGTTCCACCCAACTTACAACATTTGTCGATCCAATGTACAGCTTTCCGACGAACGGGCCCCCCCAATAATATGAGCCGGACCGTATCCGGGTAGCATCACATACATTGACCGTTGATGGAAGGTAGGAACATTTAAACAATATTTAAATTTCCTTTATTTATCTTGATATAAATTTTAAATCATATTTAAAATGAGGGATTTTATTTATAAAAATATTTGTCTCATCATTTTTAATTTATTGCATGCATTGCCGGATTCACGCAATTTATGTCTAAACATGCATACAATCATAATATCACATATTATATAGGATGATCGATTCCATTTCTAATTGACCCGTGGTTGCCAATCACGGGTCTTAGTCCAATCCTAGGTAATATGCAGTATGCAAATGCAATCCTATTACATATGCTTCCAATTTACATTTCTTCAGTCTTCATTGTCTGCTGGGCCCACCATCTTCAAATCTTGATCTCCCACTAAATCTAATGTATTTACAATTAAATAACAATGACAAGTAGGGGATACATTTTTAGGGGGTGGGAACGGGCTATAAACCAAGCCCACTTTTATTACATATGACATTCATATCGGGCCATAAACCAGGCCCATTAATAAAACCAACAACAATAAAGACAAAATGTAAATTCCTAACATACACCTACAAAATTGGTCATGGCAATCGATCATCCTTATCCAATAACATTTAATTCAAAATTAATTTATTGGATAACATGCTGTGGCAATTCAAATTTAAACAAGATAAAATCATATTTTATATATAAAATCACATTTCACATATAAAATCATATTTTATCTCCATATCAAATAAAATCATATTTTATCTATAAAATCCAATTTTACAAATAAAATCATATTTTATCTAATATATCATAAGATCATATCTTATCATCAATTGTACCAAAATAATTGATTTCAAAATTCAATTTACGGATAAAATATTAAAATTTTCCAAAAATTCAAATTTATCCAAAATCAATTTTAAAATTTACGGACTCGAACAATTCGATCCGAAATCTCGTGAACCAATCAAAAACAATTTTTGACCGGACCAAAAATAAAATTTTAAATATTAAAATTAATAAAAAAAAATTAAAAAATTAATTTTTCCCGCGGGCCACTCGGGACACTCCCGGGTCGGCCCGCACCCGGGGCGCGGGCCGGGGGCAGCCCGGCTGCCCCCTTAGGGCAGCGCCTGGCGCCGCCCCTGGGCGGCGCCGTGCGCTGCCCTGGGCGGCGCCGAGCGCCGCCCCTGGGCAGCGCCGAGCGCTGCCCTGCGCAGCGCCCAGCGCTGCGCTGGGCAGCGCACAGCGCTGCCCTGGGCGGCGCCGTGCGCCGCCCTGGGCGGCGACGGTCGCCGCCTTGGGCGGCGCTGTGCGCCCCCTTTGGGCGGCGCCGTGCGCTGCCCGGGGCAGCAACAATTGCTGCCCCACCGGGCAGCGATCCAATCGCTGCCCGGGTTTTGCCCCGAAAAAAAATTTTTTTTATTAAAAATATTTATTTTGTTTCATAAACCGAGACTCAAAAATTTTGTACAATTGATTATTCAATCGATTGATCTGAGCAACCTGGCTCTGATACCACTGTTGGAAAACTGGCGAGTTCCCAGACCAATTACGATTGATACCCGGTGCAGCGGAAGTTTAAAAATTTTTCATGGAACGTTTCCATGGTATGGGTATCAACCGTTCATCGATTGAATTACGTGTGTGTAAAATTTAAATAACAATTTAAATAAATTTTACCTCAAATCTCGCAACGAGATTAATGGACACCAACAGAACAATTCTGCTCTTGTTGTCTCTCCCTGGAACCGATGAACGCCTTCAATCAGGTCCACGAACAGAGGTTTAATCCCTCTGATAGATTGCACTAGAAAATCTATCAGAAGTTTTCTGCGAAGAGAATACACGAATTTGATTCGTTATTCCTTACTGCGATTCAAAATCACAGACCGGAATTTTCTCTGACAGAGTAGGGAGGGGGCGGCCAAAAAAACGTTTTGAGAGGCTAGGGTTTTCGAAAAATTGCTCTCAAAATAATGACCTGTTGTGTGTAATTTCTGTACTGAAATAACTTATTTATAATGCAGGCCACTAACACCTTAGGGCCCATTAGTCATAAGCTGGGGCCCGACAAGCAAAGCCCGCTCGTTCAGAAATTAATATAAAATTCATCGTGACTCCGATTGATGAAACGATTTCACCAATGTGCACAGAAACCATTTCTGCACGTTTTAAAGTCAAAATAAATTTTCCTGAATCCGAATTCAGTGGTTTCCAAAAATGTCCATCCCTATGTCATTTTAGGAAATCCTACTCCCTTACTCTTATTTAAGAAGTCCAACTCCTTAGTTCATTAAATTTAACTCTTTAAATTTAACTATCTCAACGGGGATTAAAACTCCATTACACTGTGTGACCCTCAATGGTTCAGGGATACAGCTAGCCGTGGGCTCACAACTCCTTGTGACTCGGAACAACACTTTCCGACTTGCCCAACGAATCATGGTAAAGCGCCTAGCAACATCGCCCCATGATTCCCTAGGTATCACTGATAGTGCCTACAAGAACCAGTAGATTTTGGTTAGCGTACAGTACGGTCCCTTCATCCATATATCCCGATCGAATCAACAACCATTGGTATATCGAGAGTCGCTCAAGATTCGATAACTATGCAATGCATCTTGAAGATCAAATTAGTGACATCGCATGTGCTACTAAGAAACCATTTCTTAAATCACATCAAGTACTCTGGCCAGAGATTTGTCACACTAATATCTCCTCAGATCGCATAGGATATCCACACTCGCAAGTATGTGGTGAATCCTTGACAACAATGCATTGACTCCTATATGTGTCGTAACTGTACCCAATCTCGACACCTGATGACCCCCTCAGAGTCGGTAAACGAGTCAAAGCACAGTACTAGCATATAGAGTCTCCATGATGTTTCAAGTCGTAAGGACTAATGGTGTACAACCAAAACCGCGGACTTTATCCACTCGATAAGTGATAACCACTTGGAAAGTCCGGATAGGGTAGTTCGACTATTCATCCTATGAATATCCATTTGCATGCTTCGAACATCTCCATGTTCCCTACCAATGAAACGTGGTACTCCGCATCGCAAATGCTAGTCTCAAACTCGAGCGATCCTTATCCTTATTATCGGACGGCTCAATCGACTAGGAACGGTTTTAGAATATACAGTGACTATAAGATGTATTTCATGATAGACATCTCCATGTTCTACCACATCTTACATACACTATAGTATATTCAAGGTCTTTATCAAAACAACAATAGTATATCACAATATAACAATATGAAGTAATATAAAGTCATTGCCATAAAAGTGTAAATAATATTAAACAAAAGATTGTTTATACAAAGAGTCAACAAAGCCCATAGCCACACAGTTGGCTCACTGGGCACCCACTCTTACAGTTTACTCTTACTTAATAGGATTAATGATTTGATTATGCTAAATTACTGATTTTGGGTACGGGCTACTACACGGAAATTGTTGTTCCGAGTCACAAGGAGTTGTGAGCCCACAGCTAGCTGTATCCCTGAACCATTGAGGGTCACACAAGTAATGAATTACTAAACCCCGTTGAGATAGTTAAATTTAATGAAAGAGAAGTTGGACTTCTTAAATAAAAGGAGTAAAATTTCCTAAAATGACATAGAGATGGGCATTTTTGGAAATCACTGAATTCGGATTCAGAAAAATTATCTTGACTTCAAAAGATGCAGAAATGGTTTCTGTGCACATTGGTAAAATCAGTTTATCAATCGGAGTCACGATGAATTTTATATTAATTTCTATAATAACAGGCTTGGCTTGTTGGGCTTAAGTTATGGATTGTGGGCCCTAAGCAGTTAGAGTCCTAATACAATTATAACTTAATCTAGTCTAAAAATTATCTATAAATACATGTGTAGTGTTCGAAAATCATAAGCTTTAAGTCTTGCAATTTTTGAATTACACACATATATTTTCAAGAGGATTTTTCGAAAATTCTCTACTCCTTTTTGAGATAATTCAGTCTGTAATTTTTGTGAAAAATTACATTTTGAATTGACAGATCAAATCTGTTTGTTCTCTTCGATAAACATCTGATTGATTTCTAGTGCAATCAATCAGAGAGTTTTAGTTTTCTATTCGTGGACTTAATTCCGGAGGTTGATCGTGATAGTCATCGGTTCCCGGGATTTACAAGAAGAGCAGATTAAATTCTGTTGGAGTCCATAATCAAGCCTTTGCTTGAATAGGTAAAAATATTTAATTATGAATTTATATTTTTACTTGCAAGATTTTAATCGTTAGGATTTCATACCCACGATATGGAATCGTTCCATATCGAAAAATAAAATTTTTAAACTTCCGCTGCTCCGGGTATCACATCCGTGTGATCAGAGAACGCATGTTCCAACAACGCTCGCAACACAAAATTTGTCAATTTTTATGTCCAAACAAGTACTTTTTTTAATATTTACTTTTGAACCTATATCTATACTATTAATAGAGGGAGAGATTTTTTTAATAACTGTTTTTGGTGAAACTTTTTTTTGTTCCAAAAATACCCTTAGCACTCCACTTTCAATTTTTTTAACCGGTCATAACTTTGCTTATAAGTTATATGCAGTTACCTATTTCATTTTTTTAAATTGATAAACTTGATTTTTATCTTCTCAAGAAAAAAATTTCATTCTTCATTTTTTTCACGAGCAGCTATTTTTTATGTACATATATCGTGTGTGTCATTATCGCTAATTTAAATAATGTTTGATGGAGTTTCAGAAAAGTATTTTTCAACTTTTTTTGGCAAAATTTCGTGAAATAGAAACCAATAAATATTTTAAAAGAGTTCCCAGACACTGGCTTATCCCAAGCACTACCTTAAAGTTTCCAGCTGTGTTCAAATTGGCCCTGAGCCTACCCGAGCGCGTCCACATGGCTCGCACAAATCGCACCATCTCAATTCTATTCTTTCAGGCTTAGGGCATAAATTGGGGTTTCTCTTCAATTTTGTGAGATTAGTTAGGTTTCTGTGAATCAATGGATAAATTTGACAAGCATAGAGCTGGGAATAGGTACATCAGTAGCTCTGATAACCCCCATAACAACTACAATGATAGCATCAGACGCGGCGGAGGCGACCCGCCGGGCTACGCCTATCATCAGGAAAATTTTAGAGGTAGCGGCGGAGGACGTGGTGCTTCTGCTCAGAGAAGCGGATTTAGCGGTGGTGGTGATGCGTGGGAAGATCTCAGGCCGTTTGAGAGTTCACCACGACACCCTTTGCCGCATAGTGGTGGTGGTGATGGCGGCCTTGGTGGAGGACTGAGACCAATTGGTGAAAAGGTTGGGGATTTTCCTCCGATGGTTGGTGGTGAGAAAAGTGGTGGAGAATTCCGACCCATGGGGGGCAGCGGTAGAGGATTTAGACCTATTGGAGGTGCTGTTGGAGGAGAATTCCGACCAACTGGGTATGGGGCTGATGGCCTAAGGTTGGGGCCAGTGGGTGGTGGCGGGGGTGAGAGGATTAGACCAATGGGTGCGGCTGATGGCGAAAGGTTACGACCAATGGGTGGGGGTAACGGTGAAAGGTTTCTCCCTATGAGTGGTGGGGGTGACGGTGAAAGGTTCGGAGCAATGGGTGGTGGTGGGCGCGATGATGGCAGGTTTGGATCAATGGTTAGTGGTGGGGTTGATGGCGAAAGATTTCAACAGATGGGTGGTCGTGGTAGGGATGATGTTGGAAAGTTTTGGCCAAGGGGCAGTGATACTAACAGTTTAAGACCAATGGGTGGTGGGGTCAAGGGCGGTGGTGATGAAATGTTTCGATCTGTGGGTATGGAAGATGGAGGATTTAATTTGGACAATAGCCTCTTAACACCACCCTCTCTTTCAGGGCAGAAGCGAGGACATTCTTTTTATGGCAGAGAAAGGTCCCCAGGTACCTGCAATTCAGATTTTAAAGAAAATTATAATTTCTAGGTTAAATTTTTGAGCCTCAGTTGGCTACACGCTTTTACTGATGAACAACAAAATATGTTCTCTAGGATATGGTTGCTAGCATGTCATATGGCTTGCACAGAATGGCAATCAAATAATTAGCTGAACACAGACAGATCAAAATTGGACTTTTGCTGTTTCCATGTACTCCTATTAGGTGTTGAGCCTGCAATGAGTTTTTTATGTTAATTATATCGTTTTATGTTCAGATACCATGGCTGCACTTAGTAGGCTTTGAATTTTTGAGAATTTATTATATGAAGTAATGTTTACATATTTGAACATGGTTTATAATCTCTTTGTTTTGTTTTATAGTTCATTCTCTTTACTAGTTACTTTTCTTTGTTCACATTTGTACACAATTGATAGCTAAATTGTATAAGATGCATTTGTCTGTCTTTTATTATCAGACCAATTTGATGGAGGTAGTTTTGTCAAGCTTTTCGTGGGATCTGTTCCGAGGACAGCTACTGAAGTAGATGTAAGTTTGTTGTATTGACGAATTATAATTTTTTACAAATTCACAACTTTAAACTTGGGCGTGATTTTAAAGAGGTTTGTTGGCTCTGTGATTTGTCCTTTCTATCTGTGTCGTTTATAATCTAATTAGTTTCTTCTACAAGTAGGTCTAATAGTACACCGTAGATGCAGAAAAATAGTGTGATTTATTACTAATTCTTTATAATAGTTGGTTGCTTGATGCACAAGGAGAAAAGACATTTTATCTATAGCATTGCTATTTGTTTTGATCACAAAACGTTTCATATTTGATATTAGAATGCAGTCTTCCACTGTTTAAACTGACCAGATGAAGAAACATATGAATTTTACTTTTTCATGCGATGCGTTTATTTTCAGCTTTGATTAATCTGGTCAATCATTAGCCTTTTTGTGTTTTTATTATATTATTATTTATAGTTTCTTTCATCGAATCATTTTAGATACGACCTTTGTTTGACAAACATGGACGTGTTCTGGAGGTCGCCTTAATCAAGGATAAGAGGACTGGTCAACAACAAGGTATGTGTATTCGCTCAATTTTAATCATTTATAATATTTGTGTGAATATGTCTTTTCAGGTTCGTTGAGAGGCTGAAGGAAGCCACCATAACCTTATGTTTCTCAACAATTGTTTACTCTCCCTATCTTTCCTGCTCAAACTCCGTCATCCGAGGAGGAGGCACAATTAAAGAAATACTATGAATCAAATTATGTATAAGAGGGATTTAGTTTTTGGTTTTATTGCCACTCTCGATTTGTGGCACAGTCTAGGAAGTATTCATTTTGTTTTTCCTAATTCGTGTGAAACAATCTGTTTTATGTTAATAGATATAACAATCTGATGCTAATTCATCATCAAACGGTATTAGATTCCTTGTTTTGAAATTTTAGTAGTTTTCCCACTTGGATTCATGTAGATTGTGCAATTATTTACAAAGAGAATTTAGATTTTGGAAGTTGCTTAGGCAAGTTGGTTGATTTTAGGGTTGTCTTGATTTTGCAATCTGAAGTTTGAGGTTGCAAATAGTTGTTTTATATTGTTGTGTTACCTTTATACCTGTTGGCATTAATATCCCATTTCGGTTGGTTGTATTTTCATGAATGTGATTGATTATTGAGACGTGGTTTGATTTGGGAATGAAAGAAGTGGTTGGCTTGCCTTGATAATTGGTACTCATAGTGATGCTGCTAGGTTGTGACCATTTTTGTGTCCTATTATTGTGGTTTATCCGCAATTTCGGTTGTTTCTCGAAAATGATATAGTTCTTTGTAAAGTAGAAAATACCATGGTGGTGTATGTTTATGCCGAACACTTTTGTTTAGTTTTTGTGGATGGTGCATGCTAAGCATATCCTAATTAGTTTGCATATGGCTGTGACCTGACGAGTAAAGTAATGCTTATCAGAATATCTGCGTTGGAGTTCTGAATTCTGTTGTTGGAAGAGCACGTCTGAAGTATATTTACTTGATAACCAAGTCCACTTTTTCGTGTTAGAGCAATTTTTACCTTTGTCATGCGTTTTGATGATGTTTGAATTATTGATATTCAAGTTTTATGTTTGGATTATTGATATTCCAGTTTTTGGGATTTTGCTGCATGTTTTAACTTCAAATTGTGGATGTTTTTTGTAAAAGTTCAGTTGCTTGTGATGGATTGATTTGATAATAGGATTCTGCCAAGTATTTGCACTAGCTGCTAATTCCAGATTTGGATTTACTGCTTCATTAATTCTGTTGATGCATTTTTATCTCCTAAATACTTTATCTGGAGTGAATACGTTGGCCCTTCAATTTACGTATTTGTCAGTTTGACGCAATGTGAGGTGGTTTAATGAGGATGGAATTATATTGATGTATGGTTGAAGTACTTTAAATTTTCCACTTCTGCATGCCGCTAGATGCATTTATACCATGTTAGTCTCATGATACTGCAAAAATTGGGCACTTAGTCATGTGGTTGTGAGCTTTCGTTTATTCCTTATTCTGGGCAAAGATCCATTTACTTGCTGGAAACATTATGAATGTTAGCGAAATCAAGAAACTTCTAACACTATTCGCAATGCCAGATTACCTACAGATCAGTTCGTGAGTTATTTGTAAGATAAAATGTATATTATTTTAGTCTCTTCTCATGCCACGACTACTTATTGTGAATGTTTAAGTATGGTCAGATATGCATTCTGCATTTCATTAGCAGCATGGTGATGCCGAATCTTGCTCTGTTACTTTCATTTTACTTTTTAAGCCTGCATTTACTCTTCTATTTCCTTTTGGTTTTTCCTTCCAACTTATTGTCTCTTTATCTTTCCAAGGTTATTTAAGAATAGAGAGAAGTTACATTGTCGAAGAGAGTTTTAGGTTCTCCAGTTTTTTTGTATAGTGCACATTTGATGATCATGAAAAGATGTACTTGGTTTTGTGTAACTTTTGGAATGAAGAGACATGATCTTTGTGAATTGGTCTAAAAGTGACTCTATGCCATGTATACAATTCTTTATTTTTAGGTGAATCAAACAAAGGGATTCACTTCTGTGATTCTTGTTAGACTTGAACACTTTGATTCTTCTGCTAGATTGGTGTATGTTCAACTTCTCATCGGCTTTTTATTTTTTGTTTGATGTTTATTTTTGGAAAATAAATAATATTAGGGTCCATTTTCAACTTGTCCTCAGGTGTTTATTTTTTTTATGTTTCAAGTTTATTCATCAAGTTATTTATGTTGTGAATCATTCTTCAGTGGGCTTGTCATTGGACTTGATTTTTCTGTTTTATGGGTTGCCTAACCATAAGGTCATATTGTGCGTCTTTTCCTTGCGGATTATGTGATTGTGGTGTTGGTTCAATGGAAAAGCATACCGAAGCAACCATCATTCCTGTTAGATTCAGTTTACTCTGATGGTGAATGGATTTTCTTTGTTTATGGTTCATGAGATGCACCGGTGATTTTAATTTCTGTTAATTGGATCGGTTTTGATCCAGTAGGCTGGATGTGCATCTGGTGTATTTTGTTTTTGTTTGCTTTTCTTTTGCTGTATTTACTTTATTTTGTTTGGTGAGATTGAATGGAGCTAATTAAGAATGACTGAGTTCAAGAATTTTCTTGTTAATTATTCTACTAGGGAATTATGTATCTTTTTTGGTTCCTATGTCATTCTTTGGATCTACTATGGTTTGATGTAATGTGGAGTGTTTGGTTTCTGATGCGAGGGGCACAAGGTAGGTGTGTTTGGGTTTTTTGACATTCAAAGGATATTTAAATCAACTTCTATGTGCTGACTCTTTTAACTGTGACTCCTTTCAATGTTTGAGGGTATGGGACGTATTGAAATACTGTCCGACATATTTTGATACTGTTTTGCGTATTGTACTTTAGTTTGTTAGTCTTGGTGGCCATTCTACAAGGTGCGGATGTACCATAAGCAGTTTATATTAATGAAAGTGATGGCTGGTAGTGATGTGCACGGATTTACTTGTTGTGGATATTATGTTGGAAGATCTAAATTATTTGTGTTTTGTAGTCTGGTCACTAATTGCACTAAAGGGTTTATGAGTTATGATGTTATAATTCATGATAACATGATAAATTCTCATTTTTGAATAGTAGAGAGCCTTTGATGGTAGAAAGGATTAATTTTACTGCTTGGTGAATTTCTTTTGCTTTTGTTTCCTTGGTTTTCTTGGGCTGTGTCGTGAACCGGGATGAAGCTACAGTATCTCGAGAAATTTGGATGCTGACTTTTGATTAATGCAGGATGCTGTTTCATCAAATATGCTTCTTCTGAAGAGGCTGATAGAGCCATCAGAGCTTTGCATAACCAGTATATTTTGCCAGGGGTATGTTCTTGTGCTCAGTTCTTTGTCCTGACATTGGATCCACTCACGTTTATTTTATTCATGATTTATACAGGGATTGGGTCCAATACAAGTCAGATACGCGGACGGAGAGCGAGAGCGTCTTGGTACTTACTGATGGTTCTTTATATTTTTACTTGTTAATAATTATTAATTCTTACATATTGTTTCAAAATTTTCTTCTGTCCCTTGACACTAGCTTCCAATAGTTACAGATATCATACATTTATGTTTCTTAAAATCGGTGAATTTGATTGTTATCATTTTATGGCCCTTTTGGCATTTTTGCAGGTGCAACTGAGTTCAAGTTATTTGTTGGGTCATTGAACAAAAATTCTACCGAAAAGGAAGTTGAAGAAGTACGTTCTGTAGTTCAGAGCTTGGTTTATCTTCTTTATTTTGAAAGATAACCTTGTATTTTCGTCCTTCATTGGTAATGAGAATGCTTTATGTTCTAAGGACATTGGGATGGAACTCCCAACCCCCGCTCACCAAACCTTTCACCCCCTCAACTTTATTCTGGACGTAGGCTGGTAGGAGGTTCGGATATTAGAATTTGTCCGATCCACAGTTTTAAGTCTGTAAATATTGCATTTCATTCATCAGTGGCTTACTGCTTGATAGAGTTTCTGATGATATTACTTTGAATGTCATTTCGGTTCATCTTCACATTAACTAAGGAAAATTCGAATGAATTGTCACTGATTTTTCATTTCAGATTTTTCTCCCTTATGGTAGAGTTGAAGATGTCTATCTTATGCGTGATGAGATGAAGCAGAGCCGTGGTATGTTCCCCTGTTCGTCCGGAGTCTCTTTCACACTAAATTTTTGAAAGCCAGCCCCCTCTGATATCAGTTAATTTTTGTAGATAATCTGGAATATGAACTCTGAATTGGAGTTTGTGGGGGCAAAAGTAAAACTTATTTTGTTGTCTATATGGTCATGTGGTGCTGGGTCAAATGCATGACTTCTAATAATTGCTGGCAGTGTCATTTCACAGTTGAAATTTGTTGTTTTGTGTTTCTGATAATTCGTTATACTTTTTGAAGGATGTGGATTTGTCAAATACTCTCAAAGAGAGATGGCACAGGCAGCCATAAATGCTCTTAATGGAACATACACTATGAGAGTAAGTTCTGTACATGTTCGTGATCTTGGATTGCATTCAATCACTGTTTGTACAGTCCATTCAAGTGCCATTTGGTTTCATTTTACAGGGATGCGAGCAACCATTAAATGTAAGGTTTGCTGACCCTAAAAGGCCTAGACCTGGGGAGTCAAGGTATCCTTTTTAGATAATTAATACTTTAGTAGTTCTTATTATTTATTTTTACCCAATTTTCTTGCAGCGTTATTATTCTAGTAACGGATTCATGTATGCTTAAGAAACTTTCTGCTATCAAGTACATTTGTGTCAAATTTAGGTTTGATAGTTTACTCAACATTGCATTTTCATCTCAAATTTGTTGTTTCTGGATGTTCGTTTAAAAACTTATTGTCTATCCTTAGTTATGTTTCATGTTTATTATCATAAAGTTCAACTTTATACTTTACAGAGGTGCTACTGCTTTCAGTGGTATTGGTTTTGGGCCTCGTTTTCCTGCTCCAGGGATCGGGTACCTTTCTTGTCAACTTGTTCGCAATTTACCAACTTTTACTTCCAATCTCCTTGAGTTCACCTTTTACTTTTATACACCTTAGCAGATCAGCACCAGACAGTAGTGAGTCTCTCCGTGTCCATATTCCTCCTAATTCCTGGCCTCCAGGAAGCAGCATAGGACCACCTTCTACTCGTGGCATGCATGGGTTTGGTAAACAGTTACCTGCTAGATCTGGGGATGTGGCAGTCTCTTCCTCTCCAGTAAGAGCATTACCTTATCTCTACCGATACCATTCTCCATTTTACATTGTCTTAATGCAATCTTTTTGCATGTCAATGTTTTACATTGTTTTTATTGCATTACTTTCATTTTTTTTTTATTTCATTTTTACAGTTCTGCTGTTATATGTACTCAACACCACTATAAAGATAATACCGTTAGAACTTTTCACCCAGACAATTTATAACCAACCCTTCATATTGGGATGCCTTTGTTTTGTGAATGGTATATTGCTCTAGGTGTCGCGTGGTTGTGTCACATTAGTTAACTTTTGTTTGCCAGTGTGAGAGAACATTGGAACTATATGATTTTTTCTCCTCTGTCCAAGTTACTATTTGTATGTTAATTATTTTGTTTGCACAACTCCCTAGGGTCCTATTGGAGGCCTTCCTGGAAATTCCAATGGCTCTGGACCTGTAGTATCTGCTCCTATTGAACAGGTTAGGTAGTGCAGAATGCAGACAACTATCATATCCTAAAAAAATGATTTTCTCTCCTTTGCGATCGAGTTTGATTTCGAATATATAGCAAATTGCTGCCACAAGTTCCATTTATTCGACTTACACTGGCTGTGCAGAAATTGTTCAAGTCACCGGCGCATTTGCCATCTTCTTTGCAGTCAATACCTCCAAATATACCTTCTGCCATCCCCCAGAGTTTGCAAGGATCAAAAATGCAACTTGGTCTGGTCCGGATGCTTCACACTGCAGGTGAAAGTCCTGCAAATCAGGACCCATTATCACGACATTTGCATGGATTTATTGGGCAGCCACATATTCCTCAGCCTCAAGGACAGCATCATGCATCATTGACTCCAGGACATACACCTGGCTCGGCAAATCAACAACATCCCGTGCAGCAATTTCAATCTGTCGGTCAAGCACCATCACATTTGGCTCAAATGCTATCACAACAGAAACAAACACTACAGGCTTCCTTTCAGTCATCACAACAGGCCTTTAACCAATTGCAACATCAAGTGCAGCAGCTACAGCCGCCAACTCAGAATTTAAATGCCCATCAAGCTCAACAAACTATTAAGCAGCAGGTATCAATAATGACTTGAAATTACAGCTATATCCTCTGTTGTGTCTCACAAAAAAATTATTTCTGGTGTTTTTCTCCACAAAATCTGCTGGCGGTTCTTTTGGTGATGTATTGACCTACTCAATTTTTAAGGTGGTTGCCATCCAAATCAAGTTCAATTCTGGTTGCAGTAATATGAAATTTTATAATATTCCTTTTCATTAGCCTTAATATAGGTTGTTAGATGAGGTTTTTTGCTAATAAACTTGGTGGGAGCCATTTTTTATTATATAGTTGATTTCAATGCTGCCCTACTTTTTTTCCTCCCTAAATTGAGTCATAATCATAACAATATGCTTTTGTTCGTCTAGTCTCCTTGGGCTGCAATGGCATCACAGGCTGTTGCCAATACCCCTAGTGTGCAGCAGGCAGGAGATGCAGCTCCTGCTACTACTGTTGCATTTTCCGTACCTGCTACGGATCCAGCTATGGGTAATGTTAATTCTAGTTGGACGGAGCATACTTCCCCTGACGGATACAAGTATTACTACAACAGCTCAACTGGTGAAAGCAAGGTATGGGACCAGTGTTCATCTTTGTTTTTTCACGAGAGTTGCCTTATTATTTTCATTTGGCTGTGGCAGTGGGAAAAACCTGAAGAGTTAGCGAGGTATGAGCAGTCACAGCAACATAATAAGTCATATGGCCAACATTCCCAAATGCAGTCTCAGACACAAGGACCATCCATGCAGCAATTTCAACAGAAGCAAGTACTTCAAGGTCAACATCAAGCACAGCTACAAAACCAGATCCAACCATTGCAGCACTCTTCTCAATTATCTTCAGTCAGTTTTTTTGATGTACTTTCCATTACAATTTTGGAGGTTTAAGTACACAATTTTTATCCTAAATAAATTTTTTAAAATTACAGCACCAGGGTCAGGGAGTTTCAGCTAAACAAACTTCCAAGGTAATTTTGTGGTTCGCGTATCACAATTATGTGTTCGTTTCAAGAGTTTTATTTTACTCTACTCCATCACTTTATCTATGTTCAGGCCTTTGTTTGTCATTTGGGTTAAATTAGTTGTCAGCTTTAGACCTCCTGGATGCTGCATCTGTCTATTGATCAACGATGAAAAAAATGTCATTCGGCTAAATTATATTACCATCAATATTCTTGCCTCATTCATATATTGTTTTCCATCCATTATTTACCATGGTAGGTATCATGTTGATTCTGAGTGAAATTATTTACTATTTTTCCTTGGCATCACGAATTTTTCTCTATATATGTTGGCATCTGAATTTTTTCAAAAAAATAAAGTTATTATTGTTGATGTTTCACACTTTTAAGATCAATTATATAAGATGGTAATTTTTGCTTGAGAGCTTTATTTCGATTTTCTTCAAAATAATGATTGATTCCTTGGAATATCAGGAACATGGTTATGCTCAAACACCTATAAGCGCTGGTACAGGGAATGATCCAATACGCTATCAGCAGGTTAGAGTAAAGAAATGGCTATCCATCTATCTTCATATTCTTTTGCATAATTGTCTAGTTGAATGAAAACTGTTCTCATTGCAGCACATTCAGGTTTCTCAAGAGTGGATGTGGAAGAATAAGCCTTCAGGTTTCTGCATTTCCAAAGCTCTTATTGTGTCAATAGGGGGCGTCAGTCATGTTAGAAAGACGACGTCATTAGACGAATGGCTCACGACCACCTTTAAATCCGTGTTTTTTTTCCCATCTTTAATCAAATGAAATTAAAGGAAACATCTGATTCTGTTTGACCCCTTCGGACCCTGCGTTTTATTTGTTTTGTTCGTTTTTCTGCAACACATTATATATTAACGTTGGTTTATCCTTAGGAACCTGAAGCAGATAAAAAAAACTGGAAGTGCATGTTGCATTCCGTGGGGATCCAACGTCCACATTTAAAACCAGAGACAGGGCAGGAAATCGAATGTGGTCGCTTTAGTCTCCAAACATGAAAGGAGAGCAATACTCATGGTCGAGCAACATTTTTTTTCCTGGGGCTGCAACCCCAGTTATAAAGTGCTCACGAGCCCGTTACATAATATAGATCTGATATTTAACCCTCGTCATTTGTGATTGTTTTGTGCCTGTGCTGCAAGAGTATCAAGCTTCAACCTCTTTTTTCATCTTTACTTGTCTTCGATGCCCTATCCTCTGTGGGTTATAAACGGCAGTAATATTGTTGTATATTATTAGTGAAACTCGATGGATTGTGTAGAGCGCCGAGTCAACCTATGATTTGCTATCAAATAAGGTGGGTTCCCCTTGCTAGATTGCCTGACTTTTGTGGAACTTGCGAGTGATATAACTGGATGCTGAACGTTGCGTAAGTTTTATCTTCAAAATTCCTACTAAAAGTTATAATTGAATGCTTGTTTAACACACGTATTCACCATTAGTTTGTGTGGGTATATATTTTAATTTTAACTTAAAAAACGTCATAAATTTAAAGAATTATTGCTTGGAGATTAGATTTTGAATTATCGCTAGAATCCACACCCTGGATATACATGAACGGAGCCAATTGATGTTTTTGCAGACCTCTGGCCTAGGTTGCCTAATGTTTGCCGGAGGGGCTGTGTACTTTATGGAGTGGACCTCAAATGGCCCCTAAGTGATAGAAGTAGGGGTGAGAACCGAAATCCCGGGAACTCAGAAACTCGGTCTAGTTGGCCCTGTAAAATCATTCCGATAGGACCATCCTCTTTAGGTCGGTCTGGTTAAGCTCGGTCGTTAACTGGATGTGATTTTTAGTTTTATCCATCGGCGGTTACCCTGGACTGGCCGGCTTCCTGGGGGCATCTTGGTGTCACCGGGAAAATCATTCGTAATCAACGTAAAAGAACAAACTTAGAAGCAATTAGTCGCTAACATTTAAGGAGAATCGGAGATGTTCAGTGTTCGAGTTGGTGGAGTAGGTAAGTTTTTAACAAATGGTCAAGAGTTTCATTCTTCATATCAACACTTTTTTGGACGGGTCTATCGTACATGATTTGTTTAGTGTGGTTTACTTCAAATAATCTGCAGGCTATTAAATTAATTCGAGGGTTTATCCAAAGCGTACTAAATTAATCTTGTTCTTATTTCGTTTTCAATAAAATATCTTCTTACCTCTTGATGTAACTTAAATAAGAATTTAATATTAATTGATCACAAATTCTTGTAAAAGAAATACGAATAAAAAAAATTATTTTAACCGTGTTTGGAACCATAGAATTTAGTGGGATTTGAAATTGAAAATACTATAAGAAAATATTATATTTATAAATAAAATAATCCAACATCCTACATACGAAATTCTCGATATCCAAAATGGATTATTCTCTTCTTTTTTTTAATTTAGTTATTCAAAATTCCCTCGACAGAAGAAAGAGAAAAAAAAAACAAATAAATTTTGGAATAAGAGGATGCATAGCACAGTTTTGCCTTTAATTGGCTGGAGGGCCCCTCATTCTCAACGCAAGCTAGCTCTCAATTGTGTTTAGTGAGATTGTTATTTGATGAGATTTCATTTAATTAAGTAAAATTTTTATAAATTTGGAAAGATTTTCAAGAATTTAATGGGATTTGAGTTATAAAACAATAAAATTATTTTTATTAATAAGTTTATATATCTAACAAATAAATATTAACTCTTTTTCTAAAAATCTTACAAAATATTATTTATCCAAAATCTATACTATCAAATTCCAAATTACATTTGATTTCAAAAAAATAAAAATAAAAATTTAAAATTACATTTTAAAATTTTGCCACCCCAAAATGAAATTCCAATTTTGCGGATTTAAAATCTAAATCCGAATCCAAATCTATCAATTTCAAATTTTATTATTATTTTTTTGGGGTATTTTGTGTATATTTAGTTAAAAGTGAATAGAGTGAAAAAAAAAAAAGAAAAAAAAACAATTTTACTTTGAAATATCTAGTTGATCAATACAGGGGTAATGTGGATGCTACCCTACCCATGGGCAGCGTGGAGATATTTTATTGGCCAAATGGCCTTGGTCCTACATAAATCATGTAAGGTTCATATCATTTGGGCCAATAAAGGTGTGACTACCTGTGTGCAACATCGACTTTTTCCAATACATGATAATATTATGCAAATGTTGTACTACGTGCGTTCGACCCTGTCAAAAGGGGTATACCCTAAGCCATTTTTTTTTACACTTGTCCCACTCTGAATTTATTTTATAATTTATTTATTCTTTTATTTTTTACCCTCATTTGACCACCGTAATTTTCTAAAAATTAATCCGATACCCATTTTCAATTATAAAATTAAATAATACAAATATATCTGTAAATTAAATTTTTTTTATAATCTTTGTAACTAGTTGGAAATTTTTCACTTTGTTATTAATTTCTTGTTTTACAGAAAACATCATATGTTTAATATTATATTTTTGGTTTATATAGTAAAAAATTTCAATTCGCTTACGATTAAGATCAGTGTTATAAAAAGCGCAAAAAAACGCCGCTTAAGTGCAATTAAGCGTGAAGCGTGAGCAAAAAGCTATGCTTTGGACAAAAGCGTGAAAAAGCGGTCAACTCTTTAGTTAACCATATTAAGCGTAAAAAAACATGAAAAAGTGAAAAACATGAAAAAAATAAATTTTTAAAAATAATATTTAATTTAAAATTTTATTTTTTAAATATTTTTAACTTTAAAATTTTATTTTAAATGATAAATATAATATATATTTTTTTTACAAATAAAACATTTAAATGCATCAAAATTAAATTTGCTTCGTACATTTTCTTTCTTTGCGACTGAGAGATAAAACCTGACCTAACACAAACATTTTACTCCAGATAATTTGTTATTTTCAGAATTACGTTTTTCATAACTTAAAAATTTATGTATTTATTCTTAAAATCTTTAAGTTTATATATTGTTTATTCTATTAATTAACTTAATATAATTAAAATTATACACCTTCAAAAAAAATAATTAAAATTATACAAAAAATGAAAAACAATTTTTCACGCTTAAACTTGTTCTAAACTCGCTTAAGCTTTTAAAGCTTAGAAGTTTGACCGTGACGCTTCGTCACGCTTTACGCTTTTTAGAACCTTGATTAAGACTAATAATATTATAAATATATTGGAAAATTGAGATACTGAACTATAAACTAATATTTAATTTTTTCTAAGATGAATTCATAATTTAATGATCTACGTTAAACAAATTAATCATTGATTTATACTTTCATTAAACTATTAACATGTAAAAAAAAATTTATCAAAAATAAACATGAACTAACCGAAAAGTAGTAGCATGCACAATTTTATGTTTTTTTAAAAAAATATTTATGAATATTTGAATATCAACCAATTTAAAATTTAAGATGCATAGTTTGTAGCTTATGAAAATATCTTATAAAACATCGAAAATACTTAAACTTCTCATTAAAAAAAAGTGTAAATTGTTGTCAAAATTGAAAACAAGAGTTCAAGTGGGTGAAACCGTGAAATAATAATAAATAAACAAATGAATAAAAAATTATGAAATAAATTAAAAGGTGAGACACATGTCAAAACATAAATGCCTTAGGACATTGCCCTTATGCCAACGTCCAACTAGCCAGCTAGGGTAGCCTAGTACCCAATTCAACATAAACTATATCCAATGTAAAGTATTTGTAATTCTTGACAATTCAATTTCATTTTTTTTATATATTTAAATAAATATATATTTTCCCGTTTTCAAAAAATATATATATGAGATTCAATATATATATATATAGAGTAATTTTCATCTGCCCAACCATTCCTGCCCAACTCGTCCCTGACCACTAAAACCCACTACCGGGTTTTAGTTGTTTTTTTTTAAAAAAATTTTGTATCACTAAAACCCACTACCGGGTTTTAATTGTCGGAAACGAGTTGAGTATCATTGGTTGGGCAGCTGAAAATTTCTATATATATATCTATATGAGTTTTGCTATGCTGTCCACCTCCCGTGCCCATCTCCATGCCCACCTATGAGGTGGCAATCATCCAATGGATGAGATGAATCATATACAAATGGTTCATTCAATGGATGAGTGTCATCTCATAGGTGGGTATGGAGGTGGGCACGAAAGATGAACAACATAGCAAAACTATCTGAGTTATATAAATGGTGGGCACAAAGGTTAGCACGGTTGGTGGGCAGCATAGCAAAACCCTCTCTATATATATTGTTTTATATATATGTGTATATATTTCCCCGGTACTTTAACATATCAGAATGTATGCAGGACCATACATATTATTGCAATAATATATCGACTTGAATGAGCTAATTAATATTTGCAAATTTTATAAGATGGGGCAAGGCCCCTACTCACTTGTCGCATTTCAGATCTAACCCAGACTTAAAGTTTCACAGCTTGTAATAAATTTTTTTTTAAAAAAACCCCGTGAATTTTCTGTTAATTCATAAGGATTAATTATTTATGGAACACAAGTAAATAAATTTTTAATATATTACCAATTTATTGTTTATAAATACCATTTTTGTGGAGAAAAATTATGTTCTTCATATCATATGGTACATATATGCATTAGGTGTGGTGACCATATGTTCGTCACTTCGTCTGGTGCCATCAAAATCACAAAAAGGTAAAATAAAGAGTCTGAGTTATATTAGATTGGTCCCCGCCTTCAAAAAAAAGATTGGTCCCCTGGTGCAAATTTAGGCGATGGCTAGATCTTAATTAGCACTTGGGGTGATAGGATTCTTATTAAAATATTTGGGCCCATCACATCCAAATGTGATTTTTATCCATTGTGTTGGAAGGTCTCAGGTTCGATTTTCGCTGACTGCGGGTTAGTTTCCTAATTTATTTAGGTTGATTTAGTTACTTTATTTGCTCGAGACAAGCACGTCTCGAGTCCATGCTCAAGTTCCGTTGGTTGTGC
Organism: Henckelia pumila; assembly: GCF_033568475.1. Classification (NCBI taxonomy): domain Eukaryota; kingdom Viridiplantae; phylum Streptophyta; class Magnoliopsida; order Lamiales; family Gesneriaceae; genus Henckelia; species Henckelia pumila. Next base: position 95,336,785 of record NC_133123.1, on the reverse strand, counting down.
GGACAATTTCTTTTTTTAGTGTTACAATTTGATGTAATTTGATATCCGATGTATGTTGGAAAAAACTGGCGGTCAGATCAATCACGATTGATACCCGGTGCAGCGGAAGTTTAAAATTTTGTTATGGAACAATTCCATAGTGTGGGTATCAACCGTTCAACGATTAAATTATTGTGTGTGTAAAATTTAAATAACAGTTATTAAATTTTACCTTCAATCTCGCAACGAGATTACTGGACACCAACAGATTTTATCTGCTCTTGTTGTCTCTCCCTGGAACCGATGAACTCCTTCAATCAGGTCCACGAACAGAGGTTTAATCCCTCTGATAGATTGCACTAGAAAATCTATCAGAAGTTTTCTGCGAAGAGATTAAACGAATCTGATTCGTTATTCCTGACTGCGATTCAAAATCACAGACCGAAATTTCTCGTGCAGAGCAAGGCAGGGGTTCGGCCGATTATTCTAGAGGAGAGGCTAGGGTTTCGATTTTTCTCTCTCAAAAATAATGAGCTATTGTGTGTAATTTCTGTACTGCAATAACTTATTTATAATGCAGGCCACTAACACCTTAGGGCCCATTAGTCATAAGTTGAGGCCCGACAAGCAAAGCCCGCATGTTCAGAAATTAATATAAAATTCATCGTGACTCCGATTGATAAACCGATTTTACCAATGTGCACAGAAACCATTTCTGCACATTTTAAAGTCAAGATAAATTTTCCTGAATCCGAATTCAGTGGTTTCCAAAAATGCCCATCCCTATGTCATTTTAGGAAATCCTACTCCCTTACTCTTAATTAAGAAGTCCAACTTCTTTATTCATTAAATTTAACTCTTTAAATTTAACTATCTCAACGGGGATTAAGACTCCATTACACTGTGTGACCCTCAATGGTTCAGGGATACAACTAGCCGTGGGCTCACAACTCCTTGTGACTCGGAACAACACTTTCCGACTTGCCCAACGAATCATGGTAAAGCGCCTAGCAACATCGCCCCATGATTCCCTAGGTATCACTGATAGTGCCTACAAGAACCAGTAGATTTTGGTTAGCGTACAGTACGGTCCCTTCATCCATATATCCCGATCGAATCAACAACCATTGGTATATCGAGAGTCGCTCAAGATTCGATAACTATGCAATACATCTTGAAGATCAAATTAGTGACATCGCATGTGCTACTAAGAAACCATTTCTTAAATCACATCAAGTACTCTGGCCAGAGATTTGTCACACTAATATCTCCTCAGATCGCATAGGATATCCACACTCGCAAGTATGTGGTGAATCCTTGACAACAATGCATCGACTCCTATATGTGTCGTAACTGTACCCAATCTCGACACCTGATGACCCCATAGAGTCGGTAAACGAGTCAAAGCACAGCACTAGCATATAGAGTCTCCATGATGTTTCAAGTCGTAAGGACTAATGGTGTACAACCAAAACCGCGGACTTTATCCACTCGATAAGTGATAACCACTTGGAAAGTCCGGATAGGGTAGTTCGACTATTCATCCTATGAATATCCATTTGCATGCTTCGAACATCTCCATGTTCCCTACCAATGAAACGTGGTACTCCGCATCGCAAATGCTAGTCTCAAACTCGAGCGATCCTTATCCTTATTATCGGACGGCTCAATCGACTAGGAACAGTTTAGAATATACAGCGACTATAAGATGTATTTCATGATAGACATCTCCATGTTCTACCACATCTTACATACACTATAGTATATTCAAGGTCTTTATCAAAACAACAATAGTATATCACAATATAACAATGTGAAGTAATATAAAGTCATTGCCATTAAAAAGTGTAAATAATATTAAACAAAAGATTGTTTATACAAAGAGTCATCAAAGCCCATAGCCACACAGTTGGCTCACTGGGCACCCACTCTTACAATCTCCCACTTGCCCTATAGCCAACTAGTCATACTACGTAGACCCATTGCTTCGCGATGTTTGTCAAACAATGGTCCTGGCAAGGGCTTAGTAAGCGGATCAGCGATATTGTCTGCAGAGGCCACTCGTTCGACAGTGATGTCTCCTCTTTCCACAATCTCCCGGATGATGTGGTATTTCCTCAGTACGTGTTTGGATCTTTGATGAGACCTTGGTTCCTTTGCTTGAGCAACGGCACCCGTGTTGTCGCAGTACACCGGGACTTGACCAACAAATTTAGGAATGACGCCCAACTCTTGGACGAAATTCCTCATCCAAACGGCCTCTTTAGCAGCAGCTGATGCTGCAATGTATTCAGCCTCAGTGGTGGAATCCGCTGTGGTGTCCTGCTTGGAACTCTTCCAAGAGACAGCACCGCCATTGAGCATGAACACAAATCCAGAGGTAGACTTCGAGTCATCCACATCACTTTGGAAGCTAGAGTCGGTATAGCCTTCCAGTTTGAGTTCTCGTCCTCCATAAACCATGAACATATTCTTAGTCCTTCGCAAGTACTTAAGAATGTCCTTCACGGCTTTCCAATGCATTTGACCAGGATTAGACTGATATCTGCTCGTGACACTCAGAGCAAATGCTACATCCGGTCTGGTAGATATCATCCCATACATGATACTACCTATAGCTGACGCATATGGTACATGTGTCATATTCTCTATCTCTTCATCAGTCTTGGGACACATAGACTTGGATAGAGAAACTCCATGACACATGGGTAGATGTCCTCTTTTGGACCCATCCATTGAAAACCGTTTCAATATGGTCTCGATGTAGGTTGATTGAGTGAGTCCTATCATTCTCTTAGATCTATCTCTATAGATCTGAATCCCTAGAATGTAGGATGCCTCACCCAAATCCTTCATCGAAAATCTACCTGATAACCATATCTTCGTTGACTGCAACATCCCTACATCATTCCCAATGAGTAGGATGTCATCAACATAAAGTACTAAGAATGTCACCGCATCCTTAACTACTTTCTTGTACACGCAAGGTTCCTCCGGGTTCTTGATGAAACCAAAATCTTTAATTGTTTCATCAAATTTCTGGTTCCAACTTCTTGATGCTTGTTTTAGACCATAAATTGATCTCTGAAGCTTGCATACCTTATGCTCGCTTCCCATGGATGTGAACCCCTCAGGCTGCTTCATATAGATTTCTTCCTTAATGTCTCCATTAAGAAAAGCAGTCTTCACATCCATTTGCCATATCTCATAGTCATACCATGCAGCTATGGCAATAAGGATTCTTATGGACTTGAACATAGCAACTGGTGAAAAGGTTTCATCATAGTCAACTCCTTGCCTTTGAGTATAACCTTTCGCCACCAATCGCGCCTTGTAGGTCAATACCTTACCATCAGGCCCAAGCTTTCTTTTGTAGATCCATTTACACCCTATTGGAACAATTCCATCGGGAGGATCTACCAAAGACCAAACTTGGTTTGTATGCATCGAATCCAATTCTGACTGCATAGCTTCAAGCCATAAATTCGAATCCGCATCAGAAATTGCTTCCTTGAAGTTTCTTGGATCACATCCAATGTCGGGTTCATCTTGATCCCCTTCAAGAAGAAGACCATATCGAATAGGAGGTCTAGAAGTCCTCTCGGATCTTCTAGGTTCAGGCGTGTCCAGCAATGGTTCCTGAGGTGTAGGATCGTTATTTTGTATTTCGGGTTCTTCTCGAACTTCTTCGAGTTCCATCATCTCGCCTTTCTTATCCAATAAGAACTCCTTCTCCAAGAAGGTGGCATTCCTAGAAACAAACACCTTTGTTTCAGCAGGATAATAGAAATAATATCCGATTGAATTCTTCGGATACCCTACAAAATAACATAAACTGGATCGACTATCCAACTTATCTCCCACTGTCCGCTTCACGTAAGCAGGACATCCCCAAATCCTTAAGTACGAATACTTAGGAGCTTTGCCATTCCATAACTCGTATGGTGTTTTGTCCACTGCTTTAGTGTGGACGTTGTTCAACAACAATACCGCCGTTTCAAGCGCATAGCCCCAAAACGAAGGTGGAAGCTCAGTGAAGCTCATCATAGATCGAACCATGTCCAACAAAGTTCGATTACGACGCTCCGATACACCATTAAGCTGTGGTGTCATAGGAGGAGTCCACTGAGAGAGAATCCCATTCTCTTTCAGATAGTCCAAAAACTCGGTACTCAAGTATTCTCCACCTCGATCCGATCGAAGTGCCTTAATACTTTTACCTAGCTTGTTTTCTACTTCAGCCTTGAATTCTTTGAACTTTTCAAATGCTTCAGACTTATATTTCATTAAATATAAATACCCATACCTTGAATAATCATCAGTAAAGGTAATGAAGTAGGTGTGGCCATGTTGAGTCCCTACTCTAAATGGACCACAAACATCTGTATGGATCAAATCCAACAGATTCTGACTACGCTCAGGTTTCCCCTTAAAAGGAGATTTAGTCATTTTTCCTTTTAGGCAGGATTCACAAGTAGGTAGAGAGTTAATATCAGACATATCAAACATGCCCTCTCCCACTAGCTTGTTCATCCTCTTTGAGGAAATATGACCTAGCCTAGCGTGCCAAAGGTTTGCCGGGTTTTGACTATCGATTTTCCTTTTGTTTGTTGTAGCCGGTTTATCAAAATAATTAATTGGAACGTCTTTTAGTTTTAAATTGTATAGATCGTTTTCAAGTTGTCCATTTCCAATTAAACATTCATTCTTGTAAATATTGCAAATCCCATTCACAAAATTACAAGAATAACCATCTCTATCAAGCATAGAAATAGAAATAATGTTTTTAATTAAATCTGGCACAAATAAAACATCTCTCAACAATAATTTAAAACCATTCTGCAAAATCAAACAAACATCTCCAATGGCCGTAGCTTCAACTCTGGAACCATTCCCGAGCCTCAGCTGGGTCTCACCCATTCTAAGCCTGCGACTTCTTGTCATCACCTGCAAATCATTGCAAATGTGAGATCCACATCCGGTATCCAATACCCAAGAAGTTGTATTAAGTGACATGTTTATTTCGATATAGAACATACCCTTTGCAGTTCCCAACTGCTCAAGATACTCCTTGCAGTTGCGCTTCCAATGACCCGGCTTCTTGCAGTAATGGCAAACATCCTTGGATTTTCCATTGTTTGAAGCCTTTGTCTTTTGCTTCTTCTCGGGTTCCACTTTCTTGGGTGGGGCAGAACGTTTCTTGCCCTTCATACTTGGCCCCTTCTTAGCAGAAGATGAGGAGCCCACCAAGAAAGCTGGCTTATCCTTCTTAAGTGTGGATTCATATGTAACGAGCATATTGACCATCTCTTCAAGGGTGGCCTCTATCTTGTTCATATTAAAATTTATCACGAATCCATCAAATGAAGAAGGAAGAGATAGAAGCAACAAGTCCACATTGAGCTCATGCTCCAACACCAAATCAAGGGTCGCTAACTTCTGTATGAGCCAAATCACTCGTACCCCATGATCACGGACCGAAGTCCCTTCACGCATGCGGCACGTCATCAACTCCTTAACAGTAGAGAACCTTTCAGCCCTCGACTGAGCCCCAAAAAGTTCCTTGAGTTGCGTATGAATGTCAGCAGCATTCACCGTGTCCTCAAATCGCCTCTGGAGTTCATCAGACATCGAGGCTTGCATATAGCATTTGGTCTTGATGTCATGGTCACACCATGCATCAAGTTTGGCCAATTCCTCCGGACTTATGTCAGCTGGTGCTTCCTTCGGAGGTGCTTTCTCTAACACGTAGAGCATTTTCTCCGAAGTTAAGACAATCTTCAACTTCCGGAACCATTCCGTATAGTTGGCGCCAGTCAGCTTGTTTTGTTCGAGGATCGAGAATAAAGGATTTCGCGAATTCATTGTATGAAATACTGAAAAGGAAAACAGACATATATCAATGATTGTTTAACAATTTACTAAGACATAAAATAGGCGAATTTAATTTTATGAATCTCACTCCCACTATTTTAACGATTTCACCACCCTCTAGTGAAAACGGGAAACTTTTTCCTTAGTGAGAACATGGAGTCCAATTGACAAACTTATGGTCCCGAATAATATCAGCCAACCATAATTCTCAAAAGGTAGAGCCCAATTGCTTCCAAAGCAACCCCCATGTATTTACCTCATGTCCAATAAGGGCCCAATAATATGACGCCGTTTAAAGTGACATGTCAAGATGACCCACCAATATTAAGTTGTGATGGACGGTCGCCATGTGGATCCCCCAATAATATGAGCCGATCCCATGGGAGTTCCACCCAACTTACAACATTTGTCAATCCAATGTACAGCTTTCCGACGGACGGGCCACCCCAATAATATGAGCCGGACCGTATCCGCGGGTAGCATCACATACATTGACCGTTGATGGAAGGTAGGAACATTTAAACAATATTTAAATTTCCTTTATTTATCTTGATATAAATTTTAAATCATATTTAAAATGAGGGATTTTATTTATAAAAATATTTGTCTCATCATATTTAATTTATTGCATGCATTGCCGGATTCACGCAATTTATGTCTAAACATGCATACAATCATAATATCACATATTATATAGGATGATCGATTCCATTTCTAATTGACCCGTGGTTGCCAATCACGGGTCTTAGTCCAATCCTAGGTAATATGCAGTATGCAAATGCAATCCTATTACATATGCTTCCAATTTACATTTCTTCAGTCTTCATTGTCTGTTGGGCCCACCATCTTCAAATCTTGATCTCCCACTAAATCTAATGTATTTACAATAAATAACAATGACAAGTAGGGGATACATTTTTAGGGGGTGGGAACGGGCTATAAACCAAGCCCACTTTTATTACATATGACATTCATATCGGGCCATAAACCAGGCCCATTAATAAAACCAACAATAATAAAGACAAAATGTAAATTCCTAACATACACCTACAAAATTGGTCATGGCAATCGATCATCCTTATCCAATAACATTTAATTCAAAATTAATTTATTGGATAACATGCTGTGGCAATTCAAATTTAAACAAGATAAAATCATATTTTATATATAAAATCTCATTTCACATATAAAATCATATTTTATCTCTATATCAAATAAAATCATATTTTATCTATAAAATCCAATTTTACAAATAAAATCATATTTTACTTAATATATCATAAGATCATATCTTATCATCAATTGTACCAAAATAATTGATTTCAAAATTCAATTTACGGATAAAATATTAAAATTTTCCAAAAATTCAAATTTATCCAAAATCAATTTTAAAATTTACGGACTCGAACAATTCGATCCGAAATCTCGTGAACCAATCAAAAACAATTTTTGACCGGACCAAAAATAAAATTTTAAATATTAAAATTAATTTTTAAATAAAAATATAATTTTTCCCGCGGGCCGCCCGGGACACTCCCGGGCCGGCCCGCACCCGGGGCGCGGGCCGGGGGCAGCCCGGCTGCCCCCTTAGGGCAGCGCCTGGCGCCGCCCCTGGGCAGCGCCGAGCGCTGCCCTGCGCAGCGCCCAGCGCTGCGCTGGGCAGCGCACAGCGCTGCCCTGGGCGGCGCCGTGCGCCGCCCTGGGCGGCGACGGTCGCCGCCTTGGGCGGCGACCGTCGCCGCCCAGGGCAGCAACAATTGCTGCCCCACCGGGCAGCGATCCAATCGCTGCCCGGGTTTTGCCCCGAAAATTTTTTTTTTTTTATTTAAAAATATTTATTTTGTTTCAAAAACCGAGACTCAAAAATTTTGTACAATTGATTAATTTAATCGTTTGATCTGAGCAACCTGGCTCTGATACCACTGTTGGAAAAAACTGGCGGTCAGATCAATCACGATTGATACCCGGTGCAGCGGAAGTTTAAAATTTTGTTATGGAACAATTCCATAGTGTGGGTATCAACCGTTCAACGATTAAATTATTGTGTGTGTAAAATTTAAATAACAGTTATTAAATTTTACCTTCAATCTCGCAACGAGATTACTGGACACCAACAGATTTTATCTGCTCTTGTTGTCTCTCCCTGGAACCGATGAACTCCTTCAATCAGGTCCACGAACAGAGGTTTAATCCCTCTGATAGATTGCACTAGAAAATCTATCAGAAGTTTTCTGCGAAGAGATTAAACGAATCTGATTCGTTATTCCTGACTGCGATTCAAAATCACAGACCGAAATTTCTCGTGCAGAGCAAGGCAGGGGTTCGGCCGATTATTCTAGAGGAGAGGCTAGGGTTTCGATTTTTCTCTCTCAAAAATAATGAGCTATTGTGTGTAATTTCTGTACTGCAATAACTTATTTATAATGCAGGCCACTAACACCTTAGGGCCCATTAGTCATAAGTTGAGGCCCGACAAGCAAAGCCCGCATGTTCAGAAATTAATATAAAATTCATCGTGACTCCGATTGATAAACCGATTTTACCAATGTGCACAGAAACCATTTCTGCACATTTTAAAGTCAAGATAAATTTTCCTGAATCCGAATTCAGTGGTTTCCAAAAATGCCCATCCCTATGTCATTTTAGGAAATCCTACTCCCTTACTCTTAATTAAGAAGTCCAACTTCTTTATTCATTAAATTTAACTCTTTAAATTTAACTATCTCAACGGGGATTAAGACTCCATTACACTGTGTGACCCTCAATGGTTCAGGGATACAACTAGCCGTGGGCTCACAACTCCTTGTGACTCGGAACAACACTTTCCGACTTGCCCAACGAATCATGGTAAAGCGCCTAGCAACATCGCCCCATGATTCCCTAGGTATCACTGATAGTGCCTACAAGAACCAGTAGATTTTGGTTAGCGTACAGTACGGTCCCTTCATCCATATATCCCGATCGAATCAACAACCATTGGTATATCGAGAGTCGCTCAAGATTCGATAACTATGCAATACATCTTGAAGATCAAATTAGTGACATCGCATGTGCTACTAAGAAACCATTTCTTAAATCACATCAAGTACTCTGGCCAGAGATTTGTCACACTAATATCTCCTCAGATCGCATAGGATATCCACACTCGCAAGTATGTGGTGAATCCTTGACAACAATGCATCGACTCCTATATGTGTCGTAACTGTACCCAATCTCGACACCTGATGACCCCATAGAGTCGGTAAACGAGTCAAAGCACAGCACTAGCATATAGAGTCTCCATGATGTTTCAAGTCGTAAGGACTAATGGTGTACAACCAAAACCGCGGACTTTATCCACTCGATAAGTGATAACCACTTGGAAAGTCCGGATAGGGTAGTTCGACTATTCATCCTATGAATATCCATTTGCATGCTTCGAACATCTCCATGTTCCCTACCAATGAAACGTGGTACTCCGCATCGCAAATGCTAGTCTCAAACTCGAGCGATCCTTATCCTTATTATCGGACAGCTCAATCGACTAGGAACAGTTTAGAATATACAGTGACTATAAGATGTATTTCATGATAGACATCTCCATGTTCTACCACATCTTACATACACTATAGTATATTCAAGGTCTTTATCAAAACAACAATAGTATATCACAATATAACAATATGAAGTAATATAAAGTCATTGCCATTAAAAAGTGTAAATAATATTAAACAAAAGATTGTTTATACAAAGAGTCATCAAAGCCCATAGCCACACAGTTGGCTCACTGGGCACCCACTCTTACAATGTACTTGTACTAAAAAAATAATAATTATCTCTACTAAAAAAGCGATCGACACGTACACGGTGATTGTGTTGTTGCGTGGTTTAAAATTTTTGAGTTATACAGTTACTAACAACTACAGATTTTGGCAAACGTTTAATTCTATAATTGGTATAAGAGTCAATGTTACGTTTTCGATTATTTATTATTATTAATAATAATAATAATAATAATAATAAGAATAATAATAGTTCTCTTTCATAATATTGGCATATGATGCCGAAGATTCAGGAATATTACCACCTTTTTATTATTTTTTCTGTTTCAAGAATTCTTGAAACTCATCATATAATTGATCATTTTTTTCTGGAGTATGACTCCCCGATTACTTTCAATATTCTGAGCTATAAGCTTCTTATTGTCATGTTGAGCAATTATCTGAGGAGATGCTCCTCTTCCACCTCTTCCTCTATAAGAGGAATAATTTTCCCTATCGGGATTACTAATACCTGTAAACATGACAAATATTCTTGTCTTAAGAAATCAGGCATATTTATTATCTTCACCTTTTTTATATATAATTTCAAAATCAAAAGGCACTAATGAGCTTGTCATCTAGCAAACATTTGCTTAAAATCTTTTTGAAACATAAATTTAGCAGATCTACAATCTGTTTTAATAATAAATTTTTGATTATATAAATCATCTTGAAATTTTAAAACACATCTAACAATAACAAGAATTTCTTTAGCTATTGTAGCATAATTCTTCTAGGCATCATTCCATTTTCCAGAATAAAATCTAACAAGATATTCTTGTTTTGTATCAGGATTAACCTGTTTAAGAATTTCTCCAAAACCTATATCAGAGGCATCTATTTCAATAATTTTTTTCCATTGGGGATTAGCCAGCATAAGACAAGGAAGATTTTTAACCTTTTCTTTAATTTTTCTAACAGCCTCAGTATGTTCTATAATCCAAGGAGAGAGATTCTTTTTAAGTCTATCATATAGTATAGCAGAATCATTAGTAAGATTTTTAATATAGGAATATATATAATTAAGACTTCCTAAAAATCTTTGTAACTGAGTTTTATCAGTTATTTCATCAGAAAATTTAGAACCAAATTCTATACTTCTCTTTATAGGAATAATACGACATTTTTCTATCATATGACCAAGAAATCTGATATTGGTCTGAAATAAAGACATTTTTGGTTTTGATATAACAAGACCATTTTGAATAACTACTTTTCTAAATATTTCCAAGTGTTTAAAATGAGATTCAATATCTTTAGAAAATACTAAAATATCATCAATATAAACAATGATAAAATTACTAAAAGGATAAAAAATATCATTCATAATTTGTTGAAATTCTGAAGGGGCATTCTTCAGACAAAATGACATAACTGTTCATTCATAATGTCCTATTGGAACATTAAAAGCATTTTTATATCTATTTGATTCTTTTATTTGAATCTGTCAATATCCTGATTTTAAATCAAAATTTGAAAATATTAAAGCATTAAAAAGTCTATCTAATAAATTTTTTTTTGTTAGGAATAGGATGCCTAATCAATTTCAAAACTTTATTAAGAGGTTTGTAATTTATTACTAACCTGATAACTCCTCTTTCCTTCTCTGAATGCTTATTGACATAAAAAAAAGTACAAGACCAAGGAGATTGAGAAGGAGTTATTAAAGTTTTGTCTAATAAAGATTTTATCTCATTCTTACATAATTATAGATATTGAGAATTCATTTGACAAGGACGAGCCTTTGTAGGAATACTTTTTTCATCAAAAGTTTCTTTATAAGGAAGAGAAACAATATGTTTTTTTCTATCCCAAAAAGCATTTAGGTGATCATTACAGATTTTTAGAGAAAATTTGTTGAGCAAATTGGATTTTTTCCTGTAATTTAGGATTCTTAAACTTTTCTTCAATATTTAAGGAATTGACTTTTTCTTTTAAAGAATTTATATGAAAATTTTTTCTGTCAATCTTATCTTGTAATTCATTTAAAACTATATTAATAGGTCTTGTAATTCATTTAAAACCCTATTAATAGGTTTTGTTATGAACTGAAAATTTTTTCTGCCAATCTTATCTTATAATTCATTTAAAACCCTATTAATAGGTTTTGTTATGAACTAAAAAGAAATAGGTTTTCCTTCAAAGGTACCTATAATTCCTTTATCATCTATGTTAGTTAAATGATAAATTTTATAAATAAAAGGAAGACCAAGTATGAGTTGGCTAGAAATATTTTTAGCTAATAAAAAGCTTGTTGCAATACAATTTTTGTTCTTGCAAATATAAGCTTTAGGTAATTTATAATTTATATCAAGAGGTTCTCCTCATGCCTGAGATAAAGAATGAGTAGTCTTATGAAAATATTTTGTGGTAAGAAGACCTTCTTGTATAACATTTAAATCAGCACCACTATCAATCATAGCAATAAAATTTCTCTTATAAGAGTTATCAATCAAAAGGATAATATTAGTATACCATTTTTGAGATATAATCATACTTAACACAGAAAGGTGATTGTCCTCAAATAAAGATATTTTTTGAAAATAATATTCTTGATCATAATCATTTTCAGTATTCTGAAAATTTCCTTGATCATACAATTTATCTTTTCCTTTATCAATCTTATTGATACGTTTATGAAGAACTAAATTATCATTTTGTAAAATTTTTATCTCTTTCTTGAGATTATTAATCTCATGAACTAAATCCTAAATAGTCACTGGATTCTGGTTATCATACTTCTGTTTAAGAAATTTTTTTTGACTTCTGTCATAGTGTAAGTAAGATTAATAAGAATATCTGTCTTGTTATTAGTAGATGGATTTCTATCCATTTGATCAATGATATTTGATCTTAAACTGAGATCCTTAATCATTTTAAGAAATTCTAAAATATTATTATTGTCAAGTTCATTAATATTAAGATCATCAAATTGAGACATTAGTTTATAAAACTCATCATTATCATTTTGTTTCTTAGTGCATACTTGTCCTTGAATACAATATCACAATCCTCAGTATCAGAATCTGAGATAATCGAATCATTTTCTAAGGCATTAATATTCTCATAATTATAAGATTCTTGTTCCGAAATCAGAATCAGAAGTTAAAAAGATATTAAATAATTTTTATTTAATATTATCATCTATGTCAAGATTTTTAATCTTTTATTTTGTCCAACACTTATTAGCATAATGAACTTTTTTTCCACATTTATAACAAATAATTTTATATTTTTTCTTAGGATATATTATTTTCTGCCTACGCAACTCTTTTATTTTTTCTTTCTTATCTTTTTGTTTTTCAGATAAGTGACGTCGTCTTTTATAAAATCTATTAGATCTACCAAGCTTAGGTAATTTTTTCTTATCCTTAGGCATATCAATACCAAATTGGTCACAAAATTTACCAAGTTGTCTTTTTTCTAACAAATTTTGTGTTTTTATTTGTTATCTAGATTTAATTCATTGCAAAGAGCTAGACCTTCATGGACACAAGTTGTGACGACCCGAGTTCTAATCTCTCATTTAATCAAATCATCATAATTAATAGTCAAGGAATCAAAGACTAAACAAAGTAAATTTTTTTTTTTTTAAGAATAGAGCACCTCGCTCGATCGATAAAAAGCTACCGATCGAGCGAGCACAAAGGCCCAACTCTTGGGTGCAACAAATTGTGGCCTCGCTCGATCGGTCATTTTCTACCGATCGAGCGAGCACATTTCCAGAAAAAGGAACAGAAACTTTTGCTGTCAAAATGTGTTCTTCCATGCCTTTTTCATCTACTATCAACTTATACAAAGCCTATTCCACACTATAAGCTAGCATGCATTCTTAAACATAATAAAGTTGATAGGAATAGATCATCACAAGGCCTTAAAATCATCTCAATATAAACTCATATAACATACAAGATTCATTGTTATAGAAAAGACATTAAGCTACAACAACATGTTGTCTCAAGGATTTATACATCTTTCCAAATCCTATATACATAAACAAGACAACAACTTAATCACCAACAATTCTTGGTACAAGTAGCTATAACATGTTCATGTTTATGAAACTTAACACTATCATTGACAGCTCACACAAATCATCTAAATTCGGATCATCACGCTATTCTTCTCATCCCTTGTCCTTTAAGTTCGCTTTTGCCCGGTTCCACTCCCGCCTATTTCCATGACACATACAACACAACAATAGCCGGATAACTCCGGTGAGAAATACATTTCCCAGTAAAAGCAACTAAACATGCATATAAAACATATATCAATCTCATGATATATAAATAAATACAATGCATGTTTTAAAACAAGGTTCATCTCTTATCTCGTCGGTTGGGATCCCGAGAAGAAGATATCATAGCTAACCACCGACTCTCCCAATCGAGGTGGGGCTACTTATCTTACTTCTCTAGACTTTGAAGCCACTACATATGCATTTCAGATGCTAGGCTACGTCAACCACCCAGGCCATACATATATAATCCCTCAAATCGTCTATTCGAATGTTTTCGTTCATTTCAAAATCAAAGAATAAGTCTTTCAAGATGAATGCAATATATATCATCACAAGAGAATTCATTAACATCTAATACTCATTCAATAAATCATAGAAGAGCATAGAAAAGCATAGAAAAGCAATTAAGTAAATAAGTATGTGATTTAGGGAACTCGATATAAACCATCTCGAGTTATAATCCCATTCAAGTAGTAGTCCACTTTTACCTTTCAAATGTGAGGTTTAGGATGTCTTCTAGCTTGTCAAAATCTTGTTCCTTCTTCTATCGGTTTCGAAGACGACGTTCTCGAGTTTACGTGCCCTGTTTATGCGATCAATTTGAAGTATCGTTGCAAGGATTCCAGAACATCTTTCGGAATCGAAAACGGATATCCGAGGCTCAAGATATCTCAATTTGAAAATGAGGAAGAAGCTTGGAGTTCTTTGTTCCTTTCTCTCGATTCCTTCCTCTAAATATCTGATAGGAATATGTGTTGTTTCACACGTGAATATCAATTTTCCATAACAAGTGTCCAGCCCAAATAAGGATTTTGCACTTTGGCCCCTCAAGTTATCAATAATTGCAATTCAGTCCTCAATTTCTTATTTCATTCAATTTCAATCCTAAATAATTTAAGAATATTAGAATTTAAATCAAAACTCTAAATATTCCCAAATTAAATATTCTCGAATCAAAATTAAATAATTCTGGGCGTTACAATTCTCCCCCACTAAGACACGATTTCGTCCTCGAAATCTCAAATAGTATCAACAGATCATATAATAGGAAGAACAGAAAGACTAAAGGAGACTCACATCATTAAAACATCTCTGAAAATCGTTGTCGCATATCTGATTCTGTCTCCCAAGTAGCTTCTTCAATACCATGACGACTCCACTGAACTTTCACAAGCGGAATAGTCTTCGTTTGAAGTTGCTTCTCCTTACGATCAAGAATCTAAATTGGCTTTTCGAAATAACTCAAAGTCTCGTCGAGTTCAGCCTCATCAGATTGAAGCACATGAGATTCATCAGCAAGATATTTTTGAAGCATCGATACATGAAAGACATCATGTATTCCAGATAAAGCCGGAGGAAGAGCTAATCGATAGGCAAGATTGCCTATTTTCTCCAGAATTTCATACGGACTAATGTAGCATGGAGACTTCTCTCGCTTGCCAAATCGTACGGTGCCTCTGAACGGAGAAATCTTTAGAAATACACGATCCCCCTGTTCAAAAGACAAATGTCGACGTCGAATATTGGCATACTTCGCTTGTCTGTCCTGAGATGTCTTTATTCTTTTCTGAATAAGCTTCACCTGTTCTGTCATATCTAGAATCATAACAGGCCCAATGTCAGGTACTTCAGAGATATCATCCCAATAAAGAGGAGATCGACATTTTCTACCATACAGAGCTTCAAACGGAGCCATCTCAATATTTGATTGATAGCTGTTATTGTACGAGAATTCACAAAGTGGTAGTGATTCTTGCCAACAAGTGCCAAAATCAAAGATACAGCTCTCAACATGTCCTCCAATGTCTGAATGGTACGCTCAGACTGTCCGTCTGTCTGTGGATGATACGCTGTGCTCAAGTGTAGCTGAGTACCTAAAGCATTCTGTAAGCTGTACCAAAAATGAGATGTAAATCGAGGATCACGATCTGATACAATAAACTTCGGCACTCCATGTAATCTGACAACTTCTCGGACATAAAGCTCTGCCATCTGATCGTGTCGATATGTCATACGATAAGGAATAAAACATGCTGACTTCGTTAATCTATCGATAATCACCCAGATAGCATCGCAACCTCTGGAAGATCGAGGTAATCTCGTCACGAAGTCCATGGAAATATGATCCTATTTCCATTCTGGCACTGATAAACTCTGTAACAAACCAGGCGGTTTCTTCCTTTCAGCCTTCACCTGTTGGCAATTAAGACATCGAGACACAAAATCAGTAATATCAGACTTCATTGATTTCCACCAATATCGAGTCTTCAGATCATTGTACATCTTCCTCCCTCCAGGATGAATGCTATATCGACTACAATGCGCCTCTTTCAGTAGTTGTTGTCTCACATCAGAAATATCAGGCACTACAAGGCGATTGTGAACATAAAGAAGATCATCTCGAACTTGATATTCAGATACATGCCCTGACAGGACTTTCTCAATTGAATTCTGCACACTCTGATCAAGTTTCTGAGCTTCTCTGATTCTCAAAAGTAACTCTGGTTCAACTTGAATTTGATAAAGTCGCAGAGGCTGATAATTCGTATCAAATACCAATCCTGAAAGACAACAGTTTTCAATGAAATTTGATACACCAATCGTCGATAAGGACAAGGAACATATCTTTCGACTCAATGCATCAGCTGCTGCATTCAATTTCCCCGGATAGTACTTAATCTCACAATCAAAGTCTTTCAGCAAATCAAGCCATCTCCGCTGTCTCATATTCAGTTTTGACTGTGAAAACAAATATTTTAGACTCTTGTGATCAGAATAGATTTCAAACTGTTCCCCATATAGATAATGTCGCCAAATCTTCAAAGCAAATACAATGGCGGCCAATTCAAGATCATGAATCGGATATCTGGTCTCGTGAGGCTTTAACTGTCTCGAGGCATATGAAATCACATGCCCTCGCTGCATCAAAACACACCCCAAACCTCGATGAGATGCATCACAATAAACAGTGAAACCACCAGTACCTGAAGGATCGTCAAGACTGGTGCACTGGTCAGTCGTTTCTTCAACTCAAGAAAACTGGATTCACAAGCTTCAGACCAGATGAATGGAGCATTTTTCTGAGTCAACTGAGTAATCGGCTTCGCAATACTGGAAAAATCTTTAATGAATCGACGATAATACCCAGCCAAGCCCATGAAACTACGTATCTCAGGAACAGATGTTGGTCTCGACCAACTGATCACTGCCTCGACTTTACTTGGATCAACAACTATACCATTTCCGGATATAATATGTCCAAGAAAAACAACCTGTTTCAGACAAAACTCACATTTCGACAGTTTAGCATACAGTTTCTCAGATCTCAGAGTCTTCAACACAGTTCTCAAATGCTCAGAATGATCAATCAAATTCTTCGAATATATCAGAATATCATCAATAAAAATAATCACGAAATCATCGAGATATTTCTGAAACACATGGTTCATTAAAGCCATAAACACAGCTGGAGCATTCGTCAGACCAAACGGCATAACTATAAACTCATAATGGCCATACCTGGTTCTGAAAGCGGTTTTCGGAATATCAGAATCCCTAACTCTCAGCTGATGATATCCAGATCCCAGATCGATCTTGGAATACACAGAAGAACCCTGCAACTGGTCAAATAAATCATCAATACGAGGCAAAGGGTATTTGTTCTTTACCGTTGCCTTTTTCAGTTTCTGGTAGTCAATGCACAATCTCATTGAACCGTCTTTCTTTCTGACAAACACTGGAGCACCCCAAGGAGAAACACTGGGTCGAATGTATCCCTTGGCCAGTAAATCTTCCAACTGCACTTTCAACTCTTTCAATTCAACTGGTGCCATTCGATAAGGTGCTTTCGAAATCGGTGCTGTACCTGGCATCAGTTCTATGTTAAAATCAATCTCCCGGTACGGAGGTAGTCCTGGAATCTCATCAGGAAAAACGTCCGCAAATTCACTAACCACTGGCAAGTCAGCCAGGTTCGGGTTAGCTTTCAAAACATCAACTGCATAAACAATAAATCTCTCCGATCCTTTCTGCAAAAGTCAGGTCATTGATAATACAGAAATCAGAGGAATCTTAGCACGAGAACCCTTACCATAAAACTTCCATTCTCCAGCCATCTCAGGTCTAAACCTCACCACTTTCTGAAAACAGTCCACGGTAGCTCTGTACTTGGTTAGCATATCAATTCCGATAATGCAGTCAAAATTAGACAAACCAAGCACAATACAATCTATCTCTATTTCATTACTGTCGTACTGTAATAAACAATCCTTAACTGTCTGAATTGATATAAGACCTCTCCCCAAAGGAGAAGAGACAGATACAACAACAGGTAAAGATTCAGCAGGCAAAGCATGTAATGACACAAATCGTTCAGAGATAAATGTATGGGATGCACCTGTATCTATCAATACATAGGCAGGATAACCATAAAGAGAATAGTTACCTGCAATAACATCATCCGGTGCTCCCTGTGCCTGTTCCTCTGTCAATGCAAAGACATGAGCCTGTTGTCTCGAAGGCTGGCTACCTGTCTGACTCCCTCCTGGCCTTGGTTGTTGCTGTGGGTGTGGTGGTTGGAAGGAATGGAAAGATGAGGCTTGCCTCCCAGGTTGAGCCACTGATCGTGATGACTCTGTACCTCATGACTGTCCGGAACCTCTCTGAGGACACACTCTCGCAAAATGTCCTGGCTGATGGCATATATGGCAACTCCCAAATATGCCTCGGCACTGATAAGTCGGATGACTTCCACCACAACTATTACAAACCAAGCCAGACTTCGGTTTTGACCCACTCGAACTCGAATAACTGCTCCCAGATCTCTTAAACTGCTTTCCTCGAGCTTGCCAAAATTTCTTCTTGCCACTGCTACTGCCACCACTTTCAAACCGAGGAGGTTGTTGTGAGATTGAAGCTGAAGATTGTGGCTGTCTAGGAGGTTGAACAGAATACAAAGCTCCTCGCTGTTGTATCAAACCAGCTTCTGCTCCTTTGGCACTGTTCAAGGCATCAGCAAATGTATTTGGTCGCCTTGTGTTCACCAAAGTAAATACCTCTGGATTCAGTCCATTAATGAACTGATCAGCCATAGCCTCATCACTATCAGCAATGTGTGGAGCAAAACGTAGCAATGTAGAGAATTTTGCAACATAGTCTTCAATATTCAAATTTCCCTGCTTCAGATTAGCAAACTCTGCACCCTTACCTTTGCGGTAAGACACCAGAAAGAATCGTTGATAGAATTCAGTTTTGAAGACTGTCCAGGTGAGTACTGTTCCTCTACGCTCCAGAGCCTTCTTAGTCGTGAACCACCAGCTCATTGCAACCTCATGCAATTGGTGCCCAATCAGTCTGACTCTCCGCTCATCACCATAGTCAAGTGAATCAAACAACATCTCCATATCATCAAGCCATCCTTCACATTCGACTGCATTCTTAGTACCCTTCAGTGTAGGCGGATGGTATGATTGAAAATGTTTGAGCAGTGTTTCCATCGGAGTAGCTGACATATCAGTCATATCTCGAGAAGTACTTCCCTGTTCATTACTCGGAATTGCAGTAACTTGAGGCACTGTCGGAGGTACTACTGTTTGTTCTGGCAGAGGATGCCTTGTCTGCTCTGGTCTAGGAGTAGGAACCTGTGGTCTGAGAGGAGGTCGGCCTGGTTGTCGAGACATATCTGATTATCAAAAGGGTTAGGATACCAGAATCATCAAATCTATTTCAGTCCTCCTCTGATCATCTTACCTCTGATCAAGACTCGATTCTGATTCACTCGTAAATAAATAATCGAGGTATTCAGATAGCACATGCTTCCAATCAACTCAGATAATCAGGTAGCATGTCGTAAACAACAGATCACATGCTTGTATCATGTCAGATAGTGCAATAAGCATGCGTCTTTAATCATTATAAATCATACTTTCAAATAAAATAAATACAACATCATGTAATAAAATACTTGAAAGTAAAACATGCTAGCATTTATAACATGTAATTCAAGCATGTAATAAATCATAGCATAATAAACAAGTAAGGAAGAAGACTCGATCTACCCCACTCGCTATCTATCTTAGTCCAGAACTTTCTTGCTCTGATACCACCTGTTGTGACGACCCTAGTTCTAATCTCTCATTTAATCAAATCATCATAATTAATAGTCAAGGAATCAAAGACTAAACAAAGTAAATTTTTTTTTTTTAAGAATAGAGCACCTCGCTCGATCGGTAAAAAGCTACCGATCGAGCGAGCACAAAGGCCCAACTCTCTGGTGCAACAAATTGTGGCCTCGCTCGATCGGTCATTTTCTACCGATCGAGCGAGCCACAATCTCTAAGCTTTCTGTCCAAGAAATAACAGCCTCGCTCGATCCGTGATATTTCACCGATCGAGCGAGCACATTTCCAGAAAAAGGAACAGAAACTTTTGCTGTCAAAATGTGTTCTTCCATGCCTTTTTCATCTACTATCAACTTATACAAAGCCTATTCCACACTATAAGCTAGCATGCATTCTTAAACATAATAAAGTTGATAGGAATAGATCATCACAAGGCCTTAAAATCATCTCAATATAAACTCATATAACATACAAGATTCATTGTTATAGAAAAGGCATTAAGCTACAACAACATGTTGTCTCAAGGATTTTCACATCTTTCCAAATCCTATATACATAAACAAGACAACAACTTAATCACCAACAATTCTTGGTACAAGTAGCTATAACATGTTCATGTTTATGAAACTTAACACTATCATTGACAACTCACACAAATCATCTAAACTCAGATCATCACGCTATTCTTCTCATCCCTTGTCCTTTAAGTTCGCTTTTGCCCGGTTCCACTCCCGCCTATTGCCATGACACATACAACACAACAATAGCCGGATAACTCCGGTGAGAAATACATTTCCCAGTAAAAGAAACTAAACATGCATATAAAACATATATCAATCTCATGATATATAAATAAATACAATGCATGTTTTAAAACAAGGTTCATCTCTTATCTCGTCAGTTGGGATCCCGAGAAGAAGATATCATAGCTAACCACCGACTCTCCCAATCGAGGTGGGGCTACTTATCTTACTTCTCTAGACTTTGAAGCCACTACATATGCATTTCAGACACTAGGCTACGTCAACCACCTAGGCCATACATATATAATCCCTCAAATCGTCTATTCGAACGTTTCCGTTCATTTCAAAATCAAAGAATAAGTCTTTCAAGATGAATGCAATATATATCATCACAAGAGCATTCATTAACATCTAATACACATTCAATAAATCATAGAAGAGCATAGAAAAGCAATTAAGCAAATAAGTATGTGATTTAGGGAACTCGATACAAACCATCTCGAGTTATAATCCCATTCAAGTAGTAGTCAACTTTTACCTTTCAAATGTGAGGTTTAGGATGTCTTCTAGCTTGTCAAAATTTTGTTCCTTCTTCTATAGGTTTCGAAGTCGACGTTCTCGAGTTTACGTGCCCTGTTTATGCGATCAATTCGAAGGTCTCGTTGCAAGGATTCCAGAACATCTTTCGGAATCAAAAACGGATATCCGAGGCTCAAGATATCTCAATTTGAAAATGAGGAAGAAGCTTGGAGTTCTTTGTTCCTTTCTCTCGATTCCTTCCTCTGAATATCTGATAGGAATATGTGTTGTTTCACACGTGAATATCAATTTTCCATAACAAGTGTCCAGCCCAAAATAAGGATTTTGCACTTTGGCCCCTCAAGTTATCAATAATTGCAATTCAGTTCTCAATTTCTTATTTCATTCAATTTCAATCCTAAATAATTTAAGAATATTAGAATTTAAATCAAAACTCCAAATATTCCCAAATTAAATATTCTCGGATCAAAATTAAATAATTCTGGGCGTTACACAAGTGCTAATAAGTTTTCCATAGGTATAACTATCATAAGGAATACACAAATTATCTTTTCTTAGAATTTTTTTAATTCTTTCAGCAAATATATCTGGAAGACCATCAATAAATTTGGCTTTTCATTGATTAGTATTACAGTCAGATAATTCATAAATTTTTGATAAAAAAGTATCTTTATACCATATAAAATCAGTTATAGTTTTGCAAAATAAATTATTAGGCAAAATATGAATATTCTCACTATTATCAGTAAATATACCTGTAAAATACTCAATCATAGTCATAATTAAAGTATAAACTGCATGTTTAGTTGGAATATTATTCTCAATTTTAATAGTTCTTAAAATTTCATATCTCTGAGATCGAAATAAATAATTATCCTACCAACCTTTAAGTTGGCCAGTAAAACCTACTGTAAGCATTTTAGCAATATTTTTGTCAGTATTACCATTATTCTTACAAACAGTGCTATACATAAGCATACGGTGAGCAATATTATAAATATGCTTATCCGCTAAACCATCAATATTCCATTCATATATACTTTTACCATTATAATTATTAGAAATAATATATTTTTGTTCTTCATTAAGAACATCCATGAGATTAGGTCTACTATAATAATACTTATTATGAGTACGTCTATCAGCCCATTTTAATTTATTAATCTCATTATCTGAGATAGAAGAATTTTCATCTATCTTTCCATCTAAAGTGGACACATTAAATTTTTTTAATTTTCTTCTATAAATTTTTCTAATTCAGACATGGAGGATTTTAATTTAAAATTTTTCATTTCAGTATCTTCTCTTAATTGAGAAGTAGAAGTTCTGGATGATTGAGGTATATCAACCATGTAATCTAATGGTGAAATATGAGAATAAATAGATCTAGTTCTAGAAAGAAATCTAGTAGAAGATGACAGTAATCTACGTTGTTCATTATGAAACTGTATTTCTACAGATCCTTCATTATTTTGAATTATATTTTGTAAATTACTATTTATAATAGGATTTCTATGAATAGCTTGTTCAATTATCCAATTTTCAAGAAATATAATTTCTTTTCATTTTATAGATCTACAAGTAGTAATCTTAGATCTACTGAAATTTGTTTCTATAAGAATTGTTTCATTCAAATATTTATCTATTCTTTTACACATAGGATTTAAAGTAAATAAAGATGTAAAATATATTCTATAACAAATACATATAACTTATGTTCCAGGAGTACAATTATAACCATAAGTTTTAACATTTAATGTTAAAGCATCAAGAATATTTATATCTAATAAAGATAGAGAAAGATTAGGAAGAGCCGGACATGAAACCTCGGATTCCAAAATCTAAATAAAAATAGTATAACCAATAATACAAATTTACTTTATAAAATTAAATAATTACTACTTTATTAAAGTAATGATAAAAAATATCACAAAGTCTTTGTGGTCATCACCACTTTGAGTGGTCCTCAATTCAGTGGTCCTCAGTTGCCATCATAGCCATCACAAAATTATTAAAGTTAATGGCCATCATATCACATCATGTCTCTTGGCAGTTGTTGATGAATACAATCTGTAGTTTCCGGATATTTCCTCATACAATGCTGAAATTTTGCATTATGATGTTTGATTGATTTTCTGGTTTCTTTTAGAATCCTTTTCCTCTGTGGATAAGAGTAGTTTTCTTCAAAACTCTTCTGCCTCTTATCATGACTGTCAATAATGGTTTGATCAAAATTCTTTTTTTACTATATGTAGCAAAAACATTTGGGACAAATATCTTTGTGTTCTTCCATTATAAACCACTCTTTTTAATATTTTCTTTTAATGACTCTTTCAAAGAATCAAAGACTTTGTCAATGGAAAAATCTATAATTTCTTCCTCAGGATCTTGCGCATCCTGTCACATTTGACGATGGAATTTAGTATCACTTGATTGCAAAGCCATAGAAGTATCTGATTTTGAATCTGAGTAGGAAAGATTCATGTATAAATCTTTCTTCATTTTTTTAAGATATAACTCATCCATTTTTTCGTTTGAATAAATCTTTGAATATTTTTAAGTAATAATCTTGAAGGGACTAGGAGTCTCTTTCTCTTTTTTATTTTCCAAATCATGCTTATAAGCTTTGATTTTTTCATCAATATTTTGAATAGTTTTATCACCATATATTTTTCCTGTTTCTGGGTCTTCTCTCAACATTTTTTCCCAGAATTTTGTTAAACTCTTTCTCCAGAGACAAGAAATTCCTCTGTCTGTGTAACCTGATTGGGGATTCCATTTCCAAATCCATGGAATATCAAATTCAATAAAGAAAATGCAAGTTGTCTTGCCCTCAATAGTTTGTGAGGATAATTATTTAATTTTTGGAGAACATCCAATCCATTCTTCCATTAATCCTTTAAGGATTTCAGGAAAAATTTTTGCACCTCAATCATCCAGAGCTTCTACTTCTCAATTAAGAGAAGATACTTGATCTCAGTCCTCTAAAGAGAATTTAGTTGATGAATTAATTATCAACAAGAATAATATTGTTCATGGTATTCATAATGTTCAAAATATTAAAGAAACTGATACGATATCAGAAATGAATTTTATATGATTTTTATGGATAGTACACCGAAAATTAATTTTTCTAAAGGATCTTTTGCTAGGCAAAAGATTAATTCTAAATTTTATCTTCCAAAATGGAATCTTTTAAGAAATTGGTATTTTCAAAGTTTTTCTGAAGAAAATATAATATAATAAGATATGAATTTTATTCTTTCTGTGAAAAACATAATAAATTAATTTCTTTTGTTCCTTGGTTTATTATAACTTACGTGATTGATTATATCAATGTTATTGAAATAAATTATAAACTTTCTTTTGGATCTATACAAAAATCCTTATATCCTCCTCAACAATCTTTTCAAATTGAAAAAAATAATAAAATTTTAAATTTTACTTTTTTTTCTAAATTGTTTGAGAATAATACTTTGCAGGTACTGTTAAACATATTAACCAAATTTTGGAAAAACAAAATTACACTAATTTATATTTAAATATTTTAGGAGAATAAATTAAGTCTTTACATAATAGAGTTATAATGATTATTTCTGCTATAAATCAAATAAAACCATATGTTCATATACATCAGAAGTAAGAGACTAATATTGTCTCCATAGCATCTTCTTCTATTCAGCCACCTCCTGAAAGAAAAGATTTTAAATTAAAATATTCCATGTCTGAATTAGAAAAATTTATAGAAGAAAAAATAAAAAAATTTAATGTTTCCACTTCAGATGGAAAGATAGATGAAAATTCTTCTATCTCAGATAATGAGATTAGTAAATTAAAATGGGCTAATAGACCTACTCATAATAAGTATTGTTATAGTAGACCTACTCTCATGGATATTCTTAATGAAAAAAAAGAATATATTATTTCTAATAATTATAATGGTAAAAGTATTTATGAATAAAATATTGATGGTTTTGCGGATAAACATATTTATAATATTGCTCACCGTATGCTTATGTATAGCACTGTTTGTAAGAATAATGGTAATACTGAAAAAAAAATGCTAAAATGCTTACAACAGGTTTTACTGGCCAACTTAAAGGTTTGTGGCATAATTATTTATCTCAATCTCAGAAAGATAAAATTTTAGGAACTATTAAAATTGAGAATAATATTCTAACTGAACATGCAGTTTATACTTTAGTTATGACTATGATTGAGCATTTTACAGGTAGATTTATTGATAATAGTGAGAATATTCGTATTTTTCTTAGTAATTTACGTTACAAAACTCTCACTGATTTTAGATGGTATAAAGATATTTTTTTTTATCAAAAATTTATGAATTACCTGGCTGTAATACTAATCAATGGAAATCCAAATTTATTGATGGTATCCAGGTTTATTTGCTGAAAGAATTAGAAAAATTCTAAAAAAAAGATAATTTTTCTATTCCTTATGATAGTTATACATATGGAAAACTTATAAGCACTTGTGTCCAAGAAGGTCTAGCTCTTTGCAATGAATTAAAGCTAGATAAACAAATAAAAAGACAAAATTTTTTAGAAAAAAAAGACAACTTGGTAAATTTTGTGACCAATTTGGTATTGATATGCCTAAGGATAAGAAAAAATTACCTGATCTTGGTAGAACTAATAGATATAACAGATTTTATAAAAGAAGCCAACACTTTTCTGAAAAACAAAAAGATAAGAAAGAAAAAAGAAAAGAGTTGCGTAGGCATAAAAAGACATATCCTAAGAAAAAATATAAAATTATTTGTCATAAATGAGGCAAAGAAGGTCATTGTGCTAATAAGTGTTGGAAAAAAAAGATTAAAAATATTGACATAGATGATAATATTAAAGAAAAAATATTTAATATCTTTTTAACTTATGATTTTGATAATAGTTCGGAACAAGAATCTTATAGTTCTGAGGATATTAATGCCTTAGAAAATGTTTCGATTATCTCAGATTTTGATACTGAGGATTCTGATGCTTGTATTCAAGGACAAGTATGCACTAAGAAAGATAAAGATAATAATGAGTTTTATAAACTAATGTCTCAATTTGATGATCTTAATATTAATGTCCTTGACAATAATAATATTTTAGAATTCCTTAAAAGGATTAAGGATCCCCGTTTAAGATCAAGTATCATTGATAAAATGGATAGAAATCCATATACTAATAACAAGACAGATAGTTTTATTAATCGTACTTACACTATGACAAAAGTCAAAAAAATTCTTAAATAGAAGTATGATAACCCACTGACTATTCAGGATTTAGTTCATGAGATTAATAATCTCAAGAAAGAGATAAAAATTTTACAAAATGATAATTTAGTTTTTCATAAACGTATCAATAAGATTGATAAAGGAAAAGATAAATTGTATGATCAAGGGAATTTTCAGAATACTGAAAATGATTATGATCAAGAATATTATTTACAAAAAATATCTTTATTTAAGGACAATCATGTGGTGACCCGAGTACTAATCTCTCAAATCATAACGGTTAATCCAAGATCAAATAAGAAAATTTAATCCAATAACATGAATTATGATCAAGAAATCAAAGGCTTAATTTTATTTTTTAAAAAAGGTTGCGCCGCGCGCACGCGAGGCTCGCCTCTCGCGCGAGCGCAGGCCAAAGGGTCAGCAGCCCTGCAGGTTGGCTCGCGCGCGCGTGAGCTACATGCTCGCCCGAGCGCGGGCCAATCGTCCAGAAAAATAAATGCAGCACTTGGTTGCTGCTGTCCAAGCCTTTCCAATCCATTTTGAACATCTAACAATTTATGCCAATGCTAACATAATCCTATCCAAAAGAATACGAACATGTTCATGCCAACTCCTCTAAGATAATATCAAAGCTAATGGCATAAATAATACAAGCATATTCATAACCAAAAGAGCATGATTCTACATCAAGATAAGTTCCATTTCTTCATATAAACCAACTCAAGTTTACATGTAGAATCTACAAAAGTGACTCAACTAAATTTCAAATGTAGCAACAACATAAACATCTAGATTAAAGTCTAGTCTCAAGCCTTTAATATAAACATCAAAACATGAAAGGATAAACTAAACCAATGAATTCAACATATCAACATTGGATTCCAAATCTAACATGCTTGACATTACAAAAGAACATAAACTTCTTCTATCACCCGAGTCTCCACTCTAATCTCTCAATCTCTCGCTTCCATGTCAAGTCTGACTTGCTTACTCTTCAACCTGATGCAATGCACACATACAAGCAAAACAACAGCCGGATAACTCCGGTGAGAATAAATCTCAGTATGAAAGACATTTATATAAATCAAGTAGATATAACTCAAACAAGTAATCTACTATCAAAATCATCATTTTCTTATACCCTTACCGGTTGAATATCCTTCAAAGAAAATTCATTCAATAACATAAAGACCCAAAGACAAGTCGAGGGTTAAAGGATTCAAATATCACAAAATCGATATTTTCAAAAATCATCTCGTTGGGATCCCAGAAATATAATAAGGCCCAAAATCAAGCCTCCCACCTACGCTCCCGCTCGAGGTGGTAACAATCTCATATTCCCTGGACTGTGAACACTATACTGAGAACCGTGGCAAAAAGAAATCAAACAGATCTCTAGCCTCTCATATACAAGTTCACCACGTCCAATATTTTCTTTTCAATTCTGTTTTCAAGTTATCGAAATAATTGTGGCTCAAGAGGTTTACTCTCAACTCTATAACCAATCTACCACAACTCAACAATTCAAAATAATCTATACTCATTAATCTCAAATAAATATCAATCATCAATCTCAACAAGAAAATCATGTTTGAATCAAACAACTCATATATCAACCAACCAAATCAACTACGTCAAGTAATTCATATAGATCATATAAGATTAAGTAAAACAACTAATCATGCATGTATGTGATTTAATAAACTCAAAAACCACCACGTTCTCGAGTTATTCTACCTGTTGAGGTTAATGTCGAATCATACCTTGATCTTGATCTTGATCTTTACTTCTCAAAACTCTTGTAACTTCTGATCACACAAGCTTCCACAAAAATCTGCTCAAACCTTCTTGCTATTCCATGATTTAGTTGTGTCCAACTTAAAACTCATTTCAAGTCACTTCCGGAATCTTCGACTCAACTTTGATATCCTTCAACTTAAATCTGAATTTAAGTATGTTACAACTCAACATTAGCTTCCCAATCTCATTTCAACTCATCAAAGTTTAATCAACTTCAAGACTTGTTCAATAACCAAAAACCAATCGACAACGAATCAATTCGAAACCGATGATTATAATATTTTAAACATCAACCAAACATTGATATCTAACTCATATCACTATCATTACATCACTACAATTTCGAAATCAACACCCCAATTTTTCAGAAATTCATCAAACTAAAACCGACGGCGTAACGGCTCGAATTCGGTAATTCCAAAAGCATAAACACCATCAATACTATACTAAATGTAGTGACCCTTACCCGGATCACGTACTAAACAGAACTTAGGCATGCAATTAACTTAATAAAACAGATATCAGAATAGAACTGCGGAAACCATAAATAGTTTACAACCCCAAGTAAAGGAATCTGTAATTTATCCAATAATATACAACCAAATCGAATAGCTGTATAACCCAAACAACAGTAATAAAACCTAAGCGAAGCTCCAGCTGGCCAACCACTGACTAGCCCCTCCTGGATCCACCCTCCTCGTCCAATTGCAAACCTGCCCCATGGAATAGGGTGTCCAGAAAATACAGAGTACGAGACGTGAGCATAAAACGCTCAGCACGAGAGTATGAGTATACATGCATGCAAAGTGAACTCCCTATAGACTCGAGGTCAAGGATCAGATAACAAAGACAGACCGGGCCCTGGTATGTAGCACGCTGTGCCGTCGCTTCAGGAGGTGGCTCCCATACCGAGATAACCGTGGATACGCCGGACCCAAATCGATGGAAGTCCATCCACTAACAGGATAGGGTACAACCCTACT
This sequence comes from Henckelia pumila, assembly GCF_033568475.1. Taxonomy (NCBI): domain Eukaryota; kingdom Viridiplantae; phylum Streptophyta; class Magnoliopsida; order Lamiales; family Gesneriaceae; genus Henckelia; species Henckelia pumila. The sequence goes on along the minus strand of NC_133123.1, from coordinate 95,307,462 downwards.
AACAGACATCTCGAAGGAGATACAACAAGATGCAAATGAATGTAGCATAATATCATGGCATATAAATCATGCAGTCACATAATACATGCATACTCAGTCAGGATATCTCGAACAGTACTTTCGTACCTCAAAATAGTGCAAGCTCTACCAACTCTAGGTCCATGCCTATAGTCTGCTCTACACTGCCAAATGATACTACTATCATTAAAGTGCTCTAAAAGCCTTAACTAAGCTATTGCATACTCCTAAATATTTATAGGAAGCAAAAGCTATACCTTCGTCCGTCGTTAGCCCTTTGATGTCGATGCCTCCAGAACTTGGGCACAACTCCGCTACGACTACCGAACGCCTTGCCGACCTCCGGACCAAGCCTAAGAAGACTAGAACAGCTCCAAAAGGACTAGAATGGAAAGGAAAACTCGGAATTGGCAATTTGAAAGTGAAGTCTCGGCCTTCTATTTATAGACAACGATCGGAACTTCCGATCCTTGATCGGAACGTCAGAACCTCGATCGGAACGTCCGATCCTGCCATCGGAGCTTCCGAAGATCCTGATCTGCCACGTGTCAAAATATCACTTGTTGACTTTGGATAGGGGTGATCGGAGCTTCCGGTCCTGATCGGAGCTTCCGATCCAACCACACGTCATGCCTGACGTAATAACATCGGTGCCTCTGATCGCTCATCGGAGCTTCCGATCCTGTTCGGAGCTTCCGATCGTGCCTTCGGAGCTTCCGATCCATCCGATACCCAATTCAATTAATTAGCATTAATCCTTTAATTACTCAATTAGGGTACGGGCTACTACACTGCACGATGGAAGCTCGCCAAAAATCCCAAAATGCAGCTGAAACAACGGGTAAAGAGTTGACTTGCCTCAAGTACTAACTTACGCTTAGAACTCAAAATAAACAACATCAAGAAGACCAAAAAAATTAGTTGGAATCGAATTCCATTCGCACGCACAGAAACAACTCTCGAGCAATAGCTTCAGCCTGTATACCTCACGAAACCAACTTGATTTTCACATTAGATCTTGAAATAAAACACTTAAAAATCCTTAAAATAAAAATATAAAAAGCTGGAATTGAGTAAGCGGCTATACCCACCGGAAAAATCTAAATCGCCTTCGAAAATCGTTGAAAAGGGGCTGGGTAGGTTCAAAACTCTACTAAACTCGAACACAAACATCTCACGGCCTTGAAACCCCAAGAATTAACCTAATATCAGTCATAAATAAGAAAAATTTCGTGAGTGAAAGTTTACGCAAAAACAGATCATGAAAAGCCCTAAATCAAATTTCAGAGATTGGCCAGAAACGGGAGCACTGTACGTACGGTGGAGCAGATGGGCAAAAAATGGGATATGAATCCACGCAAGCGATAGAGAAGAGTCACCACGGAAGGCCAACCGAGCTGCTCTGGAGAAGAAAGAGGTTGGAGTTGTTGCCGAAGAGAAGGCCTTATAGGTTGAAGCGTGAGTAAGAGAGTTGGGTGTTTTGCGATTGAAGTGGGCTTCGATGAAAGCCCAAAGACAACATCTCTTAAAATTTGTTGTCTTTTATCTTAAAAAAACGGACATAGACAATAGTTTTAAAAAACTGTTGTCTTTTACCATTAAAAAAACGCTCATAGACAACGGTCGCCAAAAACTGTTGTCGTAGGTCCAAAATAAACGATTATAGACAACAATTTTAAATAACCATTGTCTTATACCCCCAAAAGACAACGGTTTTAAATAAACTGTTGTCTTTTTTTATTGAGACAACGCTAAAAAACAACGAATAAAATCGTTGTTATAAGATGAAAGACAACGGTTTTGACATAAAAACGTTGTGTATTGAGTGTTGTTGATGGGCGTTTTTCTTGTAGTGGAGGAAATATCCGGAAACTACAGAATGTATTCATCAACAACTGCCAAGAAACATGATGTGATGTGATGACCATTAACTTTAATAGTTTTGTGATGGCTATGATGCCAACCGAAGACCAATAAATTGAGGACCACTCAATGTGGTGAGGACCACAAAGATTTTGTGATCTTTGTGATCATGTAGTACCTGTAATCCAATCTACTAAATCGCATTCATTAATTTAATAAATATTAAGATCATTATCTTTAATTTTAATTGATTTAAATTATTTATGTGAGTTATGTTTTTATTGTTTCAGTTTCTTTATTCAAATGATTTTTATCGTGCAGCTTACTTGTTTTAAGTATTGTAAAGTTTTAAGCTTTCTTATTTAAATTATTTTAATTGCTTAGTTTATTCATTTAAATGATTTTAAATGTTTAGCTTAATTATTTTTAAGTCGTTATCTGTCTAAATCATTTTAAAGGTGTTTATTTAAATGACTTTTAATCGTTTGTCTAGTTGGTTTAAATTATTTTAATCTCTCTGCTTATTATTTAAAAATCTTAATTATTGTTCCGACATCAAAATATTTAAATTGTTGATTTTAATTTCTAAGTTAGTGTTTATGTAGTGCCTGGAATTTCCATGATTTAAATATTCATGCCTAAAATTTATTTTCAGTATGTATGTTTTTAATTTCTTAAAGTTAATTGTTTAAGTTTTAGTTAAAGATACCATTGCTTGATTTATTTGAATAAAATGCCTTGAATTGTTAGTTTAGTGAGTTTCTGTCCCGGCAGGCGACGATGGTGGGCTTCGGTGGTATATTATCAAGACTTTCGTTTTTTTTTTTTTTTTTAAGATTTTAAGTTAGAAGAAAAAGGGGATTTTGGCCAAAAATGTAAATTTTAAACTTTTAAGGGGTCGAAAAGCAAATTTATTATTTTCTTGGATTTATTCCTAGACTTTTCATAAAATAAGGTTTTATTAAATCCGGGCTAGTGTAATTTTAATTAAAAATGTTGAGAGTTGAAAATTTTAAACTTAGGAGTTTTTAAAGGTGAAAAAGTTGGAGGTAAAAAGTTGTAATAGTACAAGTAGTACTTTTAATAGTACAAAAGCAACTTTAAAACACTACACACACATTTTCACTCTCATTATTTCTCACTCAAACATTTTATAACACAAAAATTAAAACCCTATCCCCTCCTAAACTCTAGAGCCGCCCCCTTCCTCTCTTCTTGGAGCTCCCTCTCGGCCAACCCCTCTCTTCCACCTCTAGCCGCCGGCGCCGCCTCCCACCGCCGCCTACACCACCGGAGAAGCTTCACAAGGAGCTTAGCTTGGAGTTTAGATTGTGTCCAGCCCTCTTCTCCCTTTTATTTTCGAATTCTCTTGGTAAAAGATTGGAAGGCAAGTGTAGACTTTTCTTGGGCTTTCAATCAAGCTATTATGTATTTGCTCCTAGCTTCTTTTTAAATTTCGAAATGAATATGATTTTTAGCATGTATGACTTGATACATTTCTGGAATTTTAGATTTTTATGTGGGATTTTCGAATTTATGCATTAGATTGAGTTTTAAGTTGATAAATGGTGAGTTGTGTTGGAAAGCTTAAGTCATTTTGCATGCATGAAGTAAATTTCGAATTTCCAGAAATTGGTGTGCCCTATTTTCGAAAATTTACATGTGTAAGGGATGGAAATGAAGTGTGTTTGAAGCATTTTGATGTATTGCATTGGTCTTGATTGTTTGCTCTTGAGGTTGCCACTTTTTGGTGCAAAATCATGTAAATTTTGATATGTGATGTCGAAGTGAAGAAGTGGGCTGCCCAAGTGTTTGATGTAAGTCCTAAGAGATGGTTTTAAGTGTGTTTGATGGATTGGAGTGGTCTTAGAAGCAAGGGTGCATGATTGGTGAAGGTTTCACAAACTAGTAGGGCATTTGAGGTGTCTAGTTTGGACAGGGCAGTCTGAATTCGGGGCAGGGCAGTTTCCTGGTCGAGGTCTGTGTCGATTCTGTTTTGTCCTAAGTTTAGTTCATGACGTTGCGGTCATGTCGGTATAAAATGGGCTTAATTCGGATAAGTATTCAATAAGTTATGAATTTTTGAAGTTAAAGTGTCGGTGCAGAAATTTATAGTCAAAAGTGGGCTGTCCGGGATGGGTTGTTTGGCATTTTGTATAAGAGGTCAAAGGAAGTTGAAACCTGGTCATATGGTAAATTTTAAGAGTTAGGAATGTGTCGGTTCAAGCGGGACGGGTTTTGGTTAAGGCATGAGTGAGAAAAAGAGTTTTTCAGTTTTCTTGCTCGGTCTAAGTTGAAAAGTTAGGACTTTGGCAAAAGAGTAAAGTCTTGAGGGTTAGGGGCAGCCACTCGCTCATCGTTCTCACATGCAATGGAGTCGAGTCTCATTCTTGAAGTTGCACGTTCGTGTGTGTGAGTCTTATTCTTGATGCCAAAGAAAAATTTAAAGAAAGTCTCTTTGAGTCTTGCATGCCAAAGCATAATTGAGTTGAGTCTCATATCTTAAAGGTTGCATGTTCGTGTGCATATGGCATGTTCTTGAGAAAAATAAAATGAAAGGAGGTCTTTTCATGTATGCATGATTAAAAAGGTGTGAGTCGAGTCTTAATGAATGAAAAGGAAAAGAAAGTAAATGTTTTTGAATGAATTGATTTGTTTGTGACAAAGAGGGGTGTTGTTAGGCCGGGGGATGCCTCGGTCTACTCACCAAGAGGTTACAGAGGTTTAGGTAGGGAGCAAGAGACATCTTGTCTACCCTACCCACAGAGGGGCAATGTGGGATCGGGAGCAATCTCGGTCTCCTTGTCATAGAGGGGCAATGTGGGATCGGGAGCAATCTCGGTCTCCTTGCCACAGAGGGGTTAAGTTCGTCGGGAGAAATCTCGTCGTCTTGCCGGCATAGTGCACTGCAGCCATGATCATGATCGAAACAGAGGGTCACAAATCAAGGAACTGATTTCTAAGAGGAAAAAGAAAAGAGAAGTTTAAAAGTTAAAGTTTAAAGTTTCAGTTTGACTCGTCTTACGTTGATGTCAGTCAGTCATGCATGAGGTTAAGAAAAGTATGAGGTTAAGTAAAGCATGAGGTTTATGTCAAGAAAGTTGAAAGTCTTCTATAGCGTGAGTTCATCAATGCATGTTTCCTATACACTCTAGTTTCATGCATATTTACAGTTAAAGTTCAAAAGTATACTAAGTATCATAGTTTGAGTAAAGCATCATCTATTTTTAAACCTTGATATTCAACTGTTTATGCTTGTTGAGTCTTTAGACTCACTACGCTTGTTTGATTGCAGGTGATGAGTTTTATGTTGAGGCGATGGAGGGGCAGGATCCACTGGGTTGAGGCCACTGGTAGTGCGAAGCCCAATGACCGTCGCTATTGCATGTTTAAGTTTTCCGCATATTTACTCTGTTATGTAATAATGAAGAGTTATTTGAGTACTTACAGTGTTTTTTAGCCAGGATGTGTATTCCCTGTGCTACAGTTGATGATTTGTAGTATGCCATCACCTATGCATGTTTATGTTTAACGCACTCTTTTAAATTCCTTAGTTTACTTTATGCTGTAACCGGGAGGTGGTTACTAGGATTGCATGTTTATGTTTAACGCACTTAAGTTTTACGTCAGTTGCTTTTCCTTACTTGAACTGCTGACTGGGTTAAGATGGCTTGTTTGCTTTGCAAACAAGTCATGGCAAAATTTTTATAAATTCGTAATTTCCTTTAAATTAAATAAAGCATAGAGGTTAGGGTCGTTTCAGATCATTACTTTAATAAAGTAATATTTATTTACTTTTCTAAAGTAAAGTTGTATTATTGATTATACTATTTTTATTTAGGTTTTTGAATCCGGGGTTTCATGTCCGGCTCTTCCCTCTATAAACAGGATAGTTTTTTATTTTGTAGGTACGCTGAAAAAAAAAGCCTCATACTACTCTCTCTTGTAAAATCTCTTGTAATTATTCTCTCGGAGCTTTTGGAAATAAAATACGACTGTTTTTATTGTAAGTTTCTTTGTTTTTTTAAATTTTTGTTTTGTTATTTAAATTCTTAATATTTGTAAATTTAGCCTGAATGGCAGGCTAAAATATTTTGTACTAAATCATGATCTGACAACATAATTATTTATAACTTGGTTCTTATGTTGTTTATGGATTCATAAAACATAAATCAAGTTATTATGGGTAAAATCAGTAGGTGAAATCACAGGTCCAAATATTTGATTAAAAGTTATCTCTCAGCTCTTTAGCCGTTTTAGCCGTGGATTGGCGTTTAGGCGTTCTTGAGCCATTTTTTGAGAACTAATAATCAGATTATTTGATAATATCCTATGTGTGATTTTGTAATATCCTACAATAATTTGTAATAAGTTCTATAATAATTAGATTCTATGTTTCCTGGTTCCATAATAATAATAATAAGAATAATAATAATAATAATAATCTGTCATATATTAGATTATCATGGATTTCAAAGGGATTATTTAGAGAGAGATTATTTGGATGCGATAATTGTTCTTACTAGAAAAACGATTAATACGAGATGTTTGAATTATTGTACAATTAAAAATTAAAATATTTAAAAAATTTCATTTGGACCGTTAAAACGCGTGGAAGAATTGTTGGAACCTCATTCTGGAAATAAGATTACAAAAGATTGTAATCAGTCGAGCAGTAGCTTTTGAGCTGCTTCACGTGCTCAAATTGGGTATAGAAAATTTGTTCATTTGAATTTTGTTTTAGAGCTCAAATCACAAGTTTGGCTCGAGCTTAGCTTGTGAACTCTTTCATGATCTCTCTACATAAAATTGATTTATATATATATATATATATATATATATATATAAAAGCAACTACGTAAGCAACAACTAACGTGACAATTTGTACATCCAATTAGTGATTGCCACGTCAACTGTTGCTCACGTAGTTGCCCATGGTGGTTGCTACAACTAACGTGACAATTTGTACATTCAATTAGTGATTGCCACGTCAACTGTTGCTCACGTAGTTGCCCATGGTGGTTGCTCATTTGATCGAAACTTTATATATATATATATATATATATGATATTATATATGATATATGTCTCGGTACGGGAATGCGTCTGACTCGGTACGGGTGCCTGGGGCAGGCATCTCGGAACGGCAGAGGACAGGCGCGTAAGTGCCGAACTTGAGTGAGTCAGCCAAAGGGACGAGGAACCGAGAAAGAGCCGTAGGGAAGCTTGACCTAGAGGTGAACTAAACCGAGGTCTCGATTGGGACAGAGGCAGGATGCTTGGACACGGGCTGGTCTAGGACAAGGGGTAGGAAACAGTACTCTGCCCGTGACGGGAAAACATTAATAAGATTCGTGGAGATGTGCTCGCACTTATAGGGCTAGAGAGATGAGAAGTCAGAGGTGACAAGCGGTGGCAAGATCCGAGTGATATCGGAGCAATGGAGAAGGATTGGACGGAAGTGACGACATATTTTCTAGGATTGTGTTTCCTTTATATAAGATTTGATTATATCTTGTAACATAGGCAAGGATCTAGGATAATGAAAGAAATTTGATCTTAATAAGGAAATATGATATTCCTATTGATGAGACTCTCTTAGGATTTCCGTGGGACTCTCATAGTTTTTTATAAATACCAGATTTGATTCATTCCTAAAATCATTCTGATGCACATATATATTACGCATTTATTGCATATATTTCTTAGAGTTTTATTTTCCCATAAGCCCTGTATTGACTTAGGCATTGGAGTGGTTACGCCAAAAAACTCTTCCGGCACCCATTTATGAGTTATTTCCTCGGTGCAAATAATCGGCCTTTGCATCTAGGCGACGGTGGAAGAAGAGATCTCATTGGAAAAAATTACCACGTCTACCTAATTTTTTCCAGTGTTAACAATATATATATATATATATATATATATATATATATATATATATAGATATAAAATTTATTCTACACAATCTTAAAACTTAGATGAATATTACAAATTTATTTTTGCTCTTGATAGCTAACTCTGACGTGCATCATTTTGTAATTAGCTCGAGCTTAAAACTCAGCAAGCTGGTCAACCCTCTCTTGTTGATGATAAGTGTTTGACTCCATTCTCAACAAATATTTTCGATCTGAGAAATTATTCACAAATCTTGTTCAACACAAAGTACTAGTGAAATGTGTTGATCTACTATAATTAAATATAAAAATTATTTTAAAGAAAAATAGCTATTTTTTCCATCAACTCTTCTCATTTTGACTTTTGATGATATAGTATTTAAAGTGTGGTTTTAAATTTGGGTTAATTTCCAATCACTCCCTAAACCAATTTTTAACTTATTTATAAATCCCTACATAAATAAAACTTACTTTCAACTCCCTGGAGAGAGAAACTTTTGTTTATAAATACCAATTATACCCTTATCTCTTAAATTTTTTTTTTTAAAAAAATAAAAATAAAAAAATATGAGAGAATGGATAAAAACAAAACCAATCCAAATAGTATATATATAAAAATTCAAATTAAAATCAAAGAACATAAAACATATCATATACATGCTTATGTTGATACAGGAGCAAGTATGTGTTTAGGAAGCAAACATATACTTCCAAATCATTATTGGAAGAAATATGATAAAGGATTAAAAGTTCAAATAGGAGATGGATCAATAATCATGCTTGATACAGTAGCAGAAAAATTAAAAATAGAAATTGAGGAAACAAAATTTGTAATACCCATTATATACCAAATAGAATCAGGAATGAACATTATAATAGGAAATAACTTTTTAAGAGAATATCTTCCTTTTACACAATTTGAAAATCACATAACTTTAAACAAAGGATCATCAATGAATTATATTCCTAAAATACGAACAACATTTCGTGTAGGAAATGAAGGATTTACAAAGAATTTTCATAAACGAAATACAAATCCAATAGAACAAAAAATAGAAAATATTTTAACAATTAATCATGAAAAAGAAATCATGAAGAAATTTTATGATATTTGTTCTGAAAATCCTCAGGACAAAATTAAGAAAAGAAAACAATTCATTGCTTCAATAAAACTTAAAGACCCTAATATCACAATCCGTGAAGCACCAAGAAGATGCAACATGGATGATGTAAAAATATTTGAAAAAGAGGTTCAAGAATTACTAAAACTTAAGATAATCATCCCAAGCAAGAGTCCACACTCTTCACCAGCCTTTTATGTCAGTAAGAAAGACACTGATAAGAAAAGAATGGTAATTGATCGAAAAATGAATAATGCAACAATTATGGATGGATATTACATCCCAAACAAGAATGATTTACTATCTTATATAGAAAGAATGAAATATTTCTCCAGTTTAGATTGTAAATCAGGATTCTGGAAAATTCAGCTAGAACCACAAACACAATTACTTACATCATTCAGTTGTCCAAAAGGACAGTATCAATGGACTGTATTACTTTTCGGACTTAAACAAGCACCAGGTATCTTTCAAAGATATATGGATGAATCTTTTAAATCATATGTAGATTTTTGTTGTGTTTATATAGATGACATATTAATTTATTTAAAAACACTAGATCAACATTATGAAGACCTCATGACAGTATTAGATATTTGTCATAAAGATGGAATTATACTTTCTAAAAAGAAAGCACAATTGTTTAAAACAAAAATAAATTATTTAGGATTACAAATAGAAGATGGAAAACATTGTTTACAACAGCATATACTTAAGAAAATTCACGATTTTCCTAGTGAAATCAAGGATAAAGATCAATTAAGAAGATTTTTAGGATTATTAACTTATTCTGGAAATTACATTAAGAAACTTGCAGAAATCAGAAAGCCTCTTCAGACAAAACTTAAACAAGACTATAAGTGGAAATGGTCTAAAGAAGATACTAATTATATTGACACTATTAAAAATAAGATAATTAGTAATCTTCCCGAATTATATTTTCCTTCAAATAAAGACATAATAATAATTGAAACAGACGCCTCAGATGAATACTGGGGAGCATGTTTAAAAGATTATACAGAGAAAGAAATTTAGAAGAACTTACTAAAACAACTACTAGGAATAATGAAGAATTATGTAATTATACATCAGGAACTTTTCAAGGTGCACAACTAAATTATCATTCAAATGAAAAAGAATTATTAGCTTTAATATATACAATTAGAAATTATGAGATTTATCTTATTTCTAAACCATTTTTAGTAAGAACGGATAATATGAATTTAACATATTTCAAGATAAGAAAAATATCAAAAAATGCAGGGAGAAATGCAGCAAGGTTAATTAGATGGCAATTGGAATTGAACCATTATCAGTTCGAGATCCAGCATGTCATAGGAACGGACAATTCATTACCCGACACATTAACTAGAGAAATTCATCCAAATTATACTATCCGTAGTACCAGAATAACAAAAGAGATCCTAAGTGATCCAGAAAATGACTGTGAGTCATCCGAACATGCCTTAGAAAGCATGGGGAATATAAATTGATGAAATGAGATTTATATTCAAAAACATGAATTATTTTATGACTTCAAGTCATCCGAACATGCCTTATAAAGCATGGGGAATATAAATTGATGAAATGAGATTTATATTCAGAAACATGAATTACTCTATGAGTAAAATAATCAATCTCATGAAGATTGGTTCAATTCTTGCAAAAGAATTCATAAATGCAATGATACGCATAATAAAACTATCCGAATTACTCACGATAAAGAGTTAAATTTTTTTCTAACCATTATATATATATATATATATATATATATATGTTTCTTGTGCAGGATGGAGCAATTAGATCAATTAAAAGAACAATTGATTGACATAGATGAAGAAATTCAGATTCTTCAACAAAGGAAAAAGAATATAAATGGAAAAATTCAAAGGATAAAAGAAAAGATGACAACCTCATCGTCATCATCCTCACCAAGAACACCAATCAAGTTAGCAACTCCATTTGACAAAATAATGGAGATGAATGAAAAACAATCAGTGGTCACAGCCAACACTGATAACAAAGAAAAATAAAAAGGAAAAGAAAAAGAAAAGAAGAAAGAACCGGTGGTCACAGCCAACACCGAGAAAAATGAAAAAGAAGAAAGGACGTTTAAAAGCGCCCTTAAAACAAGAGAAAGAAAGATGGTCAATCTGCGACCACAAAAACCAATTTTTGAAAAAAACAAATTTTCCAGAAAAACTCAAAACTGAATTATTTGAAACACTAAACTATTTGAGAATAGCCAAACCATCTGCAGGATCTTGGCTACAAACTTGTGACACATAGAGCATATCAAGAGCAAGAACACTACAAGGTGCTCCAGTGCATGAAGTCGCAAGATTCTTTTCAAATGGATTATTAAGCGGATTAGAAGTCAGTCCCAGCAATAAAGAGATAGAACTATTTTCATATCAACTGAGAAATAGTATTATCCAGTTCAAGAAATCAGTCTTCAAGGACGAACCAGTGTTAACATTAAGTATTCATTCAACCCTTCCAGATTGGGAAAATGACAAATTCTATCAGCCGATGATATACATTCAATGTCGAAAAAATAAAGACAAGTTTTTATTTGAAGGATCAAATGAAGAGAAACTAGTAATGGATATCTCAACACTTCCTGAGATAAGAATAAAGACATTGATTGACATGATCTCAAAGACGGGAAAGATTGATGGAAACTCAAAGGTTAAAATAAATTTTGCAACCAGTAAAATTTTATTAACCACTGGACACAAGGAGACAATCCAAAAGAAAGAACAAGCCATGTTAGCTCAATTCGAAGCTCCAATCTATGAAGCAAGAGTTGACATGACCCGAGAAACCCAACAAATGTTATGTCAAAGACTAAGAACAATTATTTCTACTCACAAATGTGGACATTGCCAACCCATTCAGACAGAAGAAGCATCTGTCAAAGAGGACAAACCAGCTGTCAAAGAAGACAAACCAATAAAAAAATGATCCGAATGTACCAGTGATTCAGAAAGTGACACAATGTAAAAACAAATGAAATCGTGGACCACACCACATGTGAAAGGAATCCACTCAGATGTAAAATGAGTTGTTTTCCATTATGTAGTATGGTCCCCCTCTTCCTTTATTTTTACTACTGTATGCATTTCTCCATGCCTATAAAAGGAGATGTTTGTGTTGTAAATGGATAAGTGAAGTTTGAGTATCTCTCTCTTCTTAAGTTTCTTACAATCTGGTTCATACAAGACATATGAAAACTATCAGAAACTAAGAAACATAAAATCAGAAACAAAATTAAGCCTTATGGCTAATAACTAAACAAGCAGGGCGTAAGGAGGATAAGGTTGGAAGCCAACCATTGAAGATTCATGGTTAGAGTAAACCTGGAAATCCATAAAGCAAGTACCAGTTGTTCAAGTGATCGTTAAGGGAAAGCGAGGATTTGGCCTCTGCTCAAAACCAAGACTCATTCAATCAAGCTAACCTTTCCAAATCTCCTACATCCCTTAATTTAAAGAAATAGTCAAAATACATTAATCATGTCATCATCCTTTATAAGAAATGGAAGATTAATAATAAAAAACTGGTTTTTGAAATATAAAATGATCATGAATATGATACATTTCATGAATATCGTTTGAATACTTCTGATTTAACCATATTTGAATCAATTTATCAACTAAAATTTGTAATAATAACCTATGAATGAAACCAAATTAATCGAAAAACATTTATCTGTTATAAATGAATCAGATCTGTAAAACATTAATGAGAAATTCATAGATCTGTAAAACATCATAGAACATGAATGAGAAATTCACAAGAATTTTCATAAGAATTCCGCAACCTGGTATCAGAGCAGTTAAATAAAGCAGATTATTAATGCCTGGATTAACTTTAGATATTGAGATTAAAAATTTATTTGATAAAATAATATTACTAAAAGATTTACGTCAAATAGATCAATTATGAAATAAAATAAAAGATCTCCAAACCTTTTATTTCAAAAATCATAAAAGAACATTTTTCAAGCAACTGGAAAATGATAATTCAAATTTCTGAGAACGATGAAATTGAAGACATAACAATAAGTTATGAATAAGAACAAGCTTTGTTATCGAAATCCGATCAACAAAAACAAAATAATAAAAGTAACAATTTTTACTAAATGGAAAATGTATGAAAATACAAAAATGAATATCTTTAATTTATATTCTCAAAATATAAATTTTGATATAGAAAATTGTGAAAAAAATTTGAAACATCTTAAAAATTGTCAATCTTCAATTGATAGTTTCGAAGATTTTCAGAATTTATTAGAACAGATAGATTCAACAAAAAGGCTTTTAATAGCCTTAAGAAAATTAAGACGTTCTATCATCTGTTAAAATGACAGAAGTAACAATTCCAAATCAAAATAGTCAGATTGATGAATCTGAAGAGAACCAAGAGTATAATTTGAATATTATATTTAATCAGAATAAATTTGCTGAGATACAGAAAACAGGGTTTTCTAATTCAAAAACAAATCTAATAGACCAACCAGGAATATTAAGAAAGATTTCAAATTTTATTAATCCCAGAAAAAATTTAATTTATTATTCGATTCGTACAAAAGAAAGATCTTGTAAAATAAATAACGAATCAAGATCTAATACTCTGAAGTTATTAACAACTCAAGATATTGATACCATCATGGCAAAAGCAAGTGAAAAAGAACGATCTGAACTGAAATATGTTCACATTGGAGGAATCGAAATAATAGTATCAGCTCGCTATCGAGAAGGAATAGATACACCAATTGAAATCACAGTTCGTGACAAAAGGATACGTAATTTTGAGGATTCTATCCTTGGAAAAATTGAAGGAAACTTATGTTACAAAAAGATGAAATTTTGTATTTATCCACAATACAATATATCTCTTTTTGATAAAAACATAAATGACGTTTTAACATTAGATTATTACTTTTATAGAAATAATCTTATGTTAACAGGAAACCATCCGATCAATATAAACTATGTTGTTGGTTTAGCAATAAGTAATAATTCTCAAACAGGAATAATTTCAACAAAACCAACTATTTCTGTTGAAAGAATGTTTGAAAATATTACAAGAATTGAACACCCTCAAAAAGCATTTATTGAGGAAATAAATCCCTATAAAAGATGGAGTTCAGATGACCTCCAAATCACAAAACAGTCTGTACCAAGAAGATCATTATCATTTGCTAGAAATGATGAAGATATTCTTGAAAAGATTGGAACCATGAATCAAAATATTCTTAAAATTAAACAAGCTATTGTTAATGAATCAACCTCATCGCAATGACGTCCTTAATAAAATTAGAAAAAGATCTAGGAAATTTAGAAAATAATATCAATAAGATCAATCTATCAATACAAGAATTAGAGAAAAATTTCAAAGAATATATTGATTTAGCAACGACTAGATTAATAATTGAACAGGAAAGACATAGTAATGAAATATTAAACTATCTTAAAGAAGTTCTTCCAATAGATAAAGGAAAAAGGAAAATGGAAGAAGAACCACCATTCAAAATTGAATCATGGTATAGAAATCCCCTTAGTTATGGCAAACATAAGTATGGAGATGTTTAGTGAAATAGACTCATCTGATTTTGAACAAATAGGAGTAAATACAGAAGAATTATATCATTCACATCAGGACTCAAAACAATACAGAGATATGGATATTTCAGAATCAGAATCTGAAGATGATTCTATACCACGATTAAATCTACGAACGAATGTAGAAGGTAGTGGTGGAAAAGATGATGAAGAATTTAAATATAACAGAGACCAATACTCTGGATCTTATAAAGATGTTAGAGATATTCTTAGAGAATCAAAAACATCAGGATTTGTGAAACACAATATCTTAGATTTAGGTTGTTCAACAGCCAAAGAAAGAAAATCAAAGATAGATCATTGGGCAAATGAACTATCAGTACAAATTCAATTAACACCATTATTTGACAAAAGTGAGAATATTCAAGTTTTAACTCATGGGATGATAAAAATGACACTGGTAGGAGCAGTAAGAACTTGGGCTGAAAACCTAATAATTACTAATCTACCACAAGGAATGACAGGACATCGATATTTCGAACTATTTGTTGATGCCTTGTACCAAGAATTTTTAGGAGTTTCTAATAATGACGCTAATTTAGTAGCCAAAAATATAGAACAAAATAGAGCAATTTTTATTCTGGATAATATAAAATTATGTAATCTATGTTATCTAGAAGAATTTATATGTGATTATGAAACAAACTATTATCAGTTAATAGATGCTGATAAAAAAGAGCATTATAAATTAAGTATTTTTAATAAAATACCTAATATACCAATAAATAGTAAAGATGAATTCTTAACTAGTGCTTATGCCAAAACACTAGGAGGAGCTATTAAATTTATTAAAGACGTTATAACAAAGAAATGTCATGAAGTAACATTAAATAAAAGAATATCCAAATCTTACAAACAAAACAATAAACTTTGTTGTGACAAAATGGAATTCACAGGAAAAGAATACGGTTGTAAAACAAAAATATCACACAACATTTAAAACGACAGAAACATAATAAATTAAATAAACCTTATAAATATTTTAATAGGAAATTTATTCCCTATAAGAAAAAGAAATTTAGAAGGAATTTCTTCAGAAAACCTTATAAAAGAAAATTTTATAAAAAGTTTGATAATAAAAAACCACCTTGCCCAAAAGGTAAAGGAAAGAACTGCACATGTTGGTTGTGCAATGAAGAAGGTCATTATGCAAATGAATGTCCAAAACGAAACGAAAAGAAAAATAAAGTTAAACTTCTTGAAGAAATATATACTATTGGATTCTATCCAGTAGAAACAATTGAATTTTCATCCAACGATGAAAATATTTATTATCTTGATGAATCAAGTGAATCAGATTTTGAATCCGATTCCACATTTGATAATTCAAGAAATAATAATGATTAAAATAAAGACAAGGGCATTTTCGGAAAGACAAATATAGGGAGTAAATTGAAACTTATGTTTGATTTAGGAAGTTATCTACAAGTTGCCCTTTAAATTTGATGCAATAAATGATTTTTTTTAAGTCTATATTTTGTCTTCAATGTCGAATTGACTTTAGATATGTTGTCATGTCTGACATTATGTAAGTAACTATACCAAAATAGTCTAAAATAAAAAAGCCAATGCACGAGAACCAAAGTTTAACGAGATTACTGACTATCTAAAAAAAAGTGAGTGAACCAAAAAAGTTATAAGTCTAGTTGAAGATAGGTGATTGTTTTTAATTGCTATTGATAAATTAATCCGTATGTTAAACATCTTATTCGTTCTATAGTATGCTCGGTCCTAGAATAAATGACGACTCTGACCAACAATGTGAAATCTATAAATGTAATGAATGAATTGCCCATAAATGAGCATGGAGTTGATCTTTATAGAGAACTAATCTTATCGATTTCACACATTCAATTTTCTTCCGCACCAAAATTCCAAACAGATTGCACTGATTTCACTTGAATTCACTTTCACACCCATAAATTGCTCATCATTTATTTTCACACGTCTTCACTCATTTCCAAGAATATGAATTACTATATATGATCACATTTAGCCTATCAGGAGAAAATTTCCTTTTTGTCACATATATCGTTGTGCCTATGCGCGTATGGATACGACATTAATTTAATTACATGAAATCAAATACGTACTTATCAATCAACTGATACATATAGGGTCCTCTTGGTATGAGAATGAGATAATTAAATGACTAAAAAGTTGATTGGTAAATGATTGATAAAAGAAGATCGTTGATAATATATTTGATAGTTTTTATTATGTTTGGTGTGTTTTTTAAAAGTGGGATAAATTAATATTTATTTATTCTTGGACCAAAATGCCCCCATCTACCATACAAATCTCTCACCCACGATTTAATGAATCAATAGGCAAAACAAAGAGATATGAACTTTGTCCAGATTTTTCCCTTTCTCCTTGTCACGAGATCTGAACGGCAAAATGAAGAAGAAATAGATCCAGCTTTGTCCCTTTCTGCTTGTTGCGAGATCTGATGAGATTGAGGATTAAAGAGCGGTTCAGTCTATCGAATTCGGGGAACTCTTCTTCGACTTTGCTTTCGTCGCTCACCGGGGAGGGCAGCTTTTCCAACGGAAAGGGCGGCGGCGGATCGACGGCGAGGAAAAATGAGGGGAGACATGTTTACGCAGTGAAGAGTTGTGGTTTTTAATATTTATACTGAAGGGGTAATTTTGTAAATAATGTTATTTAATCCACCAGGACAAATGCAATCCACGACAGAACAGATATATTAGTAGTCCAAATTCTACAGTAGATATCTATCAATCCTTGTGTTTATCTGAGCTCGAAAATTGAGACAAACGTGGGTTTGTGAAACAATCATGGAGTTATCAAAGGTACCAAACCATAGTAGCTACTAGCTAGTACACACACACACACACACACACATATATATATATATATATATATATATATATATATATATATATATATATATATATAATTTTGATCCCCTGTACTTTAGATCTGTAAGCGACGACTAAAACTCGGTAGTGGGTTTTAGTGGTTCAAAAAAATAAAAAAAACCACTAAAATTCGATACATATATATAATTTTGATCCCCTACACCGTAGGGTGAAGGATTTTCGTGAGCGACCACTAAAACCCTGATATTTTTGTTTTTGTTATTTTGTTTTTTTGCACCACTAAAACCCATAACTTATCTTATCCAATCTCGTGTTTTTTTCATCATATTATTTATGCATCTATTAATTATTTATTCTACATCAATCAAATCATTAATTATTTATCTTACATCAATCAAATCATTGAATTTAAATTACTATATTAACCTTTATAAATAATTTTATTTGTTGTTAAAAGGACAAAATGATAATTTATCATGTTTACCATAAAATTTAATCAATCAAATCAAATAAACTATAATCTATCAATAAAATCAAATACTATATTTACCATCATTTTTCATTTATTTTTTATTACATTATATTACTTATCTATATATTATTTATCCCATCATACCTACCAAACAATACCCATATGTATTAAATAGGTATATTGAATCCGAAAGAAATTTCAAATTTTAATTAATTTTGCCAAGAGTTTGAACTTTTGACTTAATTCAATTTGGAAGAGGTGATGGAGGGAGGCCGTCCAGAGTCTCCTAGTTACTCTTGTAACTTTGATAATCACTAAAATTTGTTGGTATTGATTTGAAGTCCAAATCCGACCCGAGCCTAAAATTCCGAGTTTAGAGTAAATCTGAAACCAATCAAAGAATATTAGAGGGACCAGAAGGGTGTTTTGACGTAGCCTCTCCGGCGTTCAATTCAAAGACGTGAATGAATAAGAAAAGAGGAGCCCTCGAAATGAAATTGAATGAGTTATTAATGAAGTGACTAAACCCGGTATTTGTAGAAGAGAATGAAGGGGACCATGCCTCTCTTATAGGAGACCACATGCATGTAGCTCACACGTTTCTTCATCTAGGGCTCACCCTCCAAGAGAGATTCAAACTATGGGACCTCGCACTTGAGGCGAGGTTTGGGCTAGGGGGCTCGTCTACCCTGGGTGAGCTCTACCCTAGATACCTTTATCCACCATCATTGCCATCTTCTACTTCTCCATTCACTTCTTCATTCCTTTATTCACATCTTTAACTATAACCTCCCCGTCTCACTTCAACAATCTATATTGTCATGATGTCTTGTCTCATAAATGGTCCTCCAAGATAGGGTCTAACTTGTTGAGATTGAGCCCCGTTCTTGGGAAACTATTATACCTCTTCTTCACCACCTCTCCCAATGGACTAGTCATACTTCATCTTCACCCTTGTTACCTCCCTCGTCTACAATTGACATAACTTCAACTTCAACCTGCCTCGCCTTCACCATCTACTCTCATTGGTCGACTAACCCTCTAGAGCTGGACCCAAGCCTTTGGCTATGGAATCGAATTGGGATTTAAGCATGTGATGGACCCATTCTCTGGGTATCACCAGTCTCCCCATTCCAAGTCGAGTTGAATTATATGTTCAAAACTCGATGTTTTGAATCCATACACAATATCTTGATTAAAAAAAATATGTAGTGATATGGTTATGTATTTAATCATTTGTCCTTGTAAATCCTTAAAATTTTTGAAACAATACATGTTTGAGTAGTATTTGCTACAAGCTATCACGCATCTCCCACCCTTTGTTTTTTGAATTTTTGCTAGTTGAGTGTTTGATTCCGGTGATCCAAATTCTCTTTCGACCAACTCGAAAGCTTATCGATAAGAAAAAAGTGACTTTATCGGGTTTAGTTGTTATGGTTGAGGACCCATATTTCAATTTCTAACACTGGATTCCACTCCTTTGCTTCGGAAAATTTTAGAAAATTTAATTTAGGATAGAGCCATGCCTTTTTCCAACTTCCTTGGAATATCCTTAGAATTTTATGCAAAATACAAGGGTTAGTAGTTGTAGTAACCCAATTTTTTTTTTTACGTAATTAAGTTGTTGAATCCTGACTTTTGGTGATAACAAAACAATACATCGTTTTTTAGATCGGCCGCCATTTACTTGTATACACAGGCAATCTACCTACGTCAAGACATCAGCTGACCAAGAAATATCAACTGGAATAAGCAGTATCAGCTGATCAAAGCATGTCAACGGTTACTTGTCAACCGAGCAAGACATATCTACCGGCTAAGATATCTACTGAATTTCGAAGGTATTAAGCTACACGCCACATTCAGAAGTCACAGATTCCTAGTTCTCGAAAATTTGACAAGATAACTTAAATGCAAAGGACAAAGCATTTAAGGAGCCATCTGATAAAGTGAGAAAACCATAAATACATTTTAGTTTCGGTCAAGTTAGGAATTTTTCAAGTTAAGGTGTCTAGTGCAGAATTTTGCTAGAATGAGGGCTGCCTGGAAAGTTGTTTTGAACGGGTTGCTCGGGTGGTATTTAGAGGTCATAACCTAGTCCTTGGGTTAGTTGAAGTGTTTAGATATTTCCGTTTCAAGCGGGATCGAATTCGATTAAGGTAATATTGAGTTAAGAAATTTACAGTTTGATTGCTCGGGTTAAGATGCGTTTGAAGAGAAATAGAGTCTAAGTAGGGTAATCAACTGATGAAACTTAAAATTCGTAATTATTTATATGTTAAAAGTAGTGTTTTAAAATTAAAGTTTCATTAAAATTGTGAAGTTATATTATTTTAGTGTTATGTGTTTATATTTAAATATTTTACTAAAAATGTTGTATTTTACGGTTTGCGCAGGTTTGATAAAAATAAAATTAATCAAGCTACAGAGGTCATATTGGAGTAATCTAAAATCCTGT
Organism: Henckelia pumila; assembly: GCF_033568475.1. NCBI lineage: Eukaryota > Viridiplantae > Streptophyta > Magnoliopsida > Lamiales > Gesneriaceae > Henckelia > Henckelia pumila. The sequence goes on along the minus strand of NC_133123.1, from coordinate 95,287,161 downwards.
AGAATCAAAAAAGAGGCATCTTCAACTTTTTAGAAGACAAAAAATTCCAAAAACCTCATTAAGATGATCAAATTATCAAAAATAAAAAAGGATACAAATTTACTTTTACTATGACCAGCTTGTTGTAAAAATATCATAACTATTTTACCTTTTACCCAAATGAGGTGAATTATATGTCCAAACACATATAAACAAAATTTCCTACGTGTTCTATGTTAAATGAAAAGGCTGAATCGGTGGTCTAAGGCATCAAACATGCCAAATAAAGTTGGGTCATGGTACTGACATTCAAGGAGACAAGCACCCACCAACTTTACTATTCCACATTTAATGAGCCTTGGACTCTTGCTCTCATTTGGCCTATAAATAGATGTGTTGTATAAGCTTTGAAGTGTGCAAAAGTGTAGATAAATTCCTCATTTTAAAATAAATATTGTGTGTGTAAGAATAAGAGTTTGAGTGTGCATATTTCTCCAAGTTTAAGTATGAAATTTCTTTTATCCTTACTCTTGAGTCTTATGTTCATGACAAGCTAAATCCTTTTATGTCAAGGTGAAAAGGTTTCATTGTTGGTCAAGTAAGATTGTTTATATTTTGTATATTCTTCCCTTTTCTATTTTTATTTTGTTTTACTAATTGATCTTTATTTATAGGTATAATTTGGATGATTTATTGTTATCTATTTACATAAAATATTTGGTACCTTAAATGTGGTTACCTTGATTTGTTGTCTAATATGATACAATAAATACTACAATAATTATATACTATAAATATATGTATCAATTTATAATAAAATCATTTATATTATTTAGACAATAGCGTGGCTCTGCCGGTTGTTCTAAATAATATATTGTGATTTGATCTAACATTTACTTTCTTGCATCTAACATTTACTTTTTCGCAACTAATATTTACTTTCTCGCATCTAATATTTACTTTTTCGCAACTAACATTTACTTTTTGGCATCTAACATAAAACAAAAGTCATATATTTTATTTAGACGATAGCGTGGCTATGCCGGTTGTTCTAAATAAAATATGGTGATTTGATCTAACATTTACTTTTATGTCAATTTATATTTATGCACTTATATATATATATATATATATATATTATGGGTACCATGTATTAATTATCGGTTAAAATGATATTAATATAGTGGAAACTATATTATATGATGTATTTGTATAAATATTTAATTATTCTCTTATGTTTATTTTTATTTTAGTTTATTTTATTTATTTTTGTTAAGCAATCTTAAATAAACCAACAATGAACCTTTGAATCCTTGACAATTTTATAATTTGTGTATTTGAAGTTTTATAATAATATTTCCATCTATAATATATCATTGCTAAAATTAAACTTATATCACCCTCTCCGTGGATCGATCTCGTACTCACGAGTATATTACTTTCAGACAACCTACACTTGAGTGAATTACAATTTAAGTTGTAGCAAGTTTTTTGCGCCGTTGGCGGGGAGGTATAAATTAAGTTTAATTTTTGTTATTTATGTTATTTATGTAAATAATATGTTTTTTTAATTGTATGATTGTTTGGAGTCGTAAACAAAGTGGTAGAATTGTTCGAGTATCTGAAATATTTTAAACATGGAGGATAATTCTAATAATCAAGATGATAATAATAATAATAATCAAGAACATGAACAACCAATAACACTTAGGCATCATATGAATCCAATAAGAACTAGTACACCATCTTGTTTAGTTTTTCCTTTTGATGCGTCTAATTTCAATTTTAAACCTCAAATCATTCAATTTTTATCAAATTTTCATGGCCTAGATTCTGAAAATCCATATTTGCATTTAAGGGAATTTGAGGAGGTTTGCAACACTTATAATGATCAAAATTGTAGCATGGATATTGTTCGATTAAAGCTTTTCTCTTTTTTCTTAAAAGATAAAGCTAAAAACATGTTTGCAAAATTTGAGATCAAGTTCAAAAAGATCATGGGAAGAAATGCAACAACAATTTCTTAAAAAGATTTTCCCTTCCCATAGAACAAACTCTTTTAAAAGACAAATTATAACTTTTTCTCAAAAACAAGGGGAAACATTTTATCAATGTTGGGATAGATATAAAGAGTTACTTAATACATGCCAACATCATGGTTTTGAAATATGGAGGATAGTTTTTCACTTTTATGAAGGTTTAATACCTAAAGATAGACAAATGATATAATTCATGTGTAAGGCCCGAAAATATTAAGTAATTAATTACGGGATTTAAGATTTACATTCTAAATATGAGAAAATATTCATTTGAAGAATTTAAGAAATTAGAAATTTTATTTTCGGGTCGAAAATATTTAATTTGAGGATTTTCGGATTTAAAGACTTTAATATCCAGAATTCTAAAATTATAAGATGACAAATATTTGTATTGATATTTATGGAATTTAAGATGTGAATTGTAAGAGTGGGTGCCCAGTGAGCCAACTGTGTGGCTATGGGCTTTGATGACTCTTTGTATAAACAATCTTTTGTTTAATATTATTTACACTTTTATGGCAATGACTTTATATTACTTCATATTGTTATATTGTGATATACTATTGTTGTTTTGATAAAGACCTTGAATATACTATAGTGTATGTAAGATGTGGTAGAACATGGAGATGTCTATCATGAAATACATCTTATAGTCACTGTATATTCTAAAAACCGTTCCTAGTCGATTGAGCCGTCCGATAATAAGGATAAGGATCGCTCGAGTTTGAGACTAGCATTTGCGATGCGGAGTACCACGTTTCATTGGTAGGGAACATGGAGATGTTCGAAGCATGCAAATGGATATTCATAGGATGAATAATCGAACTACCCTATCCGGACTTTCCAAGTGGTTATCACTTATCGAGTGGATAAAGTCCGCGGTTTTGGTTGTACACCATTAGTCCTTACGACTTGAAACATCATGGAGACTCTATATGCTAGTGCTGTGCTTTGACTCGTTTACCGACTCTATGGGGGTCATCAGGTGTCGAGATTGGGTACAGTTACGACACATATAGGAGTCAATGCATTGTTGTCAAGGATTCACCACATACTTACGAGTGTGGATATCCTATGCGATCTGAGGAGATATTTGTGACAAATCTCTGGCCAGAGTACTTGATGTGATTTAAGAAATGGTTTCTTAGTAGCACATGCGATGTCACTAATTTGATCTTCAAGATGTATTGCATAGTTATCGAATCTTGAGCGACTCTCGATATACCAATGGTTGTTGATTCGATCGGGATATATGGATGAAGGGACCGTACTGTGCGCTAACCAAAATCTACTGGTTCTTGTAGGCACTATCAGTGATACCTAGGGAATCATGGGGCGATGTTGCTAGGCGCTTTACCATGATTCGTTGGGCAAGTCGGAAAGTGTTGTTCCGAGTCACAAGGAGTTGTGAGCCCACGGCTAGCTGTATCCCTGAACCATTGAGGGTCACACAGTGTAATGGAGTTTTAATCCCCGTTGAGATAGTTGAATTTAAAGAGTTAAATTTAATGAACTAAGGAGTTGGACTTCTTAATTAAGAGTAAGGGAGTAGAGTTTCCTAAAATGACATAGGGATGGACATTTTTGGAAACCACTGAATTCGGATTCAGGAAAATTTATTTTGACTTTAAAACGTGCAGAAATGGTTTCTGTGCACATTGGTGAAATCGTTTCATCAATCGGAGTCACGATGAATTTTATATTAATTTCTGAACGAGCGGGCTTTGCTTGTCAGGCCCCAGCTTATGATTAATGGGCCCTAAGGTGTTAGTGGCCTGCATTATAAATAAGTTATTTCAGTACAGAAATTACACACAACAGGTCATAATTTTTGAGAGCAAAAATCGAAAACCCTAGTTCCTCTCAAAGGTTGTTTCGGCCGAACCCTCCCCATACTCTGCCCGAGATTTTCCGGTCTGTGATTTTGAATCGCAGTAAGGAATAACGAATCAGATTCGTTTATTCTCTTCGCAGAAAAACTTCTGATAGATTTTCTAGTGCAATCTATCAGAGGGATTAAACCTCTGTTCGTGGACCTGATTAAAGGAGTTCATCGGTTCCAGGGAGAGACAACAAGAGCAGATCAAATCTGTTGGTGTCCATTAATCTCGTTGCGAGATTGGAGGTAAAATTTAATAACTGTTATTTAAATTTTACACACACAATAATTTAATCGTTGAACGGTTGATACCCACACTATGGAATTGTTCCATGACAAAATTTTTAAACTTCCGCTGCACCGGGTATCAATCGTGATTGATCTGACCGCCAGTTTTCCAACATGAATTCCAAGAATAGAAATATCAAGAATTTAATTTGAGGATGAAATCCGATCAAGGACCCATTTGCAAATATTGAGAAGTTCAAGGACTAAAATGCGATAAGGTTCGAAATGATTTAATTTTAATTCAAGAATATTTAATTTGAGAATATTTAGAGTTTAGAATTAAATTATAATATTCTTAAATTATTTAGGATTGAAATTGAATTAAATCGTTTGTCCGGGGACTGATTTGCAATTAGGCCAAAGTTCAGGGACCAAAGTGCAATTCCCTTGCAAGTGGGAATCACACGTGGGCTTTATTAAGTAATTGTGCATAATTCATTCAGAATGGAAGTAAAGAAACCGAGAGCAAAGTTGGAAGAAAATTTCCAAGCCAATTTTGATCTTTCAGGTCCCGATTAAATTCAATCCGCCTGGTAGAATTTTTGATTGATCATATATTTGCGATCACAGCTCCGAGTGCTACGGTTTGACGAAAGTTTTATGAAGTTCTACCATGTTTGAATTTTATGATGTTGTTAGAATTAAGATTTGATTGTATAAACGTGTTCTAGTATATACGATGATAACATATCTAAGATAGATCACGAAAAGATCGTCGTTTGAGCATGTTTTTGAATTATGAAATTATTTTCAAAATTATGAAATTTTTAGCTATGGGATTTCAAAATTAAGCTTATGAATGAAGGTTGGTATTGAGTTGATATGATTAATAAGATTGATGTTGTGCTTTTGGAATATCGACTTTGAACCGTTACGCCGCCGATTTGCATTTTACTCCGATTTCAGCTATAGACTGAACTTATAAATAAATATCAGATTGATAATGATATTGAGCATGGTTTACACTTCATTTTAGTTGGGAATGGAAGTTATCGAAATCGAATCGACGAGTTCGAGTCGTTTGAACAATCAAAGTTGATTCAAAAATTTGATCAACTATCAACTTCGACGAGCAAGCGTAGAATGAACAGATTTTAGATACGTCATCAAATTTGATGCTAGCAAGTTTGAATATGTCAAAGCTACGATTGAAAGGTATGATTTGACATTATCCTTGTCAGGTAGAACAACTCAAAAACGTGGTGGTTTTCGAGTTTTCCTAAAATCACATACTTAATTGTTTATATGCTTTCATATGAATTGCTGTTTGTTATTGCTTGGCTTGATTAAATGATTTGAGTGTTCAAGATGTTTTACAGTATTAATGCATACAAATTATGTTGCATTCATCTTGAACCCAACTTGAAAAGCACAGAGGGCTGATTGGCCTAGAGTGCATATGACGTTTGGAGGACTGTAGTTGAGTAGCACGGAATGTAGATTTACTTTTAGAGCTAAAAAACTCACTATAGTTGCACCAAAGTCAGGGAAATGAGATATTTAACGCCACCTCGATTGGGTGAGTTGGTGGTTAGTTAAAGATTTTATTCCCCGGGATCCCAAAATCCAAGATTTGATTGTTATCAGACTTGATAGCCTATTCCTTGAAACATGCATTGCATTTATGCATTAACCTAGAGATTTCTATGGTTTATAATATGCATTTATAAATACTAGCATGTTAGTAGATGCCATTCAAGATGTGAATGTGTTTGTATGCTTGATGAACTCATATGTTATAAGAATTTAGGAATCGATTATGCTTCTATGTTTTACATGTTCTTACATGTTTGAGATTTAAGATTATTATAGCATATAGAATTATTATGCTTTAATGATGTATATGCATGTCGTTCATACTGAGATGTATTTCTCACCGGAGTTATCCGGCTGTTGCTTTGTTTGTATGTGTGCATTGCATCAGGTTTGGGGCATGAGCGAGTCAGATGTGGCTTGGATAGCTCGAGATTGAGAAAGATTAGCATGTGGTGACTTCGGGCTAAGAATAGATTGCAGTCAATTGCATGTTAGAAGGTGCTGGTTTAGTTTGAGCTTTGAAAACATAGAATTGAGTTTATTGTATTGCACCTTAGAAACATGTATGTGATTATTGTTATGTCTAGATATGCATGTGTTTATGCTTGGGACATGTTGAGATTATGTATGCAATTTTTCAGATTTGAAATAGCCCTAACAACTTTGATCTTTGTTGTAGCCTTTGGTAATTTTTGTACATTTCTGCACCGACCCTTCTTGGTAAAATGAGTATAACGTTTTACTAAAAATTCCGATTAGGGTGCGGTTGGCGGCATTGGAAAGCTAAGACAAAAATCTAATTAATGTGAGACCCCGTTTCTAATCGTCTAATCTCGAATAATTAACCACAATCGAGCACAAAGAGCCGAGTAAAACAAATCAAAATTTTATTATTTTTTTAAAAAACAAGCCTCGCGCCCTCGCGAGGCAAGGCTTGTCCGCGCGAGCTATCGCCTCGCGCGCGCGCGCGCGGGCAAAAATACCCGAGCCCCTCCAGGCTCCTTGCTCGCGCGCAGACCAAACGGACAGAACGGGAAGGAACCTAAAAAAAATCATACGAAAAGTAACTCCAATCAATTCTAAACTCAAGAACACATACATAACAATAATTAGAACATACAATATTCTAAGTTCTGCCCAAAATACAATAACAAGTTCGACGATAGGGTTCGTTCGACTAATCAAAATAATACAAGTCCAAAAGGCACAACCCTACGACACTCGGTGTCTCACTTCTATCATTCTCACCCCAAGCTAACCCAGACGACTCGGTCCAGCTCCTGATCCTCCTGTTCTCAAGTACACATACAAACAAAAACAACAGCCGTATAACCCGGTTAGAAATATAATTTCTAAGTAAAAGAGACAGGCATATAATATCAACTAAACACCTCATATTGAAATGTATCAATCATCAATAAATCAAATGAGGGTGGATGTATGCATGACTTCAAAACATCGGGATTATCAAGTCAGATAATCGAAATATCAATCGGTACTTGGTTGGAATCCCGGGGTTAAGTCAGTACAAACAACCCACCTACACTCCCATTCGGGGTGGATATCGCACAACTCAAACCCATAGACTTCAGAGCAACTATAAGAAGTATTCTGGCACTTGGAAAAACTCGAAATCCAAAGCAACTTCAATATAGCTCCCTAAATCGTCTAATTTCAAAACGAATCGAATATTCGGCTCAATATGAATGCAAGTGTAAACAAAATAATCAATAAAGTTCACACCAACAAATAAACATGTAGTATTTGATTTTAGGGAGTCGAGAATCAATCGAACTCGAGTATTCAACCCCATTCAATTCAATGTTGTCTTTTAACTTTTAAGTTCGTCGAGGATTCAAATTTGAAAATAACAACGAACTCAATCAATATCGAATCGAATCAAAACGAATCAATACAAGAAGTTCAATACTACACCGTCTTCAACTCTCGAATCGGTTCAGACTCCCAAGTTCGTTCCAAACCCGAATCCTTCAATCAAACTCTGAAATGTAGAACATACGGATTCGATATCAATTCATCAACTCAAGCAAAACGCGGAAATCAAACCGAAACAATACAACCGATAATCCAAAACTCGATTTCGACGGCATAACGGCTATAAACGGTCAACCAAAAATCTCAACTCAAAAATCATCAACTCAACACCATTTACAACCCCTCATAACATTCAATCCAAGCCAAAATCCAACAATAACAAAAACCCCAATTTCGAAATTAAGCTCCAAAAATCATATAAAATCCAAACTTCGATCTTTTTTCGAACCAACTTCGAATACACAGTCTATGCTAGCTCAAGAACAACATACTCGAAAATTATCAAATTCTGACAACCCGAAAAAAATCAAAGTTCATGTATCTTAGCAAAACTTACGTCAAAACGACGCCCTCGTTGCGGTGATCGCGAATCTCAACTCGAAACAAAAATCTGACGGTCGGATCGTGCGAATCAGAGGAAGAGAAAGCTTGAAGAAGCGTCCATGGCTTCTCGGTTCTGTACGTGTGGATGGGGGAGGGAGAAGGAGTGGTTGAGACTAAGTCAACCAAGTAGATAATATAATAAACTCCACATTTGCGTTTTAGTCCCTGAAATTTCCAAAATTTGCAAAATAGACCCTGATAAATATCAAAACAGCCCTCAATTTCTGAAAACTCTAATTATCTCAATTAAACTCAATTAGAATAAAATCGGGGCATTACAATTGTTTATTATTTTTCCAGATTCTGTACGAAACCCATGCGCGGGCAAGCCTGAAGAGGGAAGCGGGCGTGCATGGGGTCCTGAAAAAAAAAATTTGGTTCTTTCTGCGACGTGATTTTGCGTCATCAAATGTATGTTTTTGTGTCGCCAAATGTTTTGGATTATTTTTGTTAATGATGCTTATTTATTAATTGCCCCTTAAGATGAGATTAGCGCCCGAGGTCCCCACAATAGGTGGTATCAGAGCATAAAATCTTGGACTAAGATAGAAGTTGAGCGGGCAGATTGTGTGACGACCCGAGTTCTAATCTCTCATTTAATCAAATCATCATAATTAATAGCCAAGGAATAAAAGAATAAACAAAGTAAAAAAATATTTTTTTTTTTTTAAGAATTGAGCACCTTGCTCGATCGGTGAAAAGCTACCGATCGAGCGAGCCTACAGCTCAAACTCTCGGGTTGAACAAAATTTGGCCTCGCTCGATCCGCAACAATTCACCGATCGAGCGAGCCACAATCTTCAAGTTTTCTGTCCCTGCAATAATGGCCTTGCTCGATCCGTGACATTTCATCGATCGAGCGAGAGCATTTCCCAGAAAAAGAACAGAAGAACTTTTTCTGACAAAAATGAGTTCCTTCATGCATTTATCATCTACTATCAACTCATACAAAGCCTATCCCAAATCATAAGCTAACATGCATTCTAACATGATATAAGTGGATAGAATTGAATCATAATAAATCCTTAAAATCAACTCCAAATAGGCTCACATAACAACATGGAATAGTGTATACAACAACAAGTCCAATTCTAAGAACTTATTTACATTATCACAAGTCTTGTATACAATATTGAAACATCAAACTCATAGCCAATATGTCTTGGTACAAATAGCTATATCATGTTCATGTGTTTGGACTCAACACTATCATTGACAGCACAAGAAACCATCTATACTCGGATCATCAGGCTATTCTCTCATCTCCTTGTTCTTCATGTTCCCTTTTGCCCTGTTCCACTCCCGCCTATTGCCATGACACATACAACACAACAATAGCCGGATAACTCCGGTGAGAAATAGATTTCCCAGTAAAAGAACTAAACATGCATATAAAACATATATCAAACTCATGATATAAATAAAGACAATGCATGTTTTAAAACAAGGTTCATCTCTTATCTCGTCGGTTGGGATCCCGAGAAGGAGATATCATAGCTAACCACCGACTCTCCCAATCGAGGTGGGGCTACTTATCTTACTTCTCTAGACTTTGAAGCCACTACATATGCATTTCAGATGCTAGGCTACGTCAACCACCCAGGCCATACATATATAATCCCTCAAATCGTCTATTCGAACGTTTCCGTTCATTTCAAAATCAAAGAATAAGTTTTTCAAGATGAATGCAATATATATCATCACAAGAGCATTCATTAACATCTAATACTCATTCAATAAATCATAGAAGGGCATAGAAAAGAAATTAAGCAAATAAGTATGTGATTTAGGGAGCTCGATACAAACCATCTCGAGTTATAATCCCATTCAAGTAGTAGTCCACTTTTACCTTTCAAATGTGAGGTTTAGGATGTCTTCTAGCTTGTCAAAATCTGTACAAGTATCAACCATAAGCCTTAACTCAAAATCTGCTCAAAACCATACAACTTGAATGTAGAATAGCTTCAAACCTTGCTTCAATTCTCTACCGGTTTGAAGTCGTCGTTCTCAAACTTGATGTGTCCTGTTTATACACTGAAATCATAGCATACAAACCAAGGAATCATCAGCTAATAACCCAACAACATCTTAGTCCAAGAAACAATAGCAAATCACTTCAAATCCTAAGTTCGACGGCGTATCGGTATAACTCGGCAATCCCGAACGCAACTATAATCAATCTAACATTCACATCAGCTGTATAGGATTCAAAACAGCATAATCCTCAACATATCAGCAAGCATATACATCGAATAATAGCTGGGAAATCATAAGAACATGATACAACAATCATTCCTCAACCCAACTTCAATAAAACAAGGTATAGAAGCTCATCAACACCATTCCATACACAAATCTGATGTCTGTCAATTTCGAATTCCCAAACCCTGATGAACTAAGAGAAAACTTACATCAATTCGAATGTCTTGTTGCGAGGATTCCAGAACATCTTTCGGAATCAAAATCGGATAACCGGATCAAAAGATATCTCAATTTGAAGATGAAGAATGAACTTGGTTTCTTTGTTCTTGCACTCTCGTTTTCTTCCTCTGATTTTCTGATAGAAGTTGATGAATCACACGTGAATAAGCTTAGGAATAAAAAGTGTCCAGCTCAAAATAAGGATTTTGCACTTTGGCCCCTCAAGTTATCAATAATTGCAATTCAGTCCTCAATTTCTTATTTCATTCAATTTCAATCCTAAATAATTTAAAAATATTAGAATTTAAATCAAAACTCCAAATATTCCCAAATTAAATATTCTCGAATCAAAATTAAATAATTCTGGGCGTTACAATTCTCCCCTACTAAGACACGATTTCGTCCTCGAAATCTCAAGTAGTATCAACAGATCATACAATAGAAAGAACAGAAAGACTAAAGGAGACTCACATCATTGAAACATCTCTGGAAATCGTTGTCGCATATCTGATTCTGTCTCCCAAGTAGCTTCTTCAATACCATGACGACTCCACTGAACATTCACAAGCGGAATAGTCTTCGTTCGAAGTTGCTTCTCCTTACGATCAAGAATCGGAATTGGCTTTTCGAAATAACTCAAAGTCTCATCGAGTTCAGCCTCATCAGATTGAAGCACATGAGATTCATCAGCAAGATATTTTCGAAGCATCGATACATGAAAGACATCATGTATTCCAGATAAAGCCGGAGGAAGAGCTAATCGATAGGCAAGATTGCCTATTTTCTCCAGAATTTCATACGGACCAATGTAGCATGGAGACAACTTCCCTCGCTTGCCAAATCGTACGGTGCCTCTGAACGGAGAAATCTTCAGAAATACACGATCCCCCTGTTCAAAAGACAAAGGTCGACGTCGAATATTGGCATACTTCACTTGTCTATCTTGTGCTGTCTTCATTCTTTTCTGAATAAGCTTCACTTGGTCAGTCATATCTCGAATCATATCAGGCCCAATGTCAGGTACTTCAGAAATATCATCCCAATAAAGAGGAGATCGACATTTTCTACCATACAGAGCTTCAAACGGAGCCATCTCAATACTCGATTGATAGCTGTTGTTGTACGAGAATTCACAAAGTGGTAGTGATTCTTGCCAACTAGTGCCAAAATCAAGCACTACAGCTCTCAACATGTCCTCCAATGTCTGAATGGTACGTTTAGACTGTCCGTCTGTCTGTGGATGATACGCTGTGCTCAAGTGTAGCTGAGTACCCAAAGCACTCTATAAATTGTACAAAAAATGAGATGTAAATCGAGGATCACAATCTGATACAATAGACTTCGGCACTCCATGTAATCTGACAACTTCTCGGACATAAAGCTCTGCCATCTGATCGTGTCGATATGTCATACGATAAGGAATAAAACACGCTGACTTCGTAAATCTGTCGATAATCACCCAGATAGCATCGCAACCTCTAGAAGATCGAGGTAACTTCGTCACGAAGTCCATGGAAATATGATCCCATTTCCATTCTGTCACTGATAAACTCTGTAACAAACCAGACGGTTTCTTCCTTTCTGCCTTCACCAGTTGGCAATTAAGACATCGAGACACAAAAGCAGTAATATCAGACTTCATTGATTTCCATCAATATCGAGTCTTCAGATCATTGTACATCTTCCTCCCTCCATGATGAATGCTATATCGACTACAATGCACCTCTTTCAGTAGTTGTTGTCTCACATCAGAAATATCAGGCACTACAAGGCGATTATGAACATAAAGAATATCATCTCGAACCTGATATTCAGACACATGCCCTGACCGGACTTTCTCAATTGAATTCTGCACACTCTGATCAAGTTTCTGAGCTTCTCTGATTCTCAAAAGTAACTCTGGTTCAACTTGAATTTGATAAAGTCGCAGAGGCTGATAATTCGTATCAAATACTAATCCAGAACAACAACAGTCTTCAATCAAATGAGATACACCAATCGTCGATAGAGATAAAGAACATACCTTTCGACTCAATGCATCAGCTGCTGCATTCGATTTCCCCGAATAGTATCTAATCTCACAATCAAAATCTTTCAGCAAATCAAGCCATCACCGTTGTCTCATATTCAATTCTGACTGTGAAAAATATTTCAGACTCTTGTGATCAGAATAAATTTCAAACTGTTCCCCGTACAGATAATGTCGCCAAATCTTCAAAGCAAATACAATGGCGGCCAATTCAAGATCATGAATCAGATATCTGGTCTCGTGAGGCTTCAACTGTCGTGAGGCATAAGCAATCACATGCCCTCGCTGCATCAATACACATACCAAACCTCGATGAGATGCATCACAATAAACAGTGAAACCACCAGTACCTGAAGGAATCGTCAAGACTGGTGCACTGGTCAGTCGTTTCTTCAACTCAAGAAAACTGGATTCACAAGCTTCAGACCAGACAAAAGGAGCATTTTTCTGAGTCAACTGAGTAATTGGCTTCGCAATACTGGAAAAATCTTTAATGAACCGACGATAATACCCAGCCAAACCCATGAAACTACGTATCTCAGGAATAGATGTTGGTCTCGACCAACTGATCACTGCCTCGACTTTACTTGGATCAACAGCTATACCATTTCCGGATATAATATGTCCAAGAAAAACAACCTGTTTCAGCCAAAACTCACATTTCGACAGTTTAGCATACAGTTTCTCAGATCTCAGAGTCTTCAACACAGTTCTCAAATGCTCAGAATGATCAATCAAATTCTTCGAATATATCAAAATATCATCAATAAAAATAATCACGAAGTCATCGAGATATTTCTGAAACACACGGTTCATTAAAGCCATAAACACAGCTGGAGAATTTGTCAGACCAAATGGCATAACTATAAACTCATAATGGCCATACCTGGTTCTGAAAGCGGTTTTCGGAATATCAGAATCCCTAACTCTCAGCTGATGGTATCCAGATCTCAGATCGATCTTGGAATACATAGAAGAACCCTGCAACTGGTCAAATAAATCGTCAATACGAGGCAAAGGGTATTTGTTCTTTACCATTGCCTTGTTCAGTTGCCGGTAGTCAATGCACAATCTCATTGAACTGTCTTTCTTTCTGACAAACAACACTGGAGAACCCTAAGGAGAAACACTGGGTCGAATGTACCCCTTGGCCAGTAAATCTTCCAACTGCTCTTTCAACTCTTTCAATTCAACTGGTGCCATTCGATAAGGTGCTTTCGAAATCGGTGCTGTACCTGGCATCAGTTCTATGTTGAAATCAATCTCACGATACGGAGGTAGTCCTGGAATCTCATCAGGGAAAACATCCGCAAATTCACTAACCACTGGCAAGTCAGCCAGGTTCGGGCTAGCTTTCAAAACATCAACTACATAAACAATAAATCCCTCCGCTCCTTTCTGCAAAAGTCGGGTCATGGATAATACAGAAATCAGAGGAATCTTAGCACGAGAACCCTTACCATAAAACTTCCATTCTCCATCCATCTCAGGTCTGAACCTCACCACTTTCTGAAAACAGTCCACGGTAGCTCTGTACTTGGTTAGCATATCAATTCCGATAATGCAGTCAAAATCAGACAAACCAAGAACAATACAATCTATCTCAATTTCATTACCGTCATACTGTAATAAACAATTCTTAACTTTCTGAATTGATATAAGACCTCTCCCCAAAGGAGAAGAGACAGATACAACAACAGGTAAAGATTCAGCAGGCAAAGCATGTAATGACACAAATCGTTCAGAGATAAATGTATGGGATGCACCTGTATCTATCAATACATAGGCAGGATAACCATAAAGAGAACAGTTACCTGCAATAACATCATCCGGTGCTCCCTGTGCCTGTTCCTCTGTCAATGCAAAGACATGAGCCTGTTGTCTCGAAGTCTGGCTACCTGTCTGACTCCCTCCTGGCCTTGGTTGTTGCTGTGGGTGTGGTGGTTGGAAGGAATGGACAGATGAGGCTTGCCTCCCAGGTTGAGCCACTGATCATGATGACTCTGTACCTCGTGACTGTCCGAAACCTCTCTGAGGACATACTCTCGCAAAATGTCCTGGCTGATGGCATATATGGCAACTCCCAAATATGCCTCGGCACTGATCAGTCGGATGACTTCCACCAAGACTGTTACAAACCATGCCAGACTTCGGTTTTGACCCACTCGAACTCGAAGAACTGCTCCCAGATATCTTAAACTGCTTTCCTCGAGCTTGCCAAAATTTCTTCTTGCCACTGCTACTGCCACCACTTTCAACCCGAGGAGGTTGTTGTGAGATTGAAGCTGAATATTGTGGCTGTCTCGGAGTTTGAACAGAATACAAAGCTCCTCGCTGTTGTATCAAACCAGCTTCTGATCCTTTGGCACTGTTCAAGGCATCAGCAAATGTATTTGGTCGCCTTGTGTTCACCAAAGTAAATACCTCTGGATTCAGTCCATTAATGAACTGATCAGCCATAGCCTCATCACTGTCAGCAACGTGTGGAGCAAAACGTAGCAATGTAGAGAATTTTGCAACATAGTCTTCAATATTCAAATTTCCCTGCTTCAAATTAGCAAACTCTGCACCCTTATCTTTGCGGTAAGACACCGGAAAGAATCGTTGATAGAATTCAGTTTTGAAGACTGTCCAGGTGAGTACTCTTCCTCTACGCTCCAGAGCCTTCTTAGTCGTGAACCACCAGCTCTTCGCAACCTCATGCAATTGGTGCCCAATCATTCTGACTCTCCGCTCATCACCATAGTCAAGTGAATGAAACAACATCTCCATATCATCAAGCCATCCTTCACATTCGACTGCATTCTCAGTACCCTTCAGTGTAGGCGGATGGTATGATTGAAAATGTTTGAGCAGTGTTTCCATCGGAGTAGCTGACATATCAGTCATATCTCGAGAAGTACTTCCCTGTTCATTACTCGGAATTGCAGTAGCTTGAGGCACTATTGGAGGTACCACTGTTTGTTCTGGCAGAGGATGCACTGTCTGCTCTGGCCTAGGAGTAGGAACCTGTGGTCTGAGAGGAGGTCGGCCTGGTCGTCGAGACATATCTGATTATCAAAAGGGTTAGGATACCAGAATCATCAAATCTATTTCAGTCCTCCTTTGATCATCTTACCTCTGATCAAGACTCGGTTCTGATTCACTTGTAAATAAATAATCGAGGTATTCAGATAGCACATGCTTCCAATCGACTCAGATAATCAGGTAGCATGTCGTAAACAACATATCACATGCTTGTATCATGTCAGATAGTGCAATAAGCATGCATCTTTAATCATTATAAATCATACTTTCAAATAAAATAAATACAACATCATGTAATAAAATACTTGAAAGTAACACATGCTAGCATTTATAACATGTAATTCAAGCATGTAATAAATCATAGCATAATAAACAAGTAAGGAAGAAGACTCGATCTACCCCACTCACTATCTATCTTAGTCCAGAACTTTCTTGCTCTGATACCACCTGTTGTGACGACCCGAGTTCTAATCTCTCATTTAATCAAATCATCATAATTAATAGCCAAGGAATCAAAGACTAAACAAATTAAATTTTTTTTTTTTTTTTTTAAGAATTGAGCACCTCGCTCGATCGGTGAAAAGCTACCGATCGAGCGAGCCTACAGCTCAAACTCTCGGGTTGAACAAAATGTGGCCTCGCTCGATCCGCAACAATTCACCGATCGAGCGAGCCACAATATTCAAGATTTTTGTCCCTGCAATAATGGCCTCGCTCGATCCGTGACATTTCACCGATCGAGCGAGAGCATTTCCCAGAAAAAGAACAGAAGAACTTTTGCTGACAAAAACGAGTTCCTTCATGCATTTATCATCTACTATCAACTCATACAAAGCCTATCCCAAATCATAAGCTAACATGCATTCTAACATGATATAAGTGGATAGAATTGAATCATAATAAATCCTTAAAATCAACTCCAAATAGGCTCACATAACAACATGGAATATTGTATACAACAAGTCCAATTCTAAGAACTTATTTACATTATCACAAGTCTTGTATACAATTTTAAAACATCAAACTCATAGCCAATATGTCTTGGTAAAAATAGCTATATCATGTTCATGTGTTTGGACTCAACACTATCATTGACAGCACAAGAAACCATCTATACTCGGATCATCAGGCTATTCTCTCATCTCCTTGTTCTTCATGTTCGCTTTTGCCCTGTTCCAATCCCGCCTATTGCCATGACACATACAACACAACAATATCCGGATAACTCCGGTGAGAAATAGATTTCCCAGTAAAAGCAACTAAACATGCATATAAAACATATATCAAACTCATGATATAAATAAATACAATGCATGTTTTAAAACAAGGTTCATCTCTTATCTCGTCGGTTGGGATCCCGAGAAGGAGATATCATAGCTAACCACCGACTCTCCCAATCGAGGTGAGGCTACTTATCTTACTTCTCTAGACTTTGAAGCCACTACATATGCATTTCAGACGCTAGGCTACATCAACCACCCAGGCCATACATATATAATCCCTCAAATCGTCTATTCGAACGTTTCCGTTCATTTCAAAATCAAAGAATAAGTTTTTCAAGATGAATGCAATATATATCATCACAAGAGCATTCATTAACATCTAATACTCATTCAATAAATCATAGAAGAACATAGAAAAGCAATTAAGCAAATAAGTATGTGATTTAGGGAACTCGATACAAACCATCTCGAGTTATAATCCCATTCAAGTAGTAGTCCACTTTTACCTTTCAAATGTGAGGTTTAGGATGTCTTCTAGCTTGTCAAAATCTGTACAAGTATCAACCATAAGCCTTAACTCAAAATCTGCTCAAAACCATACAACTTGAATGTAGAATAGCTTCAAACCTTGCTTCAATTCTCTACCGGTTTGAAGTCATCGTTCTAAAGCTTGACGTGTCCTGTTTATACACTAAAATCATAGCATACAAACCAAGGAATCATCAGCTAATAACCCAACAACATCTTAGTCCAAGAAACAATAGCAAATCACTTCAAATCCTAAGTTCGACGGCATATCGGTATAACTCGGCAATCCCGAACGCAACTATAATCAATCTAACATTCACATCAGCTGTATAGGATTCAAAACATCATAATCCTCAACATATCAGCAAGCATATACATCGAATAATAGCTGGGAAATCATAAGAACATGATACAACAATCATTCCTCAACCCAACTTCAATAAAACAAGGTATAGAAGCTCATCAACACCATTCCATACACAAATCTGATGTCTGTCAATTTTGAATTCCCAAACCCTGATGAACTAAGAGAAAACTTACACATACATTCGAAGGTCTCGTTGCGAGGATTCCAGAACATCTTTCGGAATCGAAATCGGATAACCGGATCAAAAGATATCTCAATTTGAAGATGAAGAATGAACTTGGTTTCTTTGCTCTTGCACTCTCGTTTTCTTCCTCTAATTTTCTGATAGAAGTTGATGAATCACACGTGAATAAGCTTAGGAATAACAAGTGTCCAGCTCAAAATAAGGATTTTGCACTTTGGCCCCTCAAGTTATCAATAATTGCAATTCAATCCTCAATTTCTTATTTCATTCAATTTCAATCCTAAATAATTTAAGAATATTAGAATTTAAATCAAAACTCCAAATATTCCCAAATTAAATATTCTCGGATCAAAATTAAATAATTCTGGGCATTACAGATTGAGTCGCATGCATTGATGGTATTGCATGATTATGCTTTACTTATGAGAACCTGATTGTTGATTGACCACTGCTTGCTTTACCGCTATGAGAATTACATGCTTATATGATATGTATGCCTGATTTATTGAATTCATCAGAATAAGTGAATTCGTTGTAAGCATGTATTATTTGAAAAGCATGAGTATTTGCAAGTATGTGTTCTATTCAGAATCATGAGATTATATGTATGTTATACTGACATTGTCTTTTATAATCTCTGCATTATATATTTCTTCTGTTATAGAATAAGACAGATTTTTCAGACAGAACAAGTACCGCAGACCGAATAGAGAAGTGTTATGGTAAGTTTTGAACCGATAGATACAATGATTGCACCGAGGAGGATGTTAGATGAACAACTCCAGAGCTATTAATCACCAACTCAGAAAGATACAGAATATGCTATGTCTAGAAAGGGGTTGAGTTGAAAAGCTGGACCAGTTGTTCAAGTGAAGCATATTCAGATGAACATAGAACCAGCCTGATTTTATATCAACTCCATGGCTTAGCAAGAAGTTGGTAAAGTACACAGAAGAGCTTGTTGAAGAGCAGATGTACTGAAATGGTTTGGTAGGTGAGTAAACAGAATTGTTTCTTTTCGTATATGATAGAGAAGATAGAAAAGCAGAATTTTCAGAACAGAAGCATAACAACTTGAATGAGTTGACTGAAGTCAGTGACAGAATAAAGAAACCACAAACCGGTTGTACGAGGCAGAGTTGAATTTTATTCACGCCTCTGTAGATGAGAAAACTATGATCATCACATCCACTACAACTTTCATAGCAGTATAGGTATGAAGCAAGAGATAGTGACAACAGCAGCAAAGATCGATTCAGCCTAAACGCCAGCAGATGAAGAAATATAAGCATAGCTCCCCTAGCTAAAATAGATCAAGAGAAAATTTGAATGACAGATAAGTTCATAGGCAATAAGCAAGTACATAAAATGAAGCTCAAGTTGCACCAGATAATGAGATTGCAAGTATTTGATTAATTGACTGAATCTGCTTATATCTTGATTGCATAGCATACATTCATAAATCAATGATTTGTTATGCTACAATATTTATCTGTTGAACCTTTATTAATTGTATATGCTGAGTCTTTGCCTTTGGGTAGATGGAAAATATTTGGTAGATTAGACAGAACAGATACAATACAGATTTGAGGAAATAATATTGAAAGTGATAATATACGACTTGGGTATTAGCTAGCATGAATTATAGATATTAATGCAATAACTAAGTACCAGTTAACATGTGATTGAATCCGTGCATTGATTAAGAAATAGAAATGATTAGAAAGTTATGATATGAGTTTCAGAAATTAGATTTTGTTATTTCGGTACTGGTTATATCACGATGACCATAGAATAATGTCGGAAGAATTCTAGTCGATATACTGAACTAGTATATAATTAACCTAGCATTGACAGATATGCCAGTGGTTAGAATGTACAGAAATAGTTCAATGAAATATTCCGACCTTTCTACGATATGAATGAAGTTCTATATAGAGTGGTGTCTAGTATGAAAGTCTTATGACAACTCGTATAGAAGAGCACTGCTTGAACTGAAGAAATCCAAAAACAGCAGAATATTGATTAACAAAGCATTATTCTAGTAACGAAGTGATGATTAATTCTATGACAATAAGTTAAGTCGAAAAGATTATATTCGACTATTGTCAGCTGGAAATTAATAAATGAACTCATATCAATAGAGAATAAGAACAATTAGTTACAGTTGAGCTTTCTCTTCAATGTTGCTGAAGCTATTACATCATAGAAATCATGATTCTTGAATTTCTTGATATCGATTATGAGGTTGTGTTATTTGACCTCGATCGATTTTGATTGACTCTTATTCTTTTTCTAGATTCTGCTTTGATTCACTCGCTGTCATTCAAAATATTTGATTTTGACTGACATTTCCTTGAGCGAGTTCCTTTGATTCGAAATTGAGAGTCATTGATTATTTGATGTGTATATTCAGTATATGTTGAAGTTTTTGGCTCGTAACTGATAGATATTTTTATTTCGAATAGCAGCAAGATTTATGGGTTGATTGCATAAGTTGCCAATAATTGGGAAATAGAAAGAAGAAATTAGCTACTTACTTGATCGATTGAGTACAGATCTGTAATGTTTGTACTTTTTGTTCTTGAGTTTCTAGACAGATACTCACACAATCAGAATTGTTGCAATCCACGCTAAGCTAGATTAGTTTGGAAAGATTAAAGCAACATTGATATTAAATCAAGCAATGAAATTTTGATGGAGAACGCTAGATTAAGATATGAGACAAGAAAGCAGATCAGAGTAGATGAATTTTGCGGTGAATAATCGTTTGAGGATGCCAGATTTTCTAAATATGGAATATCATATATAAAAGAGGCATATGACAACAGATTTTATATCCATTCAGTTGTCTAAACATGTATGACTTACATGTAGTCATTACTTGGAAATCAGTATTGGTGAAAGAAATGAAAGCGGATACGACAAAATTAACATTACCAATACTACAATTCCAGTAAAAGAAGCAGAAAAGAAGAACTCAAGTGGTTTCTGTAACAACGTAGTTACATAAGAGCTGAAAGAAGATCAACTTTGTGAAAGATTTTAGTTCGAATCTACACGAATCATCATGATTTTGCGATTTAGATTGTAGTAGATTTCGACAGATTCAAGAATATGTTGTATTAGACATGATACAAACATAAAGAGATACTTGTTACGAAGTTAGCAAGATGATCCGATTACAGGAATTATTGAAATTTATTGTCGAGATAGAGACTGTAGATTTGTTTTCTAGATTGTGGCACTGATTGTCAGATGTTCTGAGTGTTTGGTTGTATGAGATTTCATTATACCATTCTTTGATTAGTGGACTATCAGATGTGATTATCCAGATTTCCGAGGATATGCTCAGAACTATAGTACTAGATTCGGTACTAGTTGATTGATTATTTGCCACTTGATTACTATAATTCTTGTGATAGCTATCTGATAGATATAGAGACAGCATTTTGATTTTTAGATGATAAGAATAGCAGAATTATCTTTATATTGAAATGATATTTCAGAAGTATCAGCTATCAGACAAGATATGAGTCAAGAAAAGATAGAGAATGTGAAGAATGATTGAACAGAATAAGAACAGAGCAGCATAGATAGAGTTAGCAGACGAATACGAAATACAGATTTTGATCTGTGAATAAAATGATCTGCAAGAAAATTCGTCACAGAGCACTATCCAATTTAGAAAAAGATTTCAAAAGTGGATCAATAATTGATTCTTGTGAGTATTTGTAACGCCCCAAAATATATTTACCGAATTAATTAGCAATTGAAATAATTATTGAGTTGACGAAATAATTATTATTGCTAATGAGATTATAGAGTGTATTTACAAATACACGTGTCATTTAATCAATGAGTTTGATTATTTTTTAGAGATCTCCAATATTTGGCATTTTGGGATTAATTATTAAGATATTGAAATAAAAATAATTATTTATGCCTGATAACTTAATTTGGAAGAATATTTGACCGAGTGGACTGGTCAGAGTCTAAATTGAATTTAGTATTTAATTGGAAAAATTTTGAGTCCAATTGACTGGTCAAAGTCAATAATTTCAGAAATGATATTAATTGATGGGTGTGTGTATCAGAAAAATATCATATTGGAGATTAATTTTACCATTTGAGTATCTAATAAATTGGTCCGGAACAGGAAATTATCGGGTTACTATAAATAGAAACAACGCGCGATGGGCATCATAAAAGCAATCACAGAGTTTTGAATTTTTCCCCAATTTTTGTATTCACTGTAGCAGTCCCACATTTCCATTGCCGATTGTTCACCGGAGCTCCGATCAAAGATCCGATCTGTCACTTTGTAGCCAACATCAATACGAAGCTATTGGTGTAAATAAATTGACGATCCGACGGTTGGATCGTCGGGAAATCGAGTTAGAACAGACGGGTTCTGCACAGAATTTGGTTTCTCTGTAGCAGTCCACGTTTTTGATTTTTCCGGCCATTCACCGGAGCTTCGATCAAAGATCCGAACGGTGACGTTGTAGCTAAGATCAAGAGAAATCTATTGGTATAAAATAATTGACGATCCGACGGTTGGATTGCCGGAAAATCGACGAAGAACAGACGGGATCTGCGCGAGTACTGTTCATCATCTTCCTCGGTATGATTTTCGCGATTCGAGCTCATGTTTTAAAGCTAGTAATCGATTATTTGAGTTGTGAAGAACATTTCCCAAGCTTATTGTAGCATTTTTGGTTAAGGAATCGAGCAAATCGAAGCTTTTAAACTTCCCCGGAGTCGGCTCGTTTTTCTCCAATCCCAGCCGCGTCGGAGCTTCGTTCCGGTCGTGGATTATATGATTTGAATCGTCTCGTCGAGCTCGACAAGACTGCCAAATTTCATAATTTTTGGAGCAGTTTTGACATCACCGCCGGACACCGCCGCGTCGCCGCCGCGTCGCCGCCGTCTTCTCTGATTTTCCGGCGACCTCCGGCTAGTTAAACATTTTTTATCGTCTCGATGTGATAGATCCAAATATCCAAGTTTCGAGTCGAGATTCGAAACAGTGAAGCGGTGAGAACGCGATAAAGTTGACGAATTATTGGTCAAAGTTTGACTAGAGTTGACTATGGTTGACTTTTGTATATTATGTGATTTTTCGCAGATTGGAAGCCAGTCGAGGATATTTAAAGGCAGAGATCAGCAGTTTAGGGATTGGACTTTTCCAGACTTGAAAAATTGAGGTATGAGCTGATGTCGATTTCTAAGGGAATGAATACTCGAGCGAGTTTGAGATTCTCGAGTTCCCGATTAAAATCACATACTTGCATGATTATTTGATTATTTGATATTGAATGTGAATTTGAATGATTTAATTGATTTTCAATATTACTTGAAAGACATGAGTTTGTCTATATGAAATTGTTTGAAGTAAGTGATTTATATATTCGATTTGAAAAGCATGAGATTTCTTATTTGAATTACTTCAATGATTTTTGATATTATATTCATGAGTTTGAATATACGAGTTGAATGTTTTGACATCTTCGATACATTAATGTCTGAATACACAGATTTATTATTTTCGATTCGATTAAATTGCATTTGATTCATATGCATTCATCTTGAGCAAAATTTCTTAAATTTTTAGAGGGCTGAGTTGCCCAGATTCGAATTAGACGTTTGGGAGCTATATCGAGTGGCATGGGATGTTGAGTTCCCTCAGTGTCAGCATACTCCTATAGTTGCGCCAAAGTCTAGAGGTTTGAGACGCGTAGCACCACCCCGAGCGGGAGCGTAGGTGGGTTAGTTGCGTGATCTTGACCTCGGGATCCCAACCGATTGTCCGATATTCCCTTGATTATCTGATTTGATAATCCCGATTTTTAAACACATGCATTTCATTGGCATTTCCATTGAAGAATTTGAATGTATATTATGATTTTTATATACTTACTTGATATTACATGTTACGTCGCTTTTACTGGGATTTTATTCTCACAGGAGTTATCCGGATGTTGTCTTGTTTTGTATGTGTACTTGACAACAGGTGGGGCAGGAGCTAGTCAGAGTCGACGTGGTTAGCTTGGGATCGAATGATAGATGTGAGGCGTCGATTTAGATTCGAATAACTTTTAGAACTCGGTTATTTATTGAAGCATGCTTTTATTGTTGATTTATAATACTGCATGTATTTTTATGCCCCGATTATTCTTAGAATTGATGTATGTCGAAGAACGAGTTAAATTGATTTTTATAGTTGAGCCCGAGATGATCTCGCTCGAGCCGAATATTTTTCTACCGCTCGAGCGAGGCACTGTTCTTGATTTAAAAAAAAAAATTGGCTCATTTATTTATCGATGACTGTTTTACTATTTGAGATTAGTTGATTAGAATCGAGGTCCTCACATTAAGTGGTATCAGAGAGATAAGTTTCTTGGAATGGAAATAGAAGTGAGTGAGCGGGGTAGATCGAGTCCGCTTGATTTATTTTCTTTCGCATGTGATTGATTTCATTGTTTGATTACGTGAATTACATGCGAGCATGCTTTACTGATTCAGAATTATGTGCCTCTTTGATTATGTGAATTGGTTTTAAAGCATCTATTATATGAAAGAGAATTGAAACTGATTCGAGATGAGAATTTGAACACTCATGCGAATACATGAGTATGATGATTAGAGGATGATTGAAACTGAGTTGACGATTATGATATTTTGATAATTGTGCTTATGTAATTATTTGAGTTAATAGTTGGTTAAGCTGATATGATTGAGACAGCTAGCAAATCATATTTGATTGTGATGTAAGATTTCTCGCTCCGAAGAATTAGAATTATGAAAAGAATTTGATGTTCATGAATTGTTGAACAGAGTATGATTGCAGGTGAGATTGTATATTTGATATTATGAATGGCTATATCAATGTCTCTATCAGATAAATCTCCTTGTTAAGCAAAGAATTGTGTAATCTAGAAATTGAGAATTGGTATTGATGAAAGATGAGATGATCTAGAAAATGAATAGATGATGTTTGTTCTTGAGGAAATTGAATTAAACCACTCGAAGTTTATTGTGACTTAGATTGATCGAGGTAAGAGTTTATATTTAAGTCTTAGCAATGAATGAATTGATTTGTGTCAGATGAACCTCAATACGGAACAGAAATAGAAATCCGATATTAAGAATTTCAGAATTTCAGAATGAGATCAGATTTAAGCAGCGATTGTATTCGAATGGTAAGAATCCTCGAGGTAAAAATTCTATTGATCTTGACTTGTCGATGTGAAGAATGTGGTGTAAGTTTTGAGAGAGTGTTGTGTAATACTCTGAGATCAAAGCTAGATGTTTGAAAATGCCCATTATGAGTAGATGATTCGATTTATCAGAGATGATAAGCTTGAATTTTGTTTGATATCAAGAGATTGAGTAGAAGTGAATTAACATCTAGATGTACTCAGTAAGGACATTTGTTTATTATGTCTTTTGAGTTGATGTTTATGTTTATAGCATTATGAGATTGATATATGAATGAACAGATTGTATCCGATTGCTTGGATCTATTGTGATTAGATTTTGATAATAGATTGAATTATTGGGAATTGATCTAATTTTGCGATATTTTTGAAAGTTATTTTTGAATGTAAGAATATCAGCACTCTTATGCTAAACTTTTGGGATGATTAGGATTAATTGAATATTTTGAGAATTCGATTAGATCTCAATCGATGATATTGAGATTTTATTGATGTATCCAATATTGTTCTTTCGAGAATGATACTTTTATTGGGTCTTAAGGGAAATTGTATGAATTTCTAGTATTGAAGTGGTTGAGGAGTTATTGTGATTGATATTTTGGAAAGACGTGAATTTGAGAATTGTTGGGAAGAAATTCTTTTCGATAGAATAAGAGGTTGAAATTAGTGTTTTTGGAAAGACACCGAATTCAGTTACAGTTGAGCCTTCCTTAGATTAATCTGAATATTCTTGAATCCTATTTTAGTTATGCATCCTTGATTCGCATGACTTTGACTTCGATAATTATTGCCATTCGGCATCGATTGAAATTCCGAGTTTGAATTTCCGAAATTCGTAATTTTTGAGAACTTGAATTTTCTTTCTGGACATTGATATTGATTCGGGAGAGTTTCGATTATTTGATTCTTGAGTGATCTAGATTTCTTTGATTGCGACATTCGAATATGCCTTAGGACTGAGTCCTAATCGATGACTGCGTGCGGATTCCTCGTGAGTGAGGCCACGTTGACAACCATGATTTTGTTTTGTCTTGATATTGGGCATGATGTCGTACCCGTTGACTGGTGATCACGTGATTTTATTATTATTGATAGATTGGCTTGCATTTCTTGTTCATGGAGCCCTGATTTGATTCACTCTCCCTTAATTGAAAAATGCAAGTGAGTTTTTTTCACTTAGCAAGGATTGTTGTTCAGAATTCACTCGATTTGATAATAATGATTTGAGCGATTTTCGTGATATTAATTTGATTCTGACTCTGAGAGTCAATGATGATTTGAGGTATATCTTCAGTATATACGATTTTGTTGGCTCGTAACTAATAGAGATTGATACCACTATATGAATTTCGTGTTTGACCGATCCAGATAACGATTAAGTCCGAAGATAGTTCGATTTTTGGTATGTTGGGTTAAATTTTGAAACAAATTTGCAGTGGATTTGAATTAGGGTTTAAGATTATTTTAGATGATTAAGAAGAATTGATAGGATTCACTCGATGAAACAGTGATAACAGAATTATCTTATGAATCGTTGGTTTTGGTGATGATTGTTTCGGGAATCTATGGATTTTGCGGTAAATTTTCCCCTTCTTGGATTAAGAGCAGAATTTTGAATTCAGAATTAAGATTGGAGTCTCAGTGTTAGTAGAGATGTTTGATCTCATTTTTTTAGCATTCAATTTTGATTGCGTGAATTACTACACTTGGGAACAGAAAGAGAAAATAAGAAGAAGAAGAAGCTTGAATTAGCGAAACTGGTACCGAATAAGTTCCAGAGCAGACAGATGTATACCAAAGTTTTGTTCTTTCAATTGATGAGATTAATCCGATGTTGTTCTCGATTTTTGATCAGATGAGATATTTTGGCATTGACTTTTGGCCTGTTTGATTAATTGATTGATGTTGGAAGACTTCGATGAGAATTTTTGAACTTTTGATTTTGATTGTCCCATGATTGTGAGAACAGATTGTGACTCGCAGATGATTGAGTGATCCTATGAAATGACAGCGAAGAAAGAACTTTTTGATATTGAATTTTGGGAATGTGCGAATTGTTGATTGATCAAATTTGATTTTAAGACATTGGATGAATGTCGACTTGGTTGAGATTGACTCAGTAGAGGAGTTTGAGATGTTAGAAACTGTCTGATTGACATAAGTTTCCTTTGAAATCTAAACTGTGTATTGGGTTTAGATTGAGATTTATTTATTGAAGATTGAATTGTTGACTTGTTAGAGGATTTCGAAGAATTCTTGGTTGATTCCTTATCAGCTGACAGACATCTAGAGCAGACTATTCAGACCTTTTGAGAGGATATTCTACGAGCCGTAGTGCTAGATTTTGGCACTATTTGGCCAGATTCATGACTTTGATTGAATGTTACGATTTGAACTATTATCAAAAGAGTTTAGAGATGACTCTTTTCGAAGCGATGTACGATGAGTACTACGAATTTTTCTTATTTCGAGAATGATGTTCTAGAGTACATCAGCTGTAGAGTCAGATTTGACCTGATATTGTCATAGATGTCAAAGAAAGTGATTATGATTCCGAATAGAATCAGAACAGTGCGAGACAGATGTGTCAGAATTGTAAGTCTTGATTCAGACTTTAATAAGGGAACAAGATTCGTTCCTTTGTACTTTAGAGAGATGAGACGGAATTGAATGAAACTTTGAACTACTTTGATTGATCGATAACCGATGACAGATACAGAGTGAGTACCAAAAAGAGGAGTAGTTCTAGAACAATTTCATTCTAGTTGTTTCAGTATGATGACTTATATAAGAATCGAAGAAGTCATTTGAAAGCTAGAACAAGATTTGAGATATATAATCTGAATCTCTTTATTGCAATAAGATTGAGTACAGATTCTTTCGGATCTCTATCTGATGTGCTCGGATTGCATGCGATTTCGAGGACGAAATCAATTCTTAGAGGGGGAGAATTGTAATGCCCCAAAATATATTTACCGAATTAATTAGCAATTGAAATAATTATTGAGTTGACGAAATAATTATTATTGCTAATGAGATTACAGAGTGTATTTACAAATACACGTGTCATTTAATCAATGAGTTTGATTATTTTTTAGAGATCTCCAATATTTGGCATTTTGGAATTAATTATTGAGATATTGAAATAAAAATAATTATTTATGCCAGATAACTTAATTTGGAAGAATATTTGACCGAGTGGACTGGTCAGAGTCTAAATTGAATTTAGTATTTAATTGGAAAAATTTTGAGTCCAATTGACTGGTCAAAGTCAATAATTTCAGAAATGATATTAATTGATGTTGGGTGTGTGTATCAGAAAAATATCATATTGGAGACTAATTTTACCATTTGAGTATCTAATAAATTGGTCCGGATCAAAAAATTATCGGGTTACTATAAATAGAAAACAACGCGCGATGGGCATCATAAAAGCAATCACAGAGTTTTGAATTTTTCCCCAATTTTCGTATTCACTATAGCAGTCCCACGTTTTCCATCGCCGACTATTTACCGGGGCTCCGATCAAAAATCCGATCGGTCACTTTGTAGCCAACATCAAGACAAAGCTACTGGTGTAAAGAAATCAATGATCCGACGGTTGGATCGTCGGAAAATCGAGTTAGAACAGACGGGTTTTGCACAAAATTCGGTTTCTCTGTAGCAGTCCACGTTTTTTATTTTTGCGGCCATTCACCGGGCTTCGATCAAAGATCCGAACGGTTAAGTTGTAGCTAAGATCAAGACAAATCTATTGGTATAAAATAATTGACGATCCGACGGTTGGATTGCCGGGAAATTGACAAAGAACAGACGGGATCTGTGCGAGTACTGTTCATCATCTTCCTCGGTATGATTTTCGCGATTCGAGCTTGTTTTTGTTGGTTTTAAAGCTAGTAATCGATTATTTGAGTTGTGAAGAACATTTCCCAAGCTTATTGTAGCATTTTTGGTTAAGGAATCGAGCAAATCGAAGCTTTTAAACTTCCCCGGAGTCGGCTTGTTTTTCTCCAATCTCGGCCGCGTCGGAGCTTTGTTCCGGTCGTGGCTTATATGGTTGGAATCGTCTCGTCGAGCTCGACAAGCCTGCCAAATTTCATAATTTTTGGAGCAGTTTTGACATCACCGCCGGACGTCGCCGCGTCGCCGCCGTCTTCTCCGATTTTCCGGCGACCTCCGGCAAGTTTACCATTTTTGATCGTTTCGACGTGATAGATCCAAATATCCAAGTTTCGAGTCGAGATTCGAAACAGTGAAGCGGTGAGAACGCGATAAAGTTGACGAATTATTGGTCAAAGTTTGACCAGAGTTGACTATGGTTGAATTTGGTACATTATGTGATTTTTCGCAGATTGGAAGCCAGTCGAGGATATTTAAAGGCAGAGATCAGCAGTTTAGGGATTGGACTTTTCCACAATTGAAAAATTGAGGTATGGGCTGATGTCGATTTCTAAGGGAATGAATACTCGAGCGAGTTTGAGATTCTCGAGTTTCCGATTAAAATCACATACTTGCATGTTTATTTGATTATTTGATATTGAATGTGAATTTGAATGATTTAATTGATTTTCAATATTACTTGAAAGACATGAGTTTGTCTATATGAAATTGTTTGAAGTAAGTGATTTATATATTCGATTTGAAAAGCATGAGATTTCTTATTTGAATTACTTCAATGATTTTCGATATTATATTCATGAGTTTGAATATACGAGTTGAATGTGTTGACATCTTCGATACATTGATGTCTGAATACACAAATTTATTATTTTCGATTCGATTAAATTGCATTTGATTCATATGCATTCATCTTGAGCCAAATTTCTTAAATTTTTAGAGGGCTGAGTTGCCCAAATTCGAATTAGACGTTTGGGAGCTATATCGAGTGGCCTGGGATGTTGAGTTCCCTCAGTGTCAGCATACTTCTATAGTTGCGCCAAAGTCTAGAGGTTTGAGACGCGTAGCACCACCCCGAGTGGGAGCGTAGGTGGGTTAGTTGCGTGATCTTGACCTCGGGATCCCAACCGATTGTCCGATATTCCCTTGATTATCTGATTTGATAATCCCGATTTTTAAACACATGCATTTCATTGGCATTTCCATTGAAGAATTTGAATGTATATTATGATTTTAATATACTTAATTGATATTACATGTTACGTCACTTTTACTGGGATTTTATTCTCACCGGAGTTATTCGGTTGTTGTCTTGTTTTGTATGTGTACTTGACAACAGGTGGGGCAGGAGCTAGTCAAAGTCGACGTGGTTAGCTTGGGATCGAATGATAGATTTGAGGCGTCGATTTAGAGTCGAATAACTTTTAGAAATCGGTTATTTATTGAAGCATGCTTTTATTGTTGATTTATAATACTGCATGTATTTTTATGCCCCGATTATTCTTAGAATTGATGTATGTCGAAGAACGAGTTAAATTGATTTTTATAGTTGAGCCCGAGATGATCTCGCTCGAGTCGAATATTTTTCTACCGCTCGAGCGAGGCACTGTTCTTGATTTAAAAAAAATAAAAATTGGCTCATTTATTTATCGATGATTGTTTTACTATTTGAGATTAGTTGATTATAATCGAGGTCCTCACATTAAGTGGTATCAGAGCGATAAGTTTCTGGGACTGAAAATAGAAGTGAGTGAGCGGAGTAGATCGAGTCCGCTTGATTTATTTTCTTTCACATGTGATTGATTTCATTGTTTGATTACGTGAATTACATGCGAGCATGCTTTACTGATTCAGAATTATGTGCCTCTTTGATTATGTGAATTGGTTTTAAAGCATGTATTATATGAAAGAGAATTGAAACTGATTCGAGATCGAGTTAATCGTCCTAAGAATTATGTGCCTCTTTGAGTATAACGTTTTACTGAAAATTTTGAAAAGGGTGAGGTTGGCGGCATTGGAAAGCTAAGACAAAGATCTACAACTGTTATGTTTATCATTTTTCCAGATTCTGTTTGAAACCCATGCGCGGGCGCGCCTGAAGAGGGGAGCGGGTGTGTGAGGCCTCGGTTCTAAACATCTAATGATAAAATAAAGTAAATCAACATCAACTAAAGTTCAAAAGTCAAGGCAATAAATTTTATTTTATTTTTTTAAAATAGTGCTATGCTCAATCGCATGAACTCGTGCGATTGAGCACACCAAATAAACCTCAAGTTCTGCCGGGAAGAATCAGGCCGTGCGCTCGATCTGACGTACTCGTGCGATCGAGCGCACCCTCTGCCCAGAAAAAAATAAGAACAGAGCAGGCTTTCTTCCAACTACAACACCATTCAAACTTCAATCTAAAAACATGCATAATACATTACAAGATAAGTCTAAAGTTATACAATCCTCCAACTAATAGAACATGCATTCAATTCTTAGTTTACAATCCAAAATACATCACAAGGTTGGAATGTAGATTCAACTCCTGCAACCAAGGGCCTCACATCTATCCTCTCCAACACCTATCCATGAGTTCTCTGGCTCGGTCCTGTCCCACATGTTGCCAAGTACACATACGAACAAAGACAACAGCCGGATAATCCGGTGAGAATAATATTCCCAGTAAAAGAGACTAGCATATAGTATCACATAATATATCAAAACATGATATATAATCAAGTTCCACATATTCCTCAAGTAATTCATTCAACTGCGGAATAATAATAATAAAAAACGATATGCATGACTTAAAACTTCTGGATTATCAGACTGGAATAATCAAAATGAATTCTTCTTTCTTTCTTTCTTTCTTTCTTTGGTTTGGGATCCCGAGGTTAAAATATCCAACAATCACACCGAACTCCCCTTTCGAGGTGGACGAGGTATATTTTAATCCTCTAGACTCTAGGGCATTATAGTGAGTTAATCGACACTCGTAGTAAATTGCCTACCAAGGCCACTCAACTATAATCTCCAGATCGTCTAATTCAAAATGAATAATCAATCGGCTCAATATGAATGCATATGTGATCTCATGCACTCAATTATCATTTCAATCATAAATCAAGTAAACATTTAAACATGCAATATGTGATTTCTTCTAGTACACTCGAGTCGATCCGAAATCGAGTTAATCGTCCTATTTCATTTCAAAGTCATCTTGTACCTTCTTGTCGTTTCACAATCTTCAATTTGTAAAACAACAAATCTCAATTCAATATCTATTCCAGTTCTACGATCGATAATTAAGAAAGTCGATACCATACCGGCTCAATCTTCCAAACTGATCAAAGCTCCAATCTCGCAACTCCAAGGACTTCGAATAAATCTAACAGAAGAAGCCACATGATCAATATTGATATCAAAACCTCATCAAACTCGGTATAATCAATTCAATAGAAACGATATCCCGAAACTCAAACTGACGGCATAACGGCTATAAACTGATCAAACCGAAATTGCAGATAGCAGAATATCAATTCAAATTACTCATATTAATCATCTAACATCATTTCCAAGTCAAACCCAACACATCTCAAAAATCCAAATTTCGAAAATCATAAGAAAATTCATATCAATTCCAATCGTCGATATTTATCCGAACCGTCTTAGTTATACTATCATAGCTACCTCAAGAACATCCTCTCCGAATTTCAATCAATTCTAAAGACATCCAAAAATTCAAACCTGGTAGAAATAAGAGAAACTTACTTCTAAACGAAGCACACGATGCTGCGATCGCAAATATCAACTTCAGATCAAATTCCAACAGACGGATCGAATTAAAATCGAAATCACAAAAGCTTGGAAGCTTTTCTCTCGCCTTCAATGGAGATAGGTGACTTGGAGGAGGAAGGGAGGAAATGAAGAAGACTTAGTCAAGTCTCTAAGTTATAACAAATCTCCTTTTTGCGTTTTAGTCCCAAAAAATTCCAAAATTTGCAAAATAGTCCCTGATCAATAAAAAGTTGGCTCTTGAATTCTGAAATCACTGATTATCTCAAATAAGTTCAATTAAGTTAAAAATGGGGCGTTACAATTCTTCCCCTCTAAGAATAGATTTCGTCCTCGAAATCAGTAATATCAACTCATAAGAAAAAAATAAGAATTCAAGAACATAATTAAGGACTCACACCAATTAAACAAGTATGGAAATCTCTGTCTCATATCAGATTCTCTCTCCCAAGTCGCTTCTTCGACCCGCGATGACTCCACTGAACTTTCAACAAAGGAATCGATTTGGTTCTGAGCTGTTTCTCCTTTCTGTCAAGGATCTGAATCGGTCTCTTGAAATAACTCAGAGTTTCATCAAGTTCGGCTTCATCAGGTTGAAGAACATGAGAAGGATCTGGATGATATTTCCTCAACATCGAGACGTCAAATACGTCGTGAATCCCAAATAAATAAGGAGGAAGTGCTAATCTGTAGGCTAGATCACCTATCTTCTGTAAATTTCATACGGACCGATGAATCTCGGTGACAACTTCCCTCTCTTCCCAAATCTAACAGTACCTCTAAACGGAGAAATCTTCAAGAATACTCGGTCTCCCAGATCGAAAGATAGAGGTCTGCGATGGATATTCGCATACTTCGCTTGTCGGTCCTGAGCAGTCTTCATTCTCATTCGGATACTCTTCACTTGTTCAGCCATATCACGAATCATATCTGGTCCCAAGTCTGGGGACTGAGACATCTCATCCCACTACAGAGGAGATCTGCACTTCTTACCGTACAACGCTTCGAATGGTGTCATTCCTATACTCATCTGGAACCTGTTGTTGTACGAAAACTCCACAAGAGGCAACGAATCCTGCCAACTAGTGCCTAAATCAAGCACTACTACTCGTAGCATATCCTCCAAAGTCTGAATCGTCCGCTCTGATCGACCATCGGTCTGAGGATGGTAAGCTGTACTCAAGTGCAAACGAGTACCAAGAGCCTCCTGTAGACTATGCCAGAAATGAGAAGTAAAGCGAGGATCTCGGTCCGAAACAATCGATCTCGGCACACCGTGCAATATGACAATCTCTCTGACATACAACTCGGTCATCTGATCATGACGATATGTCATCCGATACGGAATAAAACAAGCAGACTTCGTCAAACGATCAATCACTACCCAAATGGCATCGCATCCTCGAACAGATCAGGGTAGTTTTATGACGAAATCCATCGAGATATGATCCCACTTCTATTTTGGAATAGATAAACTATGCAGAAGACCACCCGGTCTCTTTCTCTTGGCTTTCACCTGCTGGTAGTTCAAACAATGGGATACAAACCTCGCAACATCACTCTTCATCCTCTTCCACCAAAACTGACTCTTCAGGTCGTTATACATCTTTTGGCCTCCTGGATGAACACTGAACTGACTGCAATGTGCCTCTTGCGGAATACACTGTCTCATC
This sequence comes from Henckelia pumila, assembly GCF_033568475.1. Taxonomy (NCBI): domain Eukaryota; kingdom Viridiplantae; phylum Streptophyta; class Magnoliopsida; order Lamiales; family Gesneriaceae; genus Henckelia; species Henckelia pumila. The sequence continues at coordinate 95,252,649 of NC_133123.1, read as the reverse complement.
TCAGAAATATCTGGCACAACAATACGGTTATTCAAAAATAAAACATCATCCCTGACCTGAAACTCAGACTGGTGTCCAGATCTCACCTTCTCTATCGAATGCTGAATACTCTCATCGGATTTCTGTGCTTCTCTGATCGACACTAACAACTCTGGCTCGGCCTGGATAGCACAAACTCTGATAGGACTCCTATCTGATTCAAACTCCAACCCAGAATTGCAACAGTCGTCAATCAAACGAGACACACCGATGGTCAAAAGAGATAAGGAACAAAGCTTGTGACTCAAAGCATCAGCAGCTGCATTCGACTTTCCCGGGTAATATTGAATCTCGCAGTCGAAGTCTTTCAATAAATCTAGCCATCTCCTCTGTCTCATATTCAACTCAGACTATGAAAATAAGTACTTAAGACTCTTATGATCAGAAAAGATCTCAAAAGACTCACCTTACAGATAGTGACGCCAGATCTTCAAGGCAAAAACAATAGCAGCGAGTTCAAGATCATGAACTGGATAGCGAGTCTCGTGCGGTTTCAATTGACTCGAGGCATAACCTGTAGTGACCCTTACCCGGATCACCTACTAAACAGAACTTATGCATGCAATTAACTTAATTAAACAGATATCAGAATGAAACTGCGGAAACCATAAACAATATACAATCCCAAGTAAAGGAATCTGTAATTTATCCAATAATATACAACCAAATCGAATAGCTGTATGAACCCAAACAACAGTAATAAAACCTAAACGAAGCTCCAGCTGGCCAACCACTGACTAGCCCCTCCTGGATCCACCCTCCTCATCCAAACGCAAACCTGCCCCATGGAAATAGGGTGTCCAGAAACACAGAGTACGAGACGTGAGCATAAAACGCTCAGTACGAGAGTATGAGTATACATGCATGCAAAGTGAACTCTCTATAGACTCGAGGTCAAGGATCAGATAACAGAGACAGACCGGGCCCTGGTATGTAGCACGCTGTGCCGTCGCTTCAGGAGGTGGCTCCCATACCGAAATAACCGTGGATACGCCGGACCCAAATCGATGGAAGTCCATCCACTAATAGGATAGGGTACAACCCTACTAACAGACATCTCGAAAGAGATACAACAAGATGCAAATGAATGCAGCATAATATCATGGCATATAAATCATGCAGTCACATAATACATGCATACTCAGTCAGGATATCTCGAACAGTACTTTCGTACCTCAAAATAGAGCAAGCTCTACCAACTCTAGGTCCACGCCTATAGTCTTCTCTACACTGCCAAATGATACTACTATTATGAAAGTGCTCTAAAAGCCTTAACTAAGCTATTGCATACTCCTAAATATTTATAGGAAGCAAAAGCTATACCTTCGTCCGTCGTTAGCCCTTTGATGTCGGTGCCTCCAGAACTTGGGCACAACTCCGCTACGACTACGAACGCCTCGCCGACCTCCGGACCAAGCCTAAGAAGACTAGAACAGCTCCAAAAGGACTAGAATGGAAAGGAGAACTCGGAATTGGCAAATAAAAGTGAAGCCTCGGCCTTCTATTTATAGACAACGATCGGAACTTCCGATCCTTGATCGGAACGTCCGAACCTCGATCGGAACGTCCGATCCTGTCATCGGAGCTTTCGAAGATCCTGATCTGCCACGTGTCAAAATATCACTTGTTGACTCCGGATAGGGGTGATCGGAGCTTCCGGTCCTGATCGGAGCTTCCGATCTTGCCACACGTCTTGCCTGACGTAATATCGATCGGAGCTTCCGATCCTGATCGGAGCTTCCGAACTCTACCCAAGTTATTATGATTAATTCCTTAATTACTGATTTTGGTTACGGGCTACTACATTCTCCCCCACTTAAGATATTTCTTCCTCAAAATCAGATCTTAAGTACCGAATGCAAATACATAAATCAGAAACATTCTTTATTCAAATCGAACGTTTACAGAGTTTGCAACTGAATACAACTTAAAGAATGAAATCAAAACAACTCAGGATGGTCTTTACGCATCCTGTCCTCAAGCTCCCAAGTAGCTTTCTCAGTGCCTCGGCGCTGCCACTGGACTAAAACCAAAGGAATGACTTTGTTCCGTAAAACCTTATCCTTATAATCCAGGATACGAAGAGGTTTCTCAACATAAGTCAAATCCTTGTCTACCTGAACCTCAGACCGCTGCAGAATATGAGATTCATCCGCCACATACCGTCGCAACAGAGATACGTGGAACACGTCGTGAATACTGGATAGATGCGGTGGCAAAGCTAGTCGATAAGCCAAATCGCCAATGCTCTCCAAGATCTCAAACGGACCGATAAATCTGGGAGACAACTTGCCCTTAAGGCCAAATCTGAGAATCTTGCGGAAAGGTGACACTTTCAGAAACACTTTCTCCCCGACCTCGAACTGTAAAGGCCTACGCTTGATATTAGCATAGCTGGCCTGACGATCCTGTGCAGTCTTAATCCGTTTCTTGATTTGATCAACAATATCTATCGCCTGCTGAATAAATTCCGGTCCCTCAGCCTGTCTCTCCCCCAATTCTTCCCAGAAGAGTGGAGTACGACAACGTCGCCCGTACAACGCCTCAAAAGGTGCCATCCCAATACTAGTGTGATAGCTATTGTTGTAAGCGAACTCGATCAACGACAAATGATCTTGCCAGGCTGAACCAAAATCCATGACGCACGCTCTAAGCATATCCTCTAAAGTACGGATAGTGCGCTCTGACTGACCATCAGTCTCCGGATGATAGGCTGTACTCAAACTGAGAGTAGTACCCATCGCACGCTGAACACTCCCCCAGAATCTAGACGTAAACCTGGGGTCCCGATCGCTGACAATGCTCACAGGCACTCCATGAAGTCGAACGATCTCCTGAATGTACATCCGTGCCATGTGATCCACAGAGTACTCTCGGCTATAGGCAATGAAATGCGCTGACTTGGTGAGTCGGTCCACCACAACCCAGATAGCATCACAGTTCCTCGGGGATACCGGAAAATGGGTCACAAAGTCCATTGTGATAAACTCCCATTTCCATTCAGGAATAGGCAGACTGTGAAGCAATCCTCCAGGTCTTCGGTGCTCTGCCTTGACCTGTTGACACACCAAACATCTCGAAACAAACTGATAAACACTGCGTTTCATTCCCTTCAACCAGAAACGAGTACGGAGATCCTTGTACATCTTGTTGCTCCCAGGATGAATACTCAACTTAGTGCGATGTGCCTGAGACAAAATCTCCTCTCGCAACTCTTCATCCTATGGAATCACAAGCCTACCAGACAAACACAGAAAGCCATCTGACTGATAATGCAATCCAGACGAGCTACCCTCGTTAGCTAGACGAGCTAAACGCTGGGTCTTCGAATCAGACATCTGAGCATCTCGGATCCGCGAATACAAGGCTGGCTCAGATAATATCGCAAACATCTGGATACTCTGCATACCTTTCTTATGCTTGAAGGTATAACCTGAAGTACAACAGTCACTGATCGCACTAGACATCGAACAAGTCTGAAGTGCGGATAGTCGCACCTTGCGACTCAAAGCATCAGCGGTGAGATTAGCAGCTGCCGGATGGTACTTAATCTCGCAATCATAGTCCTTAAGCAAGTCCATCCAACGTCTCTGCCTCATGTTCAACTCTGCCTGAGTGAACAAATACTTGAGACTCTTATGGTCGGTGAAGATCTCAAATTTCTCGCCATACAGATAATGACGCCAGATCTTCAAAGCGAACACAATGGCTGCTAACTCCAAATCATGGACTGGATAGTTGTCCTCGTGAAGCTTCAGCTGTCTAGAAGCGTATGCGATCACATGCCCATTCTGAGTCAGGACACAACCTAACCCCTGAAGAGAAGCATCCGTGTATACCACATACCCTCCAGATCCTAACGGTAATGCCAACACCGGCGCAGAAGTCAACCGCCGTCGAAGCTCACAGAAATTATCCTCACACTCCGAGGACCACTAGAAATCCACACCCTTGCGGGTAAGCTGCGTCAACGGTCGAGCTAACTGAGAGAAGTTCAGAATGAAGCAACGATAATACCCTGCAAGACCCAGAAAACTACGGATCTCAGCAACTGTCGTCGGACGCAACCAATTAAGTACCGCTTCAATATTGCTTGGATCAACAGAAATTCCCTCCCTGGATATGATATGGCCAAGAAAGACCACTCTATCCATCCAGAACTCACACTTGCTCAGCTTGGCGTACAACTGCTCATCTCGAAGAGTCTGTAGTACCAACCGCAAGTGAGAAACATGCTCTTCCGTATTACGCGAATACACCAAGATGTCGTCAATAAAGACCACGACAAACTTGTCCAAATACTCCCTGAAGACACGGTTCATCAGATCCATGAATATAGCCGGCGCATTAGTCAAACCAAATGGCATCACTAGGAACTCGTAATGCCCATAGCGAGTACGGAATGCAGTCTTGGCTACGTCCTGATCACGGACTCTCAACTGATGATACCCAGATCTCAAGTCAATCTTGGAGTAAACTGACGTGCCCTGCAGCTGGTCGAACAAATCATCAATACGAGGCAACGGATACTTGTTCTTCACAGTGACTCGATTCAGCTGCCGATAGTCAATGCACAGCCGCATCGACCCATCCTTCTTCTTCACGAAGAGAACAGGAGTTCCCCAAGGAGATACACTAGGACGAATGTACCCCTTTTCCAAAAGATCCTGTAGCTGATTCTTCAAATCACGCATCTCTGACGGAGCCAGACGATACGGTGCTCTAGAAATAGGCGAAGTACTCGGCATCAACACTATGCCGAACTCGACTTCCCTAGAAGGAGGAAAACCCGGAATCTCATCAGGAAACACATCTGGAAATTCATCCACAACAGGAATGCTCTCTATCCCAATACTCTCAGCGGACAAATCAACTGCATAGATAAGGTAGCCTTCCCCGCCAGACTCTAGAGATCGACAGGCTCTCAAAGCTGATACCAAAGGCATCAGGGGTCGCGCTCCCTCACCATAGAAAAACCAGCTCTCACTCCCCTCCGGATGAAAGCGTACTAATCTCTGATAGCAGTCCACTGAAGCTCGATAGGTAGTCAACATATCTATTCCTAGAATGCAATCAAAATCGTCCATCGCCAGGACCATGAGATTCACTAACAGAATGTTCCCTTCGAACTCTAAAGGGAAACCCATCACTAGACGCTTAGCCAAAGCAGATTGGCCCGTCGGAGTAGAAACAGACATCACTACGTCTAGTGCAATGCATGGTAACTTATGCCTCTTAACAAAACGTGCAGAAATGAAGGAATGAGATGCACCAGTGTCTATAAGTACAAGAGCAGGTATACCATAAAGCAAAAATGTACCTGCGATGACTTTCTCATTCTCCTCCACAGCCTGATCATGTCTCAGGGCAAACACCTGGCCAGAAGCTCGTGGCCTCAAATGAGAACTCCCAGCAGACTGTCCCTACGACCTCTGCTGAACGGTGGCCTGAGAACCAGATCCTGAACCAAAACCAGAACCGCCTCCCCCAGACAGTGGACAATCCCTCCGGATATGACCAGTCTCTCCACAATGGAAACAAGCTCCAGAAGCTCTACGGCACTTGTCGGATGGATGGTTCTTCCCACAGTGATCACACTTGTCCTTCTTACTGTAACGGACAACACCTCCAGAACCAGAGGAAGAAGAAGATCCAGACTTCTTGAAAGTTTGGGCACGGGGACCCAAAGAACTAGCAGGCCTCGACTGAGGGAAAGACCTGTTCCGCCGAATGCTGTCCTCCGCCTGGTGACAACGGCTCACCAAACCCTCGTAAGACATGTCGTCGCCAACCGCCACACGGTCATGGATCTCAGGGTTAAGGCCCTGAAGGAACAGATTATACTTCATCTCTGAGCTATCGGCAATCTCGGGGCAATAGGATAGCAGATCAAAGAACCTCTGCTGATACTCATCGATAGACATGGCTCCCTGTCGCAGACTCAGTAGCTCGCCCGCCTTCGACTGTCGGAGTGCAGGAGGAAAATACCTCTTTTCGAAAGCTGTGCGGAACTCGGCCCAGGTGGCCACTCCTCTCGCCGCAACAAAAGGTGCAGAAGTAAACCTCCACCATCTGCGCGCACGCCCATCCAGAAGATAGCCAAGGGTCTCCACCTTCTGCTCCTCGGTGCATTGGAAAGTCTGAAAAGTCGTCTCCATGCGGTCTAACAAGTTCTCCGCATCCTCCGGAGACTCACCTCCAACTAAGGGCTTAGGACCCATAGCTAAGAATCGACGCACAGTGAAACGCTCGTCGTCATGATGACGATGACGCCGTTCTCGACAAGGCTCCCGGTCGGCATCACCCCAACGCCCACCAACACTGCCATGAGAACTCCGGTCGTCATGATTTGCCATCTACAAAAATACCTCATGATGAGACTAAATCCCAAGAATTCTTTTGCATGCTCTGATACCATAAATGTAGTGACCCTTACCCGGATCACCTACTAAACAGAACTTATGCATGCAATTAACTTAATTAAACAGATATCAGAATGAAACTGCGGAAACCATAAACAATATACAATCCCAAGTAAAGGAATCTGTAATTTATCCAATAATATACAACCAAATCGAATAGCTGTATGAACCCAAACAACAGTAATAAAACCTAGACGAAGCTCCAGCTGGCCAACCACTGACTAGCCCCTCCTGGATCCACCCTCCTCGTCCAAACGCAAACCTGCCCCATGGAAATAGGGTGTCCAAAAACACAGAGTACGAGATGTGAGCCTAAAACGCTCAGTACGAGAGTATGAGTATACATGCATGCAAAGTGAACTCCCTATAGACTCGAGGTCAAGGATCAGATAACAGAGATAGACCGGGCCCTGGTATGTAGCACGCTGTGCCATCGCTTCAGGAGGTGGCTCCCATACCGAAATAACCGTGGATACGCCGGGCCCAAATCGATGGAAGTCCATCCACTAACAGGATAGGGTACAACCCTACTAACAGACATCTCGAAAGAGATACAGCAAGATGCAAATGAATGCAGCATAATATCATGGCATATAAATCATGCAGTCACATAATACATGCATACTCAGTCAGGATATCTCGAACAGTACTTTCGTACCTCAAAATAGAGCAAGCTCTACCAACTCTAGGTCCACGCCTATAGTCTGCTCTACACTGCCAAATGATACTACTATTATGAAAGTGCTCTAAAAGACTTAACTAAGCTATTGCATACTCTTAAACATTTATAGGAAGCAAAAGCTATACCTTCGTCTGTCGTTAGCCCTTTGATGTCGGTGCCTCCAGAACTTGGGCACAACTCCGCTACGACTACCGAACGCCTCGCCGACCTCCGGACCAAGCCTAAGAAGACTAGAACAGCTCCAAAAGGACTAGAATGGAAAGGAAAACTCGGAATTGGCAAATAAAAGTGAAGCCTCGGCCTTCTATTTATAGACAACGATCGGAACTTCCGATCCTTGATCGGAACGTCCGAACCTCGATCGGAACGTCCGATCCTGTCATCGGAGCTTCCGAAGATCCTGATCTGCTACGTGTCAAAATATCACTTGTTGACTCCGGATAGGGGTGATCGGAGCTTCCGGTCCTGATCGGAGCTTCTGATCTTGCCACACGTCATGCCTGACGTAATATCGATCGGAGCTTCCGATCCTGTTCGGAGCTTCCGATCCTGATCGGAGCTTCCGAACTCTACCCAAGTTATTATGATTAATTCCTTAATTACTGATTTTGGTTACGGGCTACTACATAACCTATCACATGATTCCTCTGCATAAGGACACAACCAAGACTTAAATGAGAAGCATCACAATACACCGTAAAACCTCCAGAACCTAATGGAATAGAAAGTATCGGAGCGCTAGTCATTCTCTTCTTCAACTCAATGAAACTGGTCTCACACTCTTCAGTCCAAACAAAAGGCGCATTATTCTGAGTCAGCTGGGTAATCGGCTTCGCAATAGATGAGAAACCTTGAATAAATCTGCAATAGTAACCCGCTAAACCCATAAAACTTCGAATTCCAGGCACAGAAGTCTGCCTTTGCCAGTTCATAACTGCCTCGATCTTGCTGGGATCGACAAAAATCCCATCTCCAGAGATAATGTGACCAAGAAAAACGACTCGGTCCAACCAAAACTCGCACTTCGACTGTTTGGCAAACAACTGTTCAGTTCTCAAAATCTGCAAAACAATCCTCAGTTGCTCTGCATGATCAGCACGGCTCTTTGAATAGATCAGGATATCGTCAATGAAAATAATAACAAACTTATCTAGAAAACTTTGAAAGATTCGATTCATTAACCCCATAAAGACAGCTGGGGCGTTAGTCAAACCGAACGGCATGACAAGAAATTCAAAATGGCCATACCTCGTCCTAAACGCAGTCTTAGTAACATCCTCTTCTCGCACTCTCAGCTGATGATACCCAGACCTCAAATCTATCTTCGAATAAATACACGAACCCTGCAATTGATCAAAAAGATCATCTATACGAGGTAAGGGATACCTGTTCTTAACCGTCGCCTGGTTCAGTTGGCGATAGTCAATGCAGAGATGCATAGAGCCATCTTTCTTTCTAACAAACAGAACAGGAGCAACCCAAGGCGACACACTAGGCCAAATGTATCCCTTGGAAATCAAATCTTCGAGTTGCTCCTTTAGTTCTTTCAATTCGATCGGATCCATTCTATACGGAGCTTTAGAAATCGGCTGAGTACCTGACGTCAGTTCGATGCCAAATTCAATCTCACGAATAGGCGGTAATCCCGGAATCTCATCTGAGAACACATCAGGAAACTCTCTAACCACTGGTATGTCAATCAACACCGGGCTAGACTTCGAAACATCCACTGCATAGATCAGAAAACCCTCTGCTACTTTCTGCAACAGTCTAGTCATAGACAAAACAAAAATCAAAGGAATTCTAGATCGAGAACCCTTACCAAATAATCTCCACTCATCTGTCATTTATGGTCTGAAACGGACTACCTTATGAAAACAATCCACTGTAGCCCTGTACTCAGTCAAAACATCTATACCAACTATGCAATCAAAGTCAGATAAACCAAGTATAACACAGTCGAACACTAACAAATTCCCTTCACTACTCAATTCACAATTCCTAACAAAATTCCTCGAAACAATTCCTCCACCAAAAGGTGAAGTAACAGATACCACAGCAGGCAATGGTTCAAAAGGTAAGGCATGCTTCAATACAAATTTCTCAGATATAAAGGAGTGAGACGCACCTGTATCTATCAAAATATAAGAAGGATAACCAAAGATTGTACAGTTACCTGCGATCACATCATCAGGTGCTGCCTGAGCTTGATCCTCATTCAGAGCAAAAAATCTCGCATGTTGTTGAGGAGGTTGGTTCAAGTTCTGGTTACCTCCTTGACGGCTCTGTTGTTGGGGCTGGAAAGAGTGAATTGCATTCGCTTGCCTCTGAGGCGGTGCAGACTGTCTAGAAGTATTTCCACTCTGAGCATGCTCCGAGCCTCTCTGGGTACAAAGTCTAGCATAATGTCTTGTCTGCTGACAGATGTAGCAATTCCCAAAAATCCCTCTACACTGGTCACTGGAGTGACGACCTCCACACTTGTTACAAGAAGCTCTAGAGGAACCTGAACCCTGTCCAAAACTGAACTGATTCAAGCCACCAGAGCTCGAACAACTGCTTCCTGGTGTCATAAACTGTTTTCCCTTTGGTCGGTAGTAATCCTTTCTGTTGCCTCCACTGCTACCACCCTCGGATCTCTGAGGTTGATTCCGATATTGAGATGGTTGGTTCTGGAACTGTCTCTATTGCTGCTGAGATGCAACCTGATTCCCTCTCTGCCTCATCAACCCTGCCTCAGTACTCTTGGCCTGATCCATCGCCTCAGCATAGTTATTGGGCCTTCCAGTATTCACCAGAGTGAAGATATCAGGATTCAAACCATTGATGAATTGATCAGCTTTGGCTTCTTCGTTGTTGGAAATGTGAGGTTCGAACCTCAACAAGCTGTCAAACTTGGCAACGTAGTCCTCGATATTCAAGTTCCCTTGCTTCAGATTTGCAAACTCGGCACCTTTGTCCTTTCGGTACGAAACTGGAAAGAACCGTTTAAAGAACTCAGATTTAAAAAGATTCCAGTCAATAGCTGTGCCTCGATTCTCAAAAGCCCTCTTTGTTGCGATCCACCAGTTTTTCGCAACTCCTCGCAATTGATGAATAACTAGCCTGATTCTTCGGTCATCAGAATAGTCGAGAGAATAAAAAAGCTGGTCTATTTCATCCAACCAACTCTCGCAGTCAACTGGATTCTCCGTACCCTTCAAAATCGGGGGTCGAAAAGATTGGAACCTCTTCAGTAAGGTTTCCATTGGCGTAGCTGTTGCATCCATCTGATCTGTTACTGTACAACCCTGTTCGTTCGGAGGAGTGTTCACAGGCGGATTCTCATTTGGAGGAACAAGTGGCGGTGGGTTCCTATTCAACACTCTTCGAGGACCCATAATTTGATAATCAAAGGTTAGGACACAGATAATCCAATTCCCATAATTCCATAAGGTCCAAAACCTTCTCTGAATAATAGCACCACTTCGAGAATACTCGCATTCGATCCAGAAACCATCAATTGATATCTCAAGTAATTTCATGCTTTAAAAAAATTTAAATCACATAATCATGTAATTCAAATAATTCTCAATCAGTAAAGCATGCTCGCTTCGTATTTAATAATCAATTAAATAACTCAAACACATGCGAGAAACCAATTCAAGCGGACTCGATCTTCCCCGCTCTCTTCTAATTTCAGTCCAAGATCTAATCGCTCTGATACCACTTAATGTGAAGCCTCGGTTATAAACATCTAATGATAAAATAAAGTAAATCAACATCAACAAAAGTTCAAAAGTCAAGACAATAAATTTTTTTTTAAAACAGTGCTGCGCTCGATCGCATGAACTCGTGCGATCGAGCGCACCAAATAAACCTCAAGTTCTGCCGGGAAGAACCAGGCCGTGCGCTCGATCTGATGTACTCGTGCGATCGAGCACACCCTCTGCCCAGAAAAAAATAAGAACAGAGCAGGCTTGCTTTCAACTACAACACCATTAAAACTTCAATCTAAAAACATGCATAATACATTACAAGATAAGTCTAAAGTTATACAATCCTCCAACTACTAGAACATGCATTCGATTCTTAGTTTACAATCCCAAATACATCACAAGGTTGGCATGTAGATTCAACTCCTACAACCAAGGGCCTCACTTCTATCCTCTCCAACACCTATCCATGAGTTCTCTGGCTCGGTCCTGCCCCACCTGTTGTCAAGTACACATACAAACAAAGACAACAACCGGATAATCCGGTGAGAAAAATATTCCCAGTAAAAGAGACTAGCATACAGTATCACATAATATATCAAAACATGATATATAATAGAGTTCCACATATTACTCAAGTAATTCATTCAACTGCGGAATAATAATAAAAAAAAATGATATGCATGACTTAAAACTTTTGGATTATCAGACTCGGATAATCAAAAGGAATTCTTCTTTCTTTCTTTCTTTCTTTCTTTGGTTTGGGATCCCGAGGTTAAAATATCTAACAATCACACCGAACTCCCCTTTCGAGGTGGACGAGATATATTTTAATCCTCTAGACTCTAAGGCATTATAGTGAGTTAATTGACACTCGTAGTAAATCGCCTACCAAGGCCACTCAACTATAATCTCCAGATCGTCTAATTCAAAATGAATAATCAATCGGCTCAATATGAATGCATATGTGATCTCATGCACTCAATTATCATTTCAATCATAAATCAAGTAAACATTTAAACATGCAATATGTGGTTTCTTCTAGGACACTCGAGTCGATCCGGAATCGAGTTAATCGTCCTATTTCATTTCAAATTCATCTTGTACCTTCTTGTCGTTTCACAATCTTCAATCTGTAAAACAACAAATCTCAATTCAATATCTATTCTAGTTCTACGATCGATAAGTAAGAAAGTCGATACTATACCGGCTCAACCTTCCAAACTGATCGAAGCTGCAATCTCGCAACTCTAAGGACTTCGAATAAATCTAACAAAAGAAGCCACATGATCAATATTGATAGAAAAACCTCATCAAACTCGGTATAATCAATTCAATAGAAACGATATCCCGAAACTCAAACTGACGGCATAACGACTATAAACTGATCAAACCGAAATCGCAGACAGCAGAATATCAATTCAAATTACTCATATCAATCATCTAACATCATTTCCAAGTCAAACCCAACATATCTCAAAAATCCAAATTTTGAAAATCATAAAAAAATTCATATCAATTCCAATCGTCGATATTTCTCCGAACCGTCTTAGTTATACTATCACAGCTACCTCAAGAACATCCTCTCCAAATTTCAATCAATTCTAAAGACATCCAAAAATTCAAACCTCGTAGAGATAAGAGAAACTTACTTCTAAATGGAGCACTCGATGCTGCGATCGCAAATATCAACATCAGATCAAATTCCAACGGACGGATCGAGTTAAAATCGAAATCACAAAAGCTTGGAAGCTTTTCTCTCGCCTTAAATGGAGATAGGCGACTTGGAGGAGGAAGGGAGTAAATGAAGAAGACTTAGTCAAGTCTCTAAGTTATAACAAATCTCCTTTTTGCGTTTTAGTCCCTGAAAATTCCAAAATTTTCAAATGGTCCATGATCAATAAAAAGTCAGCTCTTGAATTGTGAAATCACTGATTATCTCAAATAAGTTCAATTAAGATAAAAACGGGGCATTACAGGGCGCACATGGGTCCTGAAAAAAAAAATTTGGTTCTTTCTGCGACGTGATTTTGCATCACCAAATGTATGTTTTTGCGTCGCCAAATGTTTTGGATTATTTTTGTTAATGATGCTTATTCATTAATTACCCCTTAAAATGAGATTAGCGCCCGAGGTCCCCACAACAGGTGGTATCAGAGCATAAAGTCTTGGACTAAGATAGAAGTTGAGCGGGGTAGATTGAGTCGCATTCATTGATGGTATTGCATGATTATGCTTTACTTATGCGAACCTGATTGTTGATTGACCACTGCTTGCTTTACTGCTATGAGAATTACATGCTTATATGATATGTATGCCTGATTTATTGAATTCATCAGAATAAGTGAATTCGTTGTAAGATTGTATTATTTGAAAAGCATGAGTATTTTCAAGTATGTGTTCTATTCAGAAGCATGAGATTATATGTATATTATACTGACATTGTCTTTTATAATCTCTGCATTATATATTGCTTCTATTATAGAATAAGACAGATTTTGCAGACAGAACAAGTACCGCAGACCGAACAGAGCAGTGTTATGGTAAGTTTTGAACCAATAGATACAATGATTGCACTGAGGATGATGTTAGATGAACAACTCCAGAGCTATTAATCACCAACTCAGAAAAATACAGAATATGCTATGTCTAGAAAGGGGTTGAGTTGAAAAGCTGGATCAGTTATTCAAGTGAAGAATATTCAGATGAACATAGAACCAACCTGATTTTATATCAACTCCATGGCTTAGCAAGAATTTTGTGAAGTACACAAAAGAGCTTGTTGAAGAGCAGACGTACTAAAATGGTTTGGAAGGTAAGTAAACAAAATTGTTTCTTTTCGTATATGATAGAGAAGATAGAAAAGCAAAATTTGCAGAACAGAAGCATAACAACTTGAATGAGTTGATTGAAGTCAGTGACAGAATAAAGAAACCACAAACCGGTTGTACGAGGCAGAGTTGAATTTTATTCACGCCTCTGTAGATGAGAAAACTATGATCATCACCTCCACTACAAATTCCATAGCAGTATAGCTATGAAGCAAGAGATAGTGACAACAGCAGCAAAGATCGATTCAGACTAAACGCCAGCAGATGAAAAAATATAAGCATAACTCCCCTAGCTGAAACAGATCAAGAGAAAATTTGAATGACAGATAAGTTCATAGGCAATAAAAAAGTACATAAAATGAAGCTCAAGTTGCACCAGATAATGAGATTGCAGGTAATTGAGTAATTGAATGAATCTGCTTATATCTTGATTGCATAGCATACATTCATAGATCAATGATTTGTAATGCTACAATCTTTATCTGTTGAGCCTTTATTAATTGTATGTGATGAGTCTTTGCCTTTGAGTAGATGTGTGAGACCTCGATTCTAAACCACTAATCTCGGATTAAACAAAAAATTAAGCGAACGAGAATCCAAGAGTAAAACAAGTCAAAGTTTTTTTTTTTTTTGTTTTTTTTTGTTTTTTTAAAAACGCCGCGCGCCCGCGCGAGGAACCAAGCTCGCGTGCGCGCGGGCAAACAATTCCGAGGCCCAACGGAGGCCTCGCGCGCGCGCGAGGAACGCCTCGCGCGCGCGCGGAAGGGCTGGGCAGAAAATGCTCAGGCTGCAGAAAAAAAAAAGAAAGGATTCCGCGCTTGGTCCGACATGCCTTCAAATACAAATGCAATAACAGGGTGTAGGGAAACATGCCATAACAAGTCATGCTTTCAGAAGGCCTAAAAACAACCAGAAGTCTAAATCGATACAACAACAACATACTTCGATTTCAGATTACAATCCGAATACAAACTAATTCGAATAACAAAACATATCAAGTTCGAGTTCTAACATGCTTCAATCTTAAACTAGATAAACATGCTAATTCGACTTCTAAACCGAGTCTCACTTCTACTACTTGCCCTCGAAGCTAACCATGCCTCTTCTGACTTGTTCCTGCCCCACCTGTTGCCAAGTACACATACAAAACAAAGCAACAGCAGGATAACCGGTGAGAATGATAATCCCAGTAAAAGCAACATATCAAGTAATGAATATACAACATGCTATCAGACCACATATTCAAGTCGAAGTTAATGATATGCATGTCTTTAAAACCAGGATATCGATTCTGATAAACACGGGAGTATTGCTCTGCTTTTGGGATCCCGAGGATGAGATCACGTAACGACTCACCGACTCTCCCAATCGAGGTGGTGCCACGTATCCCACTCCTCTAGACTTTGAGCAACCATAATGAGTATGCTAGCACTAGGCAAAATACTACAACCTAGGCCACTCAATCATAGTTCCCAAACGTCTAACAAAAAGGGCGGTTCTGCCCGCTGAAATCAAAGTAGGCTCAAGATGAATGCATAACAGAAACATAAACATAAGCCACATAACAAAAACTCAATCAATCAACAATTACAAGTTCCACGTGCTAGAACAAGTATCAATGCAATATGTGATTTAAAAAGGGAAACTCGAGAACCAACAGTCCCGAGTATGCTATCCCGCTACGATGACTGCTTTTACCTTGCAATGCAGTAGCTCTAACTCTGGATAAGCTACAAAAGAGATTGTATAAACAACTACACAATCTAACAACAACAAGGCAACGGTTCAAGGAAACTCTTTATACCGTTCTTCGTCCAATTCTCTGAAACGATCAAACAGCTGCTAACTCTGGGCTTGACAACTCCGAACGAATCTGTTCAGATACAAGAGATGATTGATCAATAACCACGATCAACTTACAAGCCAAGTTCAAACTCAAAAACGGTTCAAAATCTCCAAAAACTCAAACCGAAGGCATAACGGCTATAACTGAACAACCGGCAATGCAGACAGCAGTTCAATACTGATAACAACTCAATTCAATGCTAATACAACAACAACAAGACAAACCCAACAAATCTCAAAACCATGATTTTCGAAAATGGCTTCCAAAAATCATAACAAATCCGAACGTCGCTCTATTTCAAAACTGACAGATAATAAACGATCAGAACTCTGTAGAGAACAACATACTCGAATCTCAAACGATTCTAACAACATCCAAAAACTAGAATGTATCCGATCGTAGAAAAACTTACGATATAACGGAGCTCTCGCTGCAGTGATCGCTAAACTGCCTTCAGAAATAAATTCCAACGGCCGGATCGTGCTCGGACTGGAACCCCAAAGCTTGGAAAAGCTTGGAGGCGTGAGAATGGAGGGAGACGGCTAGGAGGGGATGAAGAAGACTTTGTCAACCAATTTCTAAGAGTAGATAATATATAAAATCCACAATTTGCGTTTTAGTCCCTGAAAAATCCAATTTTTGCAAAAAGGACCCTGATCAAAATCGAGTCGGCTCGTGAACTCTGTAATCTCCGATTAACTCAAATAAACTCATTTAAGATAAAAAAAATGGGGCGTTACAATTCTCCCCCACTAAGAAGAGATTTCGTCCTCGAATCCACAAGAACCATAACTCATAAGATAGAATAAAGAACTAAAGAACTAAAGACAGTAAGAAGAACTCACGTCATCCGAATAACTCCGGAAATTGCTGTCTCATGTCAGATTCTGTCTCCCAAGTCGCTTCCTCGACGCCGTGACAGCTCCACTGCACTTTCACCAATGGAATCAACTTGGTTCTGAGTTGCTTTTCTTTCCGATCAAGGATCTGAATCGGTCGCTCAAAATAGCTCAGGGTCTCGTCTAACTCGGCTTCGTCAGGCTGAAGGATATGAGAAATATCTGGTTGATACTTTCACAGCATAGAGACGTGAAAAACGTCGTGAATACCAGATAAAGACGGAGGAAGTGCAAGTCTGTAGGCAAGATCGCCTATTTTCTCGAGAATTTCGTACGGACCGATGAATCTCGGAGATAACTTTCCTCTCTTACCGAATCTGACGGTGCCTCTGAACGGAGAAATCTTAAGGAATACACGGTCTCCCTGCTCAAAACTCAGAGGTCGACGTCTGACATTCGCATACTTCGCCTGTCTATCTTGAGCTGACTTCATTCTGGTCTGAATGATCTTAACCTGCTCTGCCATATCTCTAAGCATCTCCGGTCCCAAATCTGGTGACTCGGACAATTCATCCCAAAACAACGGAGATCGGCACTTTCTACCATACAAAGCCTCAAAAGGCGCCATACCGATACTCGCTTGGAAGCTGTTGTTGTAAGAAAACTCGACAAGAGGCAAAGAATCCTGCCAACTAGTGCCAAAGTCTAGCACTACCGCTCGCAGCATATCCTCCAACGTCTGGATAGTCCGCTCTGACTGTCCATCTGTCTGAGGATGATAAGCTGTACTCAGATGCAATCGAGTACCAAGTGCCCCCTGAAGACTGTGCCAAAAGTGAGAAGTGAATCTAGGATCTCTGTCTGAAACGATCGACTTCGGCACACCATGCAATGTCACAACATTGCTAACATACAACTCAGCCATATGATCATGACGATACGTCATCCTGTACGGAATAAAACACGCAGACTTTGTCAATCGGTCGATCACTACCCAAATAGCATCGCTTCCTCGAACGGATCGTGGTAGTTTCGTGACAAAATCCATAGAAATGTGATCCCATTTCCATTCAGGAACAGATAGGCTGTGCAAAAGACCACTTGGTCGCTTTCGCTCTGCTTTCACTTGCTGACAATTCAAACACCGAGATACAAATCTCGCAACATCGTCCTTCATTCTCTTCCACCAGAACTGACTCTTCAGATCGTTGTACATCTTACGACCTCCAGGATGAATGCTAAACCGACTGCAATGAGCCTCTCGGAGAATACGCTGTCTCAACTCCGAAATATCAGGCACAACAATACGGTTATTCACAAACAAAACGTCATCTCTAACCTGGAATTCTGACTGATGCCCAGTTCTGACTTTCTCTACCGAAACCTGAATGCTCGGCTCAAACTTCTGTGCTTCTCTGATTGCAACAAACAACTCCGGCTCGGCTTGAATAGCAAACACTCTGATAGTCTCCCTATCTGTTTCAAACTCTAAACCAGAAGTGCAACAATCATCGACCAACTGAGAAACACCGATAGTTGAAAGAGATAGAGAACAAAGCTTTCGGCTCAAGGCATCTGCAACTGCATTCGACTTCCCTGGATAATACTTGATCTCACAGTCGAAATCCTTCAACAGATCTAACCATCTTCTCTGTCTCATATTCAGCTCTGCCTGTGAAAACAAGTACTTAAGACTCTTATGATCAGAAAAGATCTCGAAAGACTCACCATAAAGATAGTGACGCCAGATCTTCAAAGCAAATACAATTGCTGCAAGTTCAAGATCATGAACAGGATAACGAGTCTCGTGCGGTTTCAGCTGCCTCGATGCATACGCTATCACATGCTTATGCTGCATAAGAACACAACCCAAACCTCGGTTAGAAGCATCACAATACACTGTGAAACCTCCAGTACCCTTTGGAATAGAAAGAATTGGAGCACTGGTCAGTCTCCTCTTCAGATCAACAAAGCTAGCCTCACAATCTGAAGTCCAAACAAAAGGCGCATTCTTCTGAGTCAGCTGGGTAATAGGCTTGGCAATAGACGAGAAACCCTCGATGAAACGACGGTAATAACCAGCTAAACCCATGAAGCTTCGGATCTCAGGTACTGATGTCGGTCTAGGCCAATTCATAACCGCTTCGATTTTGCTGGGATCGACAGAAATCCCATCTTCAGAAATAATATGACCGAGAAAGAAAACTCGATCTAACCAGAATTCGCATTTCGATAGCTTGGCAAACAACTGCTCAACTCGTAAAATCTGCAAGACGATTCTCAAGTGCTCTGCATGGTCAGTACGGTTCTTCGAGTAGATAAGAATATCATCGATGAAGATAATGATGAACTCATCTAAATAACGCTGAAAGATACGGTTCATCAAACCCATAAAAACAGCTGGAGCGTTAGTCAAACCGAACGGCATGACTATAAACTCAAAGTGACCATACCTCGTTCTGAATGCGGTCTTAGGAACATCTTCCTCTCGCACTCTCAGCTGATGGTAGCCTGACCTCAGATCAATCTTAGAGTAGACAGAAGAACCCTGCAGTTGATCGAACAAGTCATCTATTCGGGGTAAAGGATACCTGTTCTTAACTGTAACCTGATTCAGTTGACGGTAGTCGATACAGAGCCGCATAGAACCATCCTTCTTCCAAACGAATAGAACAGGAGCACCCCAAGGCGATACACTAGGTCTGATGTATCCCTTGGCAATCAAATCCTCAAGCTGCTCCTTCAATTCTCTCAATTCAACAAGTGCCATACGATAAGGAACTTTTGAAATAGGTTGAGTACCTGGCACTAAGTCAATGCTGAATTCGACTTCTCGAATGGGTGGCAATCCAGGAACATCTTCCGGAAACACATCAGCAAAATCTCTAACCACTGGTAAGTCAACCAAAGCTGGGCTAGATTTCAGTACATCAACCGCATAAACCAAAAATCCTTCTGCACCTCTCTGTAACAAACGAGTCATAGATAACACTGAAA